>NW_027555847.1:710724909-710767409 GCF_003287225.1 Phascolarctos cinereus | reverse complement strand
GTCATTGCATAACATGGCTGTTATTGTGTACAAAGTCCTCTTGGTTCTGCTCACTTCACTCAGCATCAGACCATGTAAGTCTTTCCAGGTTTTTTCTGAAGTCTGCCTGCTCATCATTTCTTATAGTGCAATCATATTCCATTACATTCATATGCCACACCTTGCTCAGCCATTCCCCAATGGATGGGCATCCTCTCAATTTCCAATTCTTTGCCACCACAAAAAGAGCTGCTGTGAATATTTTTGTACAAGTGTGTCCTTTTCCCATTTGTTTGATCTCTTTGGGATATAGCCCTAGAAGTGCTATTGCTGGATCAAAGGGTATGCACATTTTTGTAGCCCTTTGGGCATAGTTCCAAATCGTTCTCCAAAATGGTTGGATCATTTCACAACTCCACCAACAATGTATTAGCGTTCCAATTTTCCCACATCCTCTCCAACATTTATCATTTTCCTGTTTTGTCATGTTGGCCAATCTGATAGGTGTGATGTGGTACCTCAGAGTTGTTTTGATTTGCATTTCTCTAATCAATAACGATTTAGAGCATTTTTTCATATGACTATAGATGGCTTTAATTTCTTCATCTGAGAACTGTCTGTTCATATCCTTTGACCATTTATCAATTGGGGAATGGCTTGTGTTCTTATAAATTTGTCTTAATTCTTTATATATTTTAGAAATGAAGCCTTTATCACAGAGAGGAAAAGTTTATAATTTTATATGAGATTATAATATATATTAGACTGTATTATAAGCATAATTATAAGTAACATTTTACAAATTATTTTAGCATTAAACATTATGATATATTTGTATAAATAATTATAAAAGTACACATGATGTAATATTTAATTATATTTTAAATTGCATATTATATGTAATATAGTATTTATGATAATTTAAGGTAATTTCTTGAAAGAGATCAAATTAGAATATTGTAAAACACATAGTAGGCATTTAATAAATGTTTATATTTCTTTTCTTGAGAGGCAATAGATTGTAGTAGAAATATTCAATTTCCTTCTTCACATATTTGTTGCAAGCATCATAATGCAGGTAATTGTAAAAGGCATTGTATATGTTTCTAAGTCCCATTGGAATGTGAGGAGTAGAAGTTGTTATTCCCAGATCTGTTATTTCATTGGTATAGCAAGCTCTCCATGAAGAGAGCTCTCTCCATGAAGAAACTACCTACTTATGGAGATTTGCCCCTGGTAGTCTTCAAGAGCCTCCTTGAAGGGTGCCAAGAAGATGGGATTTGCCTGGGGTCACACAGTCAGTTTATATCAGAGGGGGGATATAAAACCAGGCTTTCCTGACTTGAAGATCAGCTCTTCACTCTCTACTTTTTCTGTAGCCTAATCACGTATTTGCTGCTAGGTGGCGCCATAGTACATGGAGCACCAGGCCTAGAGTCAGGAAGACTCATTTTCCTGAGTTCAAAGCTGGGCTAAGACACTCACTAGCTGTGTGACCCTGGACAAGTCACTCAACCCTGTTGGCCTCAGTTTCCTCATCTATAAAGCGAGCTGGAGAAGGAAATGGCGAACCGCTCCAGTATCTCTGCCAAGAAAACCCCATATGGGGTCACAGAGTCAGACAGGACTGGACAATAACAACAAAATCACGTACTGTTGTTGTCACGATTTCATTAGTGTAGGAAATTCTTGATGAGGAAACTGCATCATTAATGCAGGTTGGCGTCTACTCTGTAATTTAGAGTCTTTGAGAGCTGCCTCGGGTGAGGGTTCGATAAGTAAGTGACTTGCCTGGGGTCATACCACAAGTATAGATCAGAATGGGGATTTGAACTCAGATCTTCCTGCATCTGAAATCAGCTTGATTATGCCGCATTGCCTTTCCTATATGTCAACCCCCAGTTTGTTCAGCCAGAGAAAAGGCTGTTCAAGGTTAAATCTAGGATAATTAGTCTCATGAGTTTCCTTTTGTCCTTTCTCCCTTCACAGCCAGGCCTTTATAGTAAACACCCACATAGAATGCAATAAAAATCAGCTTAACTTAATCTGGAGCCAAAACCCTCTATAAAAGCACAGGCAGAAAATAAATGGGGTTTAGCCCAGTGCCTGGCACACAGTAGGCTAGTAAAAACTAGGTTACTGACTGACAAGGTTTAGAGAGCAGGAAATCCCCAGGGGTTAGCAGCTTCAATTTGCCATGCACTGATGGTGCAGAGGAGCTGGATTCCTGAATTCAGGCCCAGAGCTCTATCCACAGTACCACTTAGCCATAAAACGGGAATCACGATCCTTTTGAGACCTACCACAGGCAGTATTTACTAAATTCTTACTATGTAGCACCAGCAGTACAGTAGCAGCAGCAGCAGTGTGCCAGCATTGGGGATATACATATGAAAAAAAGAAGATAGTCCCTGCCCTCAGGGAGCTTACACTCTAGTGGGGAAGACAGCACAGGGAAGGAAGCTGAGAAGGGAGGGAAGGCAGGGCACCATGGAGAAGGCAGAGGATTTCCAAGTGGTGCAGCCAGGTGAGAAATGAAAGGTTGGAGCTGAGCTCTCTCCTTTCGTGGAGGTTTGGGGGTGATGGCTCTACCCTCCAGTCTGAGGATTGGAGGGGGGGTGATGATGTGGAGGAGGGAGGCTACTGAGATCTTCCAGGATAATGAGGTTTTCCCAATAATGAGCTTCCCCTGGGGAGGGGGAATGGGAGGAGACGTGGGTCAGATGAATTCCAGAGTAGTGAGAGATGAGGTGGAAACACTTCGTATGAAGGACTCATTTTGTGTTTGATAAATCTTTACAGGCCAGAAATGTGAGTCACTACACTTTGATGACAGATCATCCTGGGAGCTATTATTATTTAATTCAATTTAATTCAACAGGCATTTATGAAGCAAGCTCTATGTGCTGGTCACTGAGGTAAGTTCTGGGAACAGATAAATATAAGTATAGAAATAGCAAAATGACACTGGACCTGCCCTCATGGAGTTTACATTCAGCTTGGAGTCTGAAGGGAGTGGGGCTCCATATGTGCACAGAAATCAGTACCACCTACGTGCAAAGTATATGTTCGTGTTTTCACTTGTCTTTGAGGTCTCCTTCTGGAGGTAACATGGCAAGTACGTGGTCTTGTCCTACAGGTGATCCTCCTTCCCCCACCTCCTGTCCCTGCCCCCATCTGCCTCGGTGAGGGGCCCAGACTGTGATTCTATTAGTGAAGGTCACTGCTGAACTCCGTGGCAGCTTCTAAAAGCATGTTTTATACCCTAGGTTGGCTCTCACCGCTCTGCTGACTCGCTGCTGTCACAGACCTGAAGAGCAGCATAAATAATGGAGTTATCTCCGAGATTCTGCTCTGACAATGGGAGAATGGGCACCCAGGCCCAGCCAAAGCAGGTGCACAGGCAGACACATCGCGCAGCAGGCTTCAAGGAGGCTGCATCCTACCCTGGAGCTCTCCAGACCTTTAAAGGTACAGAACCCAAGGAAGAGAGGAGGAAACCCAAGGCCAGAGAATGTCAGAGCTGGGAGGGCCCTTAGAACAGGGGATGTCAGGGCTGGGAGGGGCCTCAGAACAGGGGATGTCAGAGCTGGGAGGGGCCTCAGAACAGGGGATATGAGAGCTGGGAGGTTCCAAGCTGTGTGAGGTATCTTCTACTCCAACTCTCTTACTTTACATTGGTGGAAACTGAGTTACAGAGAGGAAAAGTGGCTTCCCTGAAGTTACCTGGAGCATTCCTAGCCAGGCCAGGGCTAGAACTCTTATGTTCTCATTTCTAGTCCATTGTCCTTAGTCTTAAACCCCTTCCTTTTCCCTTCATTCTGCGCTTCCTCAAAACGTGGCAGGAATATCCGGGTCAAGGGAGCCCAGAAATCAGAGGCCAGAGGCTGGAGAGATGAGTCGGTAACATAGGATAAAACATTCTTTGTTAGATGCTCAGGAGAGCTGCCAGGCTACGTGGTCCCGGCTAATGGTTTGGTCACATCCCCACTAGGAGGCAGTATTGCACAGCAGAAGGAACCTGGGCTCTGGAGTCAATGGATCCGGGTTCAAATTCTACTTTTGATCATTATCACCTCTGTAATTCTGGGCCAGGCATTGAGCCTCCTCATGCCTCAGTTTCCTCATCCATAAAATGAGGCTTTGAATTAGATCTCTGAGGTCCCTTACAATTCTAGGTCTGCGATCCTATTTGTCTTTCCAAAAACTTGGGACTTCTGTGCATCCACGGTCTGTCTCCCCAGTGTGGCCAGCTTCCACAGCAGAGAAACACGTTCATTAATTTTGGAAGAGAGTTGTATTTGTGTGTGTGCATGTGTGCATGTGTGCATGTGTGCATGTGTGTGTGTGTGAGAGAGACAGAGACAGAGACATAGATACAGAGACAGAGAGACAGAGACAGATAGAGATATAGACACAGAGACAGAAACAGAGGGGAAGAGACAGAAAGACAGAGACACAGAGACAGAAACAGTGAGGAGAGAGAGAGATGGACAGAGGGACAGAGACAGAGAGACATACAAACAGAGACAGAGAGAAGAGATGCAGAGAGAAACAGAGAGGGAGGAGAGAGACACAGAGACAGAAACAGAGAGAAGAGAGAGACAGTGACAGAGACAGAGAGACAGAGAGAAAAAGAGAAAGAGAGAGACACAGACACAGACACAGAAACAGAAACAGAGAGAAGAGAGACAAAGAGACAGAGAAAGAGAGACAGAGACAAAAAAAGAGAGACAGAGACAGAAATGGAGGGGAGAGAGACAGAGACAGAGATAGACACACAGAGATACAGAGACACAGAGACAGACAGAGAGAAACAGAGACAGAGAGATAGAGACACAGAGAGACAGAAACAGAGAGGAGAGAGACAGACAGACACATAGAGACAAAGAGACAGAGACAGAGACAAAAAAGAAACAGAGACAGAAACAAAGAGGAGACAGACAGACACAGAGAGAGACAGAGACAGAGAGGAGAGAGAAAGACAAAGAGACAGAAAGAGACAGGGAGACAGAGAGGGGGGAGAGACAGAGAGACAGATAGAGACAGAGACACAGAAACTGAGAGAGACAGAGACAGAGGCAGAGAGACAGAGACAGAGACAGTAGAGACAGAGATAGAAAGAGACAGAGACAGAGAGAGACAGAGAGACAGAGAGTTGTTTTTGCTTAACCTATCAGCTTCCTGCTGCAACCTTTGCAACTTTTGCTAGATTGTAAACTCCTTGAAATCAGAGATTTTGTCCCTTTTTTTGGTGAACCTCTTACTCCAAGCACAGTGAGACACATAGTGTGTATTAAATTGAATTGAATTGAGTTTTTTCTCAGTGATTGGTGGCTTGGGTAGGTAAGTCAAGACTGATAATTCCCTTTGGCGATTTGATACTTCAGTAGGGGTAGGATAATATAAATGGTTCCCAAATCTGGAAAATGTTTGTCCATTTCCCGCAGTACCCTCTCTCCTGGGTCATCTTTGCTGTTTGATCTCATCATAAGTCTGGCTCCATCCGTCCAGCTACTTTCCATGTGAATAGTCTTGGATGAAGTAAGGATGCATACATCATCCTTGGGATGTGTACAAAGATGCATCCTCTCCCTGCTGTGCGCCTGCTGGGAGGCAATGGCACAGCGCTGGGCACAGTAGGGAGGGGGTGGGCATGCTCTTGGGCAAAGTGCCAATAACCAGCTTTATCCTTTTAACAGTTTTTTCTAGGACTGGTATAGCTGCCGTATCTAGGAAAAGAGTAACACATTTCTAAACCCTAGAGGAAAATTGGAGTGGAAAACTCTCCCCTTTCCTCAAAATAAATTATCTTTTTGCCTTTGGAGCACTGGACAACGAATAGAACACTGGGCAATGAAAAGAATTTGAAATGGAAAGACCCAGAGGCTAGTCACCTGTAGATGAGCCCATTTACTGGTAAGCCTTGGCCTTGTAAGTGACTAAAAGAATCATTTTTAACAGGGGCCAGATTGTGGATAGGGAGCCTATTAGAACCTGAGCCGGGGAAGAGGTCTAGATTTGTAGGTAGAAGCCCTGAGTTCAAATCCTGACTCTTCCACTTGCTACTTGTGTAAGTTCTAGAAGTCAGTTAATTTCTATGGAGCTCAATTTCATCATCTGTAAAATGAAGGAATGGAATTATATTATTTCCAAGACCTCTTCTGGTTCTAAATGTGTGAATGATCTTACCTGTTTAAACTTGGGAAGTCATTCACCTTTCTGAGTCCTCAAATGTAAAATGAGGGTGTTAGTTTAGATAACCTCTATGGTCCTTTCCAGGTATAAGTCTATGATTTTATGATCCTAGGGAGAAGGGACCCCAAAGATTATATAGCTTCATCTATACCTGAATATGAACACCCCCTATAGCATCCCTCACAGGCGATCACTTGTCTTCTGCTTGAAGACTTCCAGTGAGGGAGGATTCACTTCCCCCAGAGGCAGCCCATTCCACATTGGGTCAGCTCACACCATTAGCAAGATTTTCCTGACATCAAGCCTAAATTTGTCTCTTCACCAACTTCCACCCATTTTTCTTAGCTGCTCTCTGGGATCAAGAAAAAACAAATCAACCCTCTCTTCTATGTTTGGCTGATACATTATCTTGTTCTTCCATATGTCAGTCTTGGAGTCTAATTGATGTAGTAACTTAGTAACCATGGGCATAAGCATTTAGAGAGAGATAACATGATGCGCATGTACGGGATGGGCTTTATAAACATCAAAGAAAAGCATTCCATTTTTTCTTCCTTTTATGTTCATTCCTATTTATGATTGTGGAATTTAAGATACGTTTTTACTCCCTGGAGAAAGCATTAGAATAAGTGCTTCCACTACTACTAATGATGATGATGATGATGGTGGTGGTGGGGATGATAATACTAATAGCAGCCAAAAGTTATAAACAATACCTTACGGTTTTTTGAAGCACTTTACAAATGTTATGTCATTTTATCCTCATAATGGCCCTGGGAGGCAGGTGCTACTATTATCCCCATTTTATTTATAAGGAAACAACATCTTGGAAATGCTGAAGAAATTAGCTGCAACCCAGCTATGTTACTTTGGACAAGTCATTTCCCTTTTGGGTTCACAAAATCAATTCCACAAGTACAGGATGGAGGAAGTGTGGTTCTACAAGATTTGGAAACGATCTGGGGGTTTAAGCAGACCACAAGCACAATATGTGTTTAATAGTGTGATGTGGGCCATCATGTTGTGACAAGAAGAGCCTAGACAGAGGAGGGTGTAAAAGCACTAACTTGCTGTGTGAACTTGAACATGTCATTTCTTCCTCTCAGCCTCAGTTTCCTCATCTTACATAGATAGCAGGATGTAGTAGATAGAGGGTTATTCAGTTCAGTAGTCTTTCAGTTGTATTCAATTCTTCATGACCCCAGCTTTTCTTGGTGAAGATACTGGAGTGGTTTGCTATTTTCTTCTCCAACTCATTTTACAGATGAGGAAATTGCCCAGGATCACAAACTAGTAAGTGTCTGAGGCCAGATTTGAACTCAGGAATATGAGTCTTCCTGACTCTAGGCCTGGCACTCTGTGCACTATGGCACCACCTAGTTGCCCATAGGGAGTTGTACTTGGACTCAGAAAGATGTGGGTTTGAATCCCACCTCTGATACTTATTTTTGTTCATAAGCATGTTACTTAAACTCTTCATGCCTCAGTTTCCTCATCTATAAAAAGCATATAAAACTACTTTTGTAGTACTGTCTCAAGGCTTGTGAGTCTCAAATAAGAAAATGGATATAAAGGGATTTAAAGTTTTAAAGCACTAAAGGCCAAGCTAATGTAATAAAAATGACAGTTCTACCTAAGCTAATTTACTTATTCAGTGCCATACCAATCAAACTACCAAAAATTATTTTATAGAGTTAGAAAAAATAATAACAAGATTCATTTGGAAAAACAAAAGGTCCAGAATATCAAGGAACTAATGAAAAGAAATGCAGGGGAAGGTGGCCTAGCCCTTCCAGATCTTAAATTGTGTTATAAAGCAGCAATCATCAAAACTGCTTGGTACTGGCTAAGAAACAGGGAGATGGATCAGTGGAATAGGTTAGGTATGCAAGACACAGTAGTCAATGTTTATAGTAATCTATTATTTGATAAACCCAAAGAAACCACTTTGACAAAAACTGCTGGGAAAACAGGAAAAGAGTATGGCAGAAGCTAGGCACAGACCCAAATCTCATACCATATACCAAAATAAAGTCAAAATGGGTTCATGACTTAGATATAAAGGCTGATACTGTAAGCAAACTGGGAGAGCAAGGAATAATTTACCTATCAGATTTATGGAGAACAGAAGAATTCATGACCAAACAGGAGATAGAGAGCATTACGAAAAGCAAAATGGATAATTTTGATTACGTTAAATTGAAAAGTTTTTTGCACAAGCAAAGCCAATGCAACCAAGATTAGAAGGAAGTTAGAAAGCTGGGAAAGACTTTTTATAACCAGTGTCTCTGATAAGGGCCTCATTTCTCAAATATATAGAGAATTAAGTCAAATTTATAAGAACAACACAAGTCATTCCCCAATTGATAAATGGTCAAAGGATATTAAAGGCAGTTCTCAGATGAAGAAATTAAAACCATCTATAGCCATATGAGAAAATGCTTTAAATCAGTATTGATTAGAGAAATACAAATCAAAACAACTCTGAGGTAACACATCACACCTATCAGATTGGCCAACATGACAAAACAGGAAAATGATAAATGTTGGAGAAGGTGTGGGGAAATTGGAACACTAATGCATTGTTGGTGGAGTTGTGAACCTATCCAACCATTTTGGAGAGCAATTTGGAACTATGCCCAAAGGGCTATAAAAATGTGCATACCCTTTGACCCAGCAATAGCACTTCTAGGGCTATATCCCAGAGAGAGTATGCAAATGGGAAAAAGACCCACATGTACAAAAATATTTATAGTAGCTCTTTTGTGGTGGCAAAGAATTGGAAATTGAGAGGATGCCCATTCATTGGGGGATGGCTGAACAAGTTGTGGTATATGAATGTAATGGAATACTATTGTGCTGTGAGAAATGATGAACAGGCTGACTTCAGAAAAACCTGGAAAAACTTGTATGGTCTGACACTGAGTGAAGTGAGTAAAACCAGAAGAACATGGTACACAATAACAGCCACGTTGTGCAATGACTAATATTGATAAACTTAACCCTTCTCAGCAATACAAGGATCTAAGACATCTCCAAAGGCCTCATGATGGAAAATGCTATCCACAAAGAAGAAAGAACTATGGAGTTTGAATGCCAATCGAAGGATACTATTTGCTATTTTTTTTTCTTCTGTTGTGTTTTGTTTCCTCTTTCTGGTGGTTCCTCCTGTTGGATCTAATTCTTACTTACAACGTCACTAATGGGGACATATATTTAATAGGAATGTATATGTATAACCTATATCAGATTGCACGCCATCTTGGGGAAGTAGGTAGGGAGGGAGGGGGAGAAAAATTTGAAACTCAAAAGCTTATGGAAGTGATTGTTGATAATTCAAAATAAATTAATAAAGCAAAAAAGAAAAAAAGAAAAAATGGATATAAAAGGATTTGAAGTTTTAAAGCACTATGGAAATGCCAATTTTGCCTCCTCCTCCTCCTCTTCTTCCTCCTCCATTGCTGCTGCTATTATCATATTTGGTAGCCAAAAAGAGACAAATTGCATTTAGAGGGGCACAGTGTACAGGGCCAGGGAGATGAGAGTCCCACTGTTCACTGCGCTCAGACCATAGCTGGGATATTGTGTTTCATTTTGGCACCAGCTTTTTCAAAGCACATTGATAATTGTAGAGTGGTCAGAGAAGGGTAAACCAGTTAGTGAAGAACATGGAGCCCATGTCATATGAAGACTGTTTAAAGGAACTAGCTATATTTAGCCTGGAGAAAAGAAGATTGAGGAGGGGGGACCCAAGAGCAATCTTCCCTGATTGGAAAAGGGATTAGATTTGCTCCATATGGGTCCAGTGGGCAAAGCTATAAACAATGAATGAAAAAGAAAGGGGTGGATTCAGTCTGGGTGTTGGGAAAAGCTTTCTGACTGGGACAGCTATCCAAGGTGACCTGGGCTGCCTGACTGGTTGTCATTCTTCATTCTTGAAGAAAACCCGAATAGTATCGCCATGTCGGGGCCAAGGTCCAGTGTGTCCAGTGTGTGCCTGATCAGACCAATACAAGCTCAGAAGGCTCTACCACAGGTTGGGCACAATTAGTCCATATGAACATTTGGAGTGGAGATGTCTCTAAATTGTGCGTCTCATGTTTCTTTTGATTTACTGCAATTCTGCTTTGCTCATAGGACACAGATTCTTCTTTGATGCAGGCACGCCATTCTGGGCAGTCCTTTGCCAATATTTCCCATGTCTCACAATTGATTCCAAAGTTCCTCAGAGAGACCTTGAGAGAGGGGGGTGGTGGTGGCTCCCCCCTTCCTGGAGGGCTTCAAGCAGAGGCTGGATGGCCTCTTGGTGGAAATGCTGTAGAGCAGATGCCTTCTAGTTCTGAAACTGTGATCCCTCTGATGTTAAATGTAAGGGGCAGTCTGCCTGATGCCTAAGCCAACTTCTGACCTAGCCTGGGATTGAATGCTCTCTGACCTCTGCTCCCTTTCATGCATGGGGCCATTCATCCATCTTTACCTGGTGAAAACTGAGGCACAAAAACAAAATGTCAAACCTGCCAGAAGACTTAGACATTAACGGGGGAAAGTGAGGGGATTGGACCAGTTTTTCCCTTCCAACTCTGACATGTTGTGAGTCTGCGTATGAGCTCCATGAGCTTAGGGCCTTTTGCAGGCTCTGTCGCCCCCTTTGCTTACAGCCCACCAAGGAAGGCGTGGGGCTATGGTGTCCAAGCAGGTACTCCTGCTTCTTCCCTAATATAGTCATTTGAAGCTTCCTGTCTCTAAGAGCCAGGGACTGCTGCCTCCCTCCATTGAGAGCCTTCATGGGTCCATTAGAGGGATTCACAGTTATTTCAGCTTTTGTGCTGCTGTGTACAAATCGTCTGATCACCAGCATCTTGTCATCCTGCCAAAAAGTTAATAGACATTTGCTTGGGTGCCTCTGAGCAGGCTAGATGCTCTGAGACCAATGGGAGAGGCAAGACGAGGCAATGATCCTGGGGTCTTGGGTGGTATTAGTTAGAGCTTTTGAATTGTCCTTCAAGTAAAAGAGAAAAAGAAAAGATGGAAAATAAAAAGACAATGGGGGGGGGAGGGACAGAAGCAATCTCTGTGCCAGTGCTGAAATGTGCTTAAGGTACATGGAGCATGTGGAGAATGGCTGGCATCTCCCTCAGGGACAGCATACCATTCGTTTACTTTGCCTCTCTCCCTGACATTTCTTAACTGGAGGGAAAGCAATGAAACCAAACTATGTCAAATGATGGGATCAGAGTGGAAAGAGCTGTGGACTGGAGGCAGTTTCTTCATCTGTAAAATGAAGGGGTTGGAATGGATGGGCTCAAAGACCCCTTTTGGCTCTGACATGCTATATTCTAGGGTTCCTCTCAGTTCTGACATTCTGTGTTTGAAAGCTATGATTAGACTTGATGATAAGGAAAGTCTTGTGGCCCGCAGAGGAAGGTTTGGCTCTTCAGGATCCAGGCAGGATATTAACGAGAGGAGAATGAACTTGTCCAAGGTCATATAGTGAATCAGTGGCAGGGCCAGACCTGGTCTCCACACTTAGGCTGGATATAATTATAACACGCCACAATGGGGCTACTTCTACACTTCCCATTCATATTTGAAGTCATGTTTTGAGAAGGTGGCTGATTTCTGCTTTCCTTAGGGCTCTGGGGGTGGAGAGCAATTTTGAAGTAAATGAGATTTTCTAGTACTGTTACTCAGGAGCCCCCACTAGTGCACTCTCCAATGATTATCAGCCAGACTTACTTAGCTTCTAGGAAAAATATTTACTAATGAGATATGACAAGGACAGGTATGGAAATAATACCTCTGAATTGGGGGTGCACTGTCTCCTTGCGCACACAAGGTCTTTGGAAAGACTTATAGCAAACTTACAGTAAAATAGTACTTAGGAACATGTGTAGGGAACCCATGCAGCAAAGGTTCTGCTTCTGGAGAGTCCTTTTCTTCTTTTGTGATATTCAAATACATTCCCTTTAGGCTAGCTTTCTTCTGGGCTCTGAGGATCAGTGATCTTGCAGGTTCCTGATACTGCCTTTTCTTGGTATATTGAGCATTCGTCATGTGTCTCTTAGCTCCTGATATAGACACTCCCATCAGCCACTGCTGTCTGGGAACATTACTTCCAATTCCAGTGGACATAGCTGCTGATGTTGATGGGACAGAAGGATTTGAGTTCAAATCTGGCATCAGACACTTATTAGCTGTGGGACCCAGGGTAAGTCAGTTAATCCCATTTGCCTCAGTTTCCTCATCTGTAAAATAAGCAAAAGAAAGAAATGGCAAATCACTCCAGCATATTTGCCAAGAAAACTTCAAATGGGGTCATGAAGAGTCAGACACGATGGAAATGACTGAACAACAAGAAGATTCTATGAATCTGGAATTCTAAGAGTGTGTGATTCCCATAAAGTGTAGCCAGTCACCTAAAGAGGCCATGGAGAGCAAACCATTGGGCTCCTTCCTCCAGTAAAGGTTTGGAATGTCATCAGTGACCACAATATAGTAAAGATGATGACATCCAGAGAGTTTAGAACTCTCATCAGTATCGGGGCCGACCATGACTTTGGAGGACCGATAATCCTTAAAACAAGCTTCTTGCCTCTTGGCTGAGAGGTGGTAGGGAATTCAGCATCCGTGTTCAGAGACAGCCAACATGTTGATTTGTTTTGTCTGACTCTTCCATTTGGTTGCCAAAGAGACCTCTGCTGTGCTGGTAGGGTGAATCATTTGGAAGAGACAGTAAGATTAAAAAAAATGCATCAGTTAAACTTTTGAAAAGAAAGAAAACAAAACTCAGCGTCCTATAAATTCAGTAATGCTCTCAAATGAATTTGTATTTTATGAACCACAACAGCATCTACAGAAGTTCAAAAAATATTGATTCATTGTATGCAAGACAAAATATTTATTCAGCTTACAGAAGGTATGTTTGCTTATTTATTGTACTGAATCACACTGCATATTTGGTTGGAGCTAAATAAAGATCAAAATTATAATGCTTGCTGAGTGTATGGAATTGCAGACCTCTTGCAATAACTCTCCATCCTCTGGGGCTCTCCAGCTCACAGGTTGGGAGCCCCTGTCCTAAGGTCCCCGAGCTCTGCTATACTATACTCTGTGAGCCAAGGTCCCATCCTGTTTTGACATTCTTCTTTGAGTACTAGCTCATTGACAGCTTGAGCATGCTAGTATAGCTGAAAGAGGACTGGAGTTCAAACCCCAGCTTTGCCTCTTACTAGCTGCGTGACCTTAGGTAAGTACCTTAACCTCTTTGGACCTCAGTTTCCTCATCTGTAAAAAGAGGAAGTTGAACTCAATGATCTTTGTGGTCCTTTCAAGCTCTAAATCTATGACTCATGACTCATCTACCTAAATACAGAGAAGTTCATCTCAAGTAGCCTGGGCAGTAGGTGATAAATTCTTTGGCCAGGTCAGTCCCTGAAGGAGACACAATAGGAATCGGATTTATGATTTCATTGGTCTAGAGAACTTTTTACCAGTGCAAGTTGACACCCTCTCTGTAACTAGAGAGTTGCCCAGGGCAACAGCTCTCAAACTTTTTGGCTTTGGGATCCCTTTGTACTCTTAAAAATCACTGCGGACCACTCCTTCCAAATGACTTTTGTTTATGTGGGCTTTATCTATGGATAGTTGCTGTATTAGAACTTAAAATGTCTTAGTATTATTATAAAAATAGGTTTGATCCTATGGAGCCCTTGAAATGGTCTCAGGGACCCTTGGGATTCCTGGACCATGCTTTGAATACCATTGGCTTAGGGCACAAGGAGGTTAAGTGACTTGACCAAGGTCACACAGCCAGAAACAAAGACCATTAAAGATGGCCGTAAGCTCTGTTTACTCTTCCACTTTCATAGTGATGTGGTAGAGAGGGGACAAATTGTCCTAAGAATCATACTGTTTTCTGGCCTCCTAGAAACATTGATTTAGTTGCTCAGCTCAGGGCCCACCTTCTGTGAAAAGCCATCTCTGATCCCTCCAGTTGTCAATGATCTTTAGCCCTTACCATCTGCTCTGCTCTCATATTCTCTGTACCTCTGGGTGTTCCCATCTGACTTACTGGTGCCAACCTGCATCAGTAGAGGGAGGTCACTCTGCCAATGAAATCATCTCTAAATCCTCCCAAGAGAGCCATTGAGCAGATAAGCAATGTCTGCCCCTGAGGTTATACGTCTGTGCTCTGTGGGGATGTGAACCTTCTGAGAGGAATGATTGACACCCTATACCCCTCCTCTCTCTGTAGGACCCTGCTCTCCTCCCCCAGTCCATATCTCTACCACATACATTCCTAGACCTTCTTTGGACCACTTGCCTTTTTGAGATCCAAACTGAAGAGCCCAGTAGGTTTTGGATGCTTCCCTAGGAGGTAACCCTGAGTTCTGCTTTGCTCTTCCTTGAGCTCACTATTCCTTTCTCAAAAGTCATTGGTGAGAGACATAGCTACTCATACTACTTGGATGAGTAAGGAGTCATCAGCCACAATCCTTTGGGTAAGGGTAAGATGAATCCCTGGGTGTTCCCCTGAACGTATGACTTATTGCTGCATCCTAAAGACCTCTGGGTGGTGTCACCCGCCCCACTACAGCACCCTGGGACATCCTCCCCACTTTTCTCCATGGCCTTTCCATCTACCCTGCAGCTTACCTCCCTTCTATGTGTTGTCTCTTCTAATTTGAATGCAAGCTCTTTAAGAACAGAGACTGTCTCAGGTTTCTATTTGTATACCCAGCATTTAGCACAATCCTTGGCACATAGGAACTATTTAACAAATGCTATTCCATTCTAATCTGTCTCATCTGATCTTGCTGAGATTGATTTACTCCCTCAAATGATGCCCATTATGGAGCACCAATCCCTGGGCACTGCTCCTCAGAGACTTTGGTTCTGGGGAATGGGTCTTAAAACGTAGTTTCTTTTTCCTTAGTGAATGCATATTTCTCTCACTTTACACAGCTATTGTTTTCATCCTTCATTTGCAAAGAGGACCAATGACATCACAGGGTGATGTTTTAACTTGCATGTGAATTGGATTGAAGTGACACAGAGTCGAGTGAAGTCATCAGCCTCACTTTCTCTTCCGTAGTCATCAAAGTCCAGCGGCAGGACAGAAGTCGATATGACTAGTGATGACTTGGGGTGCAGTGGATGACCTTGGTGTCTTTGAAGTCTGACCAAGCTCCAAGTGCTCCACAGAGCCTGCTTCAACTACCTTCATGGCCGTTGGAACAAACTGTTCTCATTTGTCCATTCTACTGGGAAGCGTTCACATGCCTGGGGTGGACCCCCCAACTCACCAATGGGTTTGAAGCTTGTCGATCACCCTCAGCCTGTCTGTCCAGACAGTTTTACCAGGCTGTGGCCACTATGCATGCTACAGCTTCTTGGAGTCATAGGTGAGAGTTGGGTGGCATGTGGACATTAAAGGTGAATGAGCAGCCTTGAAAAGGGCTTGGCAAGCCTTCCTTACCAGAGGTGCTGGTCCTTCCTGAATGGATGAATGAATAAAACATAAGATTTCTGGCTACAAAGTGCTTTCCACCAATTACCTCCTTCCAACCTCATATCAGTCCTGGAAGTACAACTATTATCACCTCCATTTTATTACCAAATTAATTCACTTCCCTGCACCTCAGTTGCCTTTTAGATAAAACGAGGAGGTTGGAATTCATTGCTCTTTAGGGTCTTTTCTAGCTCGGAGAGTCTATGAGGTAAAAGATGGAATCCCTTCCCTCAAGGAGCTTATAGTCTAATAGAGGAAGAGTGGCACAACTCCGCGAACAAGATGTATTTTGATGCTTATTTTGCAGACGCAGAAATTGAGGCACCTCAGTAAAGCCGAAGTAAAATGGTTTATCTTGAAGTCTAGAAGGGAGTCAAGAAATGGACTTTGGTTTTCCAGCTGCATTTTTTTTCCTTCACAGCCTCATTTGCCAAAGGACAGGATGATTAGATTCAATACCCACCTCCAATGATTACTACCAATGTGACCATGAGCAAGTCACTTACTTAACCTTCTGGGTCTCAGTTTCTTCACATGTAAAAGGAGAAGGTTGGACTACATGGCCTCCCAAGTCCCTTCCAGCTCTAGAGCTAGGGACTTGGTGTGACTCTGCTCTGATCCTATGATCTTAAGACTTAGTTTCTCTGGGCTTCAGTTTTCAATGTGTAAAGTAAGGGGTTTGAGCTAGATCACCTTGGAAATTTCTTCCAATTCTAGATGTTATGGTTCTATGATCCTGTGATCTGGGCTCTTTCTGTCTTTGTCTCTATCTCTCCTCTCTTCTCTTCTCCCCACTTCTCTTCTCCCCTCTGCTCCCTTCTTCTCTTCTTTCCTGTCTCTCTCTCTCTTCTCTTCCCTCTCCTTCTCTCTCTGCCTCTGTCTTTCTCTCTTTCCTGTGCAAGTGCAAACACACACACACACACACACACACACACACACACACACACAGAGTCAGGACCTCTGCTTTAGCAAGAACCAGGGAAAACTCCCATCATTGCTAATTTTATCCCTTCCATGGACTGCAATTAATGTGCATTAAGAGTAGAGCTCTGTTCTGTTTAGGCCCAAGACAAAAACATCTCCATGATGCATGTTTTCCAAAAGAGGAAAAAAAAGTGAAGGGTTAAGCAGGGGGGCAGTGCTGGGCATCCTGGACCAGACAGCAGGAGCCCTGGGTCCCCTCTGACTCGCTGTGGGAGCTGGGCTGTGCTGGACAGCACCTGCTCCTTCCAGCCTGCCCAAATCCAGAGCTGACCCATTGAACACCTGCATGGGAGTCCCATATTCAATGCTGAGCTTCTGCTTTTCTGCTTCAGTTTCTATTTCTCAGAATTCCCCTTCCCCAGCTTTCATTTCAGGTGGGTGTTCTGTGCTAAGCTAAGAAAGATCTTGGGACAGCTAGGTGGCATGGTGGGTAAAGCACTGGCCCTGGAATCTAGAGGACTTGAGTTCAAATCCAGCCTCAGACACTTGACACTGACTAGCTGTGTGACCCTGGGTGAGTCATTTAACCCCAATTCCCTCACAGAAAGAAAGAAAGAAAGAAAGAAAGAAAGAAAGAAAGAAAGAAAGAAAGAAAGAAAGAAAAAGAAAGCTCTTGTCTTAGGCTCAGAGGATTTGAGACAGAAAGGCAACTTAGAGGTCTTTGAGAGTGATCCTCTCATTCTCCAGAAGAGAACAAGTCCGCATCTAAGAGTTAAGGGCCCAGCCACTTTCTGGCCAATTAGCCTCCGTGAGAAAAACTCCTAGGTCATTACTTTCCCAACACTTTACACAGGAGATGTAGATGAAACCCAGACAAGTGTAAGTTGATTTGGGAGGAGGGCAGTAAATTGGATTGTACTTTAAACTCAGTAGAGGTCTCACTCTTTCAAGGAAGGAGGCTGGGGCTCTCTCTTCAAAGTGAACATCCTTTTGTACTCTGGATAATTACCCACTTACACTCTGTATCACAGCATGGCCTTAAGCCCTGACGTTAGAATCTGGGTCTCAGCCCAGAAGGGACCCTAGAGGAGGAAGACTCCAATGGAAGAGAAACCAAGGACTGTGTTGAGGGGACAAGGTGTCTAAGGGGGAATGGGATCCCCAAGTGGAGAAGCCTGATATTCTTTCAGGAGATGGCATTATCCACTGGGCTCCAACAGCAAAGTGTCCTGGGTGGATAAGAACACATCTACAGACCACAGAGTTGGGCCTCCTTTAACTGGCCTTTCCAAACTTGCTGCTAACCTTAGGATGATAGGATCATAGCTTAAGGCTGGAAGGGTCTTAGCAGTCCCCACCTCAAGTTACAGATGAAGAAAATTAAGACCAAAAAGGTTAAGTAATCTGTTCATCAACAATTAAGCATCTACTAGGTGCCAAGTACTGTCCTAGGTGCTATGGATAAAAACTGATATAAGAGGGGACAGCTAGGTGGTGCAGTAGATAGAGCTCTGGTCTTGCAGTCAGGAGGACCTGAATTCAAATCTGGCTTCAGACACTTGACACTTGCTAGCTGTGTGACCCTGGGCAAGTCACTTGACCATGATTGCTGATGGCTGATGTTCTAAGTTCCCTCCCAGCTTTGACATTCCCTGTTCTGAGGCCCCTCCCACCTGTGACGTTCCTTGTTTTCAGACGCCCACCGCCTTTGACTCCCTATGCCCCTATGTACCTCTCTTGGCATTCTATGTTCTGCATTCTCCCCACCCCTCCTCAGATCTCGTTTCTTTTTTAGAAGCTCCCTTCTGTTTCTGACCTTCTTTGTTTCCATGAGTGTAGCAGATTTTCTGGCCCTTGCTAAGGTATATCACTAGATTTCAGCCTGCGCCCTTATTTCTCAAGAGAGAGGAGAAGGAAATTAAAGAGGTCATAATTTAAAGTGACAGGTTTTGGCATCCAAGCAGCCATCATGGGCTCTGCTTGGTGCTGGATGTATTATTTATGAGATTTCATTAATATGCAAATTTTTGTCAGTTGATTGGCTGGCTTGGCAAGGTTCCAGACAACTCGTAAATTAGAGATGAGCTGGGACTTCCTGGTCACTTGTTCAGAGAGCCTTCCACTCCAGGCCATTCTGTAGCCTGGGATGGGATCCATTAATCTGCCTTGATAGGCAACAGTCCAAGCCGTCCTGCATATAGACAGGGCTTTAACAGAACCTCAGCTCTTTGGCGCCAAGCAGGAACCAAAAGATGAGATTCTTTTGCTTCAGGCCAGGGTGGGCCTCTCTGGTCTTCTCCCAGCTCTGCTTACCACTTAACCAGGTCAGAATTGGATTGGCTCAGACTAGAAAGTGGCACCCAACTCTGCCCCTGACTTGGAATGTGGGCAAGAGCCTTTCTGGGTCTCAGTTTTCTCATCTGCAAATTGGGTATAATAAGCCCTGCTTTGCCTGCCCCATTCCCCCCAAAGGGTTTCTCTTTCCTCTTTTGGGAGGGGGTTAGGAGTAGATAACTTGAAGGTCCCTCCCAGTTCCAAAGTTCTGTCTGAAAGATTGCAGAATTGCTCTTTGCCCATATAAAAAATTTTTAAAAATATGTATTTGGTAATGAATTTAGGCAGGCCAGGTAAGAATTAATCCCGTTTTACAGTTGAGTCAGTTAAAACCCTTAGCAAAGAAATGACATGAGAAGTCCCATATTTTGTCCAGTTGTTCTTCAGGCATGTCTGACTCTATGTGACCCTATTTGGGATTTTCTTGGCAAATATACTGGAGTGGTTTGCCATTTCCTTCTCCAGCTCATTTTACAGATGAGGAAACTGAGGCAAACAGGTTTAGTGATTTCCCCAAGGTCACAGAGCAAGTAAGTGTCTGAGGTCAGATTTAAACTCATGAAGATGAGTCATCCTGACTCCAGGCCTGGCATTCTAAGCACTGTGGCCTCACCTAGCTGACCCAAGTTCCATATAGTCAGTCAATTAACAAGCATTTATCAAGCACTTATTATATGCCAGGCACTATGGTAAGGGCTGGGGAGACAAAGAAATATACAATCCTTCCCCTCTGGGATTTCACATTTGAAAGAAGGAGAAAACATGTGAGTAATTAGGTGTGCACAAGATTGTATGAAGTAGACTAAAGGAAATCAGCGGGGCAAGGGGTGGGACTGGGAGAGGCTTCTTATAGATGGGGGGATTTGAGTTGAGTCTTGAAGGAAGCCAGGGGACTTTAAGTGGCAGAGGTGGGGGGGGGACTGTGTTCCAGGCATGGTGATGGGGCGGGATGGAGTGTGGTGCTCAGGGTATAGGGAGTGGGGCAGTATAGATGGTTTGTTGAGGGCTCAGTTAAGTATAAGAAGGAAAGATAGGAAAGGCTTAGGTTATGAAGACCTTCACACGTCCAATGGGGCCTTTATTTGATCTAGAGAGACATCAGAGGCTCATTGAACAAGGATAGGGTCAGACTTCTGCTTCAGAAAAATTGTCATGGCAGCTGAAAGGGGAGAGACTTCCCATAGTGTCATAGACTCAGAGCCTGAAGGGACTCCCAGGCCCCTCATTTTATAGATGAAGAAATGGAGAGCCAGAGAAGTCAGATGACTTGTTCAAGGTCACATAGCTAGTCAGTGCAGCGCTAAGGTAGAATCTAGCTGGTGAGAGGTGTGTGTGGAAAAAGAATTGGGTCTGGATTCGATTCCCTGCTCTGCTTCTGGCTTCCTATGTGGCTTTAGGCAGGGCATTTAGCTTCCTTCTCTGTTTTAAAGTGAGGGGGTTGGCCCTGATGATCTTGAAGTATCTTTTCATCTCAGAAAAATCCTCAGATCCCATCCCAGGGCCCTTTTTTGTTATTCTTCTAAGGGGTAAAATACTGTGGTCACTTCTTGGCTGTCTCAGAATCCATGTCTTCCTCTCCAGCCACATCATCATGGAAGACTCTGGTCGTATTTGGAGATGTTCCCTGGGCCTTGGTCCTCCAGAGCTGCTTCTGTCTGGGTTTTTTCTGGTTCCCCTGTGGCTCTTCCAGCCTGCTTCCCACTGTTCATGAGCCCGAGTTCCTCTTCTGTCTCCAAAGACTGACTCATTCTTAGATACTATTTGATGGATTGATCAAGGTCAAGGTCCAAGGCAAGGTAGCTGCTCAGCCTTGGAGCCCCTGTCTGGGCTCTTTAGGGTAAAGGTCAGACCCCTGGGGTTGCCTGTCAAAGTGGGTTCCTGAGCACCAGCCCTGGAGTCAGGAGCACCTGAGTTCAAATCTGGCCTTACTAGCTGTGTGACCCTGGACAAGTCACTTAACCCCATTGCCTCAAAAAAAGAAAAGGGGGAAAAAGCTGGTTTCTGGGCTTTCCAGATAGAAATGTCCTCTGCAGAGGCTTCTGGGAGAGGGGGAGTGAGGAGTTAGATGAGTGTTCAGCATTGAAGCCCGTTGCTACTCCCTCCACTGGTTGGAAAAGGGAATCTGGGTAATAATAATTGTCCCCCAGGAGGTAACTTTTGCTTTCACTGGCTGTCAGAGGTGTGCGTGACTTCTGTGAGTCCTTTTCTGCTCTAAGTCACTGTTTCCTTATCTCTAAAATAGATCATAGAAGAGTTGAATTGGAAGGGACCACCCCCTCATTTACAGATGGGAAACTAAGGCACAGAGAAGTTATAAGAGCATAGATTTAGAGTTGGAAGGGACCTTAGAGGCCCCTGAGTCCAACCCTCTTCTTTTACAGATAAAGAAGCTGAGGGAGGTTAAATGTGTTGCTAGTAAGTATTTGAGGCAGGATTTGAACTCAGGTCTTCCTAACTTCAAGCCTAGTGGTCTTTTCACCATGCCACCACTGAAAACACCTTCCTCATAGGGTCGTAGGGAAGAAAGTGCTGTTTCGATTATATGAGCTTTACTCCTCAGGATCAAGCCCTCTTCTAGTTGGGTCCCTTTCCACCTCAAAGTTCCCCCTCCTATTTCCTCACAAATGGAAATAGTACTGACTTGGGAATTAGGAGGCTTGCTTCCCAGCCACATAGAACACACACTCTGGATAAATTACTTAACCTCTGCCTGACTCAGTTTCCTCATCTGTAAAATGTGAGTTTTGGACCAGATGATTTCCCTTCCAGCTAGGCAAGGTGGTGCAGTGGATAGAATGTTGGGCCTATCACAGAGTAGGTGCTTAATAAATGCTTAATAGAATAGAATAGAATAGAATAGAATAGAATAGAATAGAATAGAATAGAATAGAATAGAATAGAATAGAATAGACTGTAGCTGGTGAGAGGGGTGAGAGGGAAAAAGAACTGGGTCTGGATTCAACTCCCAGCTCTGCTCTTGGCTTCCTATGTGGCTTTAGGCAGGGCATTTAGCTTCCTTCTCTGTTTTGAAGTGAGGGGTTGGCCCTATTCTCCAGGAGAATTTAAGCTTCTTGAGGGGAATTACTAGTGACTTTCTGGCTTTTTCATCTCTGATGCCTAGCACAGTGCCTCGTATACAGTAGGTGCTTAATACACACTTGTTGAATGGAATTGAATACTGTATATGCTTTCAGGAGAATATAAGCTTTTAAGTGTCTGAAGCTGGATTTGAACCTAGGTCTTCCTGACCTCAAGCCCAGATCTTGTCATATCCTCCAGGAGAATGTAAACTCCTTGGGGACAGGGACTGTTCCATTTTCTGTCTGTGTATCATCAGTGTCTGGCATATAGTAGGAGACTGAGAAAAATGTTTATTGACTGATTAGCTTGGGGGTGGGGCTCGCTTTATTTCCTGCCTCTCTTAGGATCCCCTTCCTATTCTGTGCTCAGAGCCTTACTCCCTCCCACAATAGAACCTCATCCAGCCTGGATCTGATTGACCATTGGTGGATGAAGCCCAGTGTGAGTTACTCTTCTTCCTCCTACCCCACCTTGACTTTACTCAGAAGACTCAGGTGGAGCATTGAGGCAAATGGACCGAGAAGAGCTGGAGCAGTCCTTTGGGTTGAGTTGATTCAGTCGTGTTTGACCCTTCCTGACCCCGCCTGGAATTTTCTTGGCAGAGATACTGGAGTGGTTTGCCATTTCCTTCTCCAGCTCATTTGACCAATGAGGAAACTGAGGCAAACAAGGTGACGTGACTTGCCCAGGGTCACCCAGCTAGTAAGTGTCTGAGGCCAGATTGGAACTCAAGAAGATGTCTTCCTGATTCCAAGCTCAGCGCTCTACCCACTGCACCACCTGGCTGCCCTGAGGATCTTTTAATGACCATCTATTTTACAGGAGAGAAGCTGGGGTTCAGAGAAGCTGGCTCATTGGCCTGAGTCATACAGCTGGTCAGTAATAAAGTTGAGATTTTTAAAGCTCAGGTCCTTTGACGTCAAGCCCAGTGCCCCTTTTACTCCCCCAGGCTACCTCTGCCTTGGGCCTCGCTCCCCATGGGCTGATGACTAGACGATGCACCCCAACCCCACCCCCCCATTCCTATCCTCGGGTTTCTCTTCCAGGGATGTCGATGTCTTTCCTCTGGCCCTGCAGGCAGCTGTCCCACACACGTGCTTCCAGGAATGTCTCATCCTCATCCATCATTGAGCTGGGCTGGTGCTTTAATATGGCGCTGGCGCCATCCATCAGCCAGGACTCTGGCCCTCAAGGAGGGTGATGGATGATTTAGGAGATGCCTTGGCCCAGGTGGAACAGGGACCCAGAGAGCAAATTCAATAACAATTATCAAATTAAAGGCAGATGATTCTCAGGCTACTGGAAGCAGCTCCCCAGGGGCCAGGTGCAGGCATCAGCAATAAATCAGCAGCAGGCCCCTGATTGGGACAGGGCTGAGGAACACAGGGCTGGCCATTTCCCAGGACAGTAGCACCCAGCCCAGGGGCTGGGCAAGCCCCTGCCTTTCTCTGTGCCTTGGTTGTCACTTAGGTAAAACGAATGGATTAGACCTGACAATCTCTAAAGGTCCTTTTCCATTTCTGGTATTTCATGTTCTAAGATCTCTCCCAGTTTTGGCTTATATTCTAAATCCCCTCCTAGCTCTGACATTCCCCGTTCTAAGTCCCTTCCATGTACTAAGGTTCTCAAAAGGTCTCTTCCAGCTCTGATGTGTTCTAGTTTCCCTTTCAGCCCTGTCATTCTATATTCTAAGGTTCCTTCTATCTCTGCTCTTCTGTGTTCTAAGCTTCCCTCTAGCTTTGACAGTTCACATTCTAGATACTTGCTAACTGTGTGACCCTGGGCAAATCACTTCACCCTGTTTGCCTCAGTTTCCTCATCTGTAAAATGAGCTGGAAAAAGAGATGGTAAACCACTCCAAATCTTTCCCATGAAAACCCCAAATGGGGTCATGAAGAGTGGGACACGACTGAAAAAAAAATTGATTCATTGGCAGACTGACTCTCTCTTGAGAATGTTTCTTATCTGTTTTGTACATGTGCCAGTTTAGAGATTATACTTGAGTTCTTTGTCCATATTCCCCATAATCCTTTGCTGTAATCTCCTCAATCGAATGCCCCAGAAGCTGCTCTTCTCCCCAACAGGACATCTAAGGAGCGCTCCAGGTTGATACAGAATAAGCTAACAACTTTGGTCCTTTCCTGAATAACTGAGTTTAGTTGTTATGAAAGAGAATAAGCCTTGATTGTAGGTGGTATGGAAGAGCAGGGGAGCCTGGACCCTCAGGCTGGGTTTCAGTCTTGCCCATAATCCAGCTGAAGATGTAGCATTACCTCTTTGGTGGGGCAGAGGAGGAAGCAGGAGAGCCAGGTGGGCCTTCTTGTAGGAGGAAGCCCTGTGATCTGACCTACCCTGGGGTCAGACAGAGGGTGGTTGGCACTTGGGATTTACATCTGGAAGGAGCCTGACGTTATGCGGTACCATCTAGTCATTTACAATGGAGAAGCCTGAGGCTCAGAGAGGGTCAGTAGCTTGCTTGCTGTCACAAGGCCAGTTCAGCATCAGAGACAGGTCTAGGCACTTGGGTGGTCTTTTGTGGGCGTGTCTTTGTTTTCCCCATAGTTGTCTACATTACATCAGAGAAGCATAGGTGAGTGGAGCTTCCACCCAGTCCATATCTGAGTGAGGCTCTGTCGACAATATCTGGACAAGTTCTCATTTAGCCTGTCCTGGAAGGCTTCCCATGGACAGGCATCTCATCTCTCCTAAGTCACATTACCTCTGGACAGCTCTTGTTAGACCTTTTTCCTCATAGGGCTAGAGACAAAATGTCCATTCCCCCCACCCCCCTCCAACTCTTGGGTCTTCTTTTCTTGAGGCTAAACATTCCCAGTTCCTTTAACCAACCCTAAATTTTTTGCTGTGGTTGTTCCATCATTTGAATCATGTCTGGCTCTTTGTGACCCCATTTGGGGTTCTCTGGAAGATACTGGAGTGGTTTGCCATTTCCTTTTCCAGCTCATTTTACCAATGAGGAAACTGAGGCAGACAGGGTTAAGTGACTTGTCCAGATAGCATGACCATGTTCCATCTAAGGCAAGGGTGGGGTTTGTGAACTTAACCCCTTCCCCTAACCTGTTTTGATAACTGTGTCTAAAAATGATTAATTTCCTTTACAACCCTGCGTATTTTATTTTGTTCATTTAAAAATCACATTCTGAAATGGTATCCATTGACTTCAGCAGGCTAAGGGTGCCTGTTCTAGCCCAAAGCTCCTGTTTTACAGATGAGGAAGCTGGGCCCCAGAGAGAGGAAGTGCCTTGTTCATAATCACATAGGCTGTAAGTGGCATTTGAGGTGACATTTGAACCCGGACCTTTTGACTCCATTGTTCATTGTACTGCTGTGCCTTCTCAGGGCCCTTCACCTTGAAGGCTCCCCTCCTCTGGACTCTCTCCAGCTTGTCCTCCCTAGACTCTGATTCCCAGAACTGAACACAATACCCTGGGTACGTACAGTCCGAGCCAGGCAGAGCGAAACAGGCCTCTCACCTCATTCCTGGACATCATGTCTCTCCAGGCAGCCTGAGGTCATAGGAGCTTTCTTGGCCTCCCTATCAGATGTATGACTCATACACAGTTGGCAGTTGACGAAAGCCCTCACATCTTTTTCATATGAGCTGCTGTCTAGCCATGAAGATAAACTTCCTGGGGGAAATCTTGTGGGAAGGGGCTATGGCCTGAATCTGCCAGAAGTCTCAACCAGAGACAACTCCTTGGGGCTGGACAATGATGAGAGAGGGAGCTGGGTGTGGTGGGAAGAGATTTCTATTGGTGGCAGGAGTCTTGGCTTGGAGTCCCAGCTTATGAGATGTGTGACCTTGGGTGAGTGCCTTCACATCTCTTGTTGGGATGTTTCCTCATTTAAAAAGCAGGGATGGTATGAGCATATCTCATCAGTGTGAGGAAAAAGTTTGGTAAAGTTTAGGGAACTCTGCAAACACTAAGGTTTTCTGTAAACTTTTAAGTATGTGGTAAATTTTAAAGTGCTTTGAAACCCCCTAAGCACTATAGAGAGGGGAGTTGGTTTTGTTTATATGACTTAGGGTCACCCAGTCCATGACAACACCATACCTAGGCTGTTAGGCATTCTAATGTCTAAGGTGGCTGGATGGTAGAGTGGGAGTCAGGAAGATCTTAGTTCAAATCTGGCTTCAGACATTTAGTGTGACCCTGGTCAAGTCATTTAACATCTTTTTGTCTCAGTTTCCTCATCTGTTAAGTAGGGATAATAATAGCAACTACCTTGCAGGGTTGCTGTGTGGACCAAGAGATAATAATCGCAACGTGCACAGTGCTGGGCACACAGTAGGTGCTATATAAATATTTGCTGTCATTATTACAATTGTACACCCTCCTGGCACAGCTGAGGACCAGAGCAGTTTCTCAGGCTTTGACTTAAGGGGCTTGGAGGAAGCAAATCATGGGTGACTGGTCCATGGCAGAACGAGACAAAATATTCCTCTAGTGTGATAGAGTAATTAGGGCAGATATGCCAAACCAAGTCTCCTGGCCCCAAGGTCAGATATTCCCATTTCAGAGATGAGGAAACTGAGACCCAGATCGTGTTAACCAGATTATTAAGTTGATTGGAGTTTGAGCTTGAATTAAGAGGTGAAGGATGTGAACAATGAAAAGACAAAAGTAAGAAAGTGAGGCTGATTGCAGGGATTCCCCAGGAGTCCCTGTGACCACTTAAGGACGAATCAAAGCCTGATTCCCTGGCCTCCATTCCTCTCTGCATGCCGTCTCCTCCTATTAGAATGTAAGTTCTCCGAGGGCAGGTATTTTGTGTTCCTGGAGCCTAGCAGAGTGCCTGGCATGCAGTAGGCACTAAATAAATGCTTGCTGATTAATTAAGAATTGACCAACAGCCGGAATGGGCCCCGGATCCCTGATTTCTGGGAACATTGTGGGCCCCATTAATGTATATCCAGGAATGGGTGGGGGCACTCGGGACTTTGGGGATTCAAGTGGCACTTTCCTCTCTTCCCTTCCACCTTTCACAGGGGAGAGAACAGAAGGTATCACAGACTTAGAGCCTGGAGGGGCCTCAGACTCTGCAGTCCAACCCTCTCATTTTACAGATGGAGAAACTGAGGCCTAGAGAGGTTAAGCCACTTGCTTAAGGTCACACAAATAGCAAGAACCAATTTGAACCCAGAATTTGAACCTAGACCCTTGGCCTCCCAAGCCAGTGTTAGAGGCTTTTTTAATACCCTTCGGGGACTGGTTGGGAAAATAATGACCTAGCTGGTTTTTCCCGTGGAGGCTAATTGGCCAGAATATGGCTGGGCCTGTGATCCTGAGCTGGGGGCTTATTCCTCCTCTGGAGATTGAGGGGATCACCCTCAAGGACCCCAAGGCAAAAATTTAATCATTCTGGCTTCCCAGAGTCAGATAGCTAGCTAAAATCTGAGGTAGATTCAAACTCAGGGCCTCCTGTTTCCAAGGCTTACACAGTACCAACGAATCAATCCAAATTTATTGTGTCTACTGTGTGTCAGGCACTGTGCTAGAAGCTTTAGAAATATTATTTTATTTAATCTTCACAACAACCCTGTTATTTCCTCCATTTTACAGTTGAGGAAACTGAGAAAAACAGATTAATTGACCTGACACAGCTAAGTAAGCGTCTGAGGCTGGATTTGAACCCATGTCTTCCTGGCTCCAAGCCCAGTACTCTACCCATTATTGTAACCTAGCTGATAATAACAATGGATACCTTGGAATAACCTTAACAACTTGTAGATGAAATCTTTCTTAGTTCAGCACAGAGCACCTACCTGAAAAGAAAGGAGAAGAAGGGAGCTGCGGGAGGGGAGTCCTGAGAATAGAAACTGAAGCAGAAAAGCAGAACTTCAGCCATGAATATGGGACTCTCATGCAGGTGTTTAATGGGTCAGCTCTGGATCTGGGCCTCTGGGAGCTGATCCCCAGGCTGGAGGAAACAGGTGTTGTCCAGCACAGCCCAGCTCCCACAGCGAGTCAGAGGGGACCCAGGGCTCCTGCTGTCTGGTCCAGAATGCCCAGCACTGCCCCCCTGCTTAACCCTTCACTTTTTTTCCCTTTTGGAAAACATGAATCATGGAAATGTTGTTTGTCTTGGGTTTAAACAGAACAGAGCTCTACTCTTAATGCACATTCATAACAGTCTATGGCAGGGATAAAATTAGCAGTAATGGGAGTTTTTCCTGGTTCTTGCTAAAGCAGAGGTCCTGACTCTGTGTGTGTGTGTGTGTGTGTGTGTGTGTGTGTGTGTGTGTGTGTGTGTGTGTATGTGTGTGAGTGAGAGAGACAGAGACAGAGACACAGACACAGAGACAGAGACAGAGAGAGAAAGAGAGAGAGGGAGACAAAGAGAACTCAGATCATAATATCATAGCACCATAACATCTAGAACTAGAAGAAATTTCGGAGGCTATCTAGTTCAAACCCCTCACTTTACACTTGGGGAAACTGAGGCCCAGAGAAACTAAGTTTTAAGATCATAGGATCAGAGCAGGGTCACACTAAGTCTCTAGCTCTAGAGCTGGAAGGGACTTGGGAGGCCATGTAGTCCAACCTTCCTCCTTTTACATGTGAGGAAACTGAGACCCTGGAAGGTTAAGTAAGTGACTTGCTCATGGTCACATTGGTAGTAATCATTGGAGATGGATCTTGAATCTAATCATCCTGTCCATTGGCAAATGGGGCTGTGAAGGAAAAAATATGGGGTTGGAAAACCAAAGTCCACTTCTTGACCCTGTTCTGGACCTCAAACGAAACCATTTTACTTAGGCTTTACTGAGATGCCTCAGTTTCTGCATCTGTAAAATGGGCATCAAAATACATCCTGTTCATGGAGTTGTGCCATCTCTTCCTCTACTAGACTCTAAGCTCCTTGAGGGCAGGGATTCCATCTTTTACTTCATAGACTCTCAGGGCTGGAAAGGACCCTAGAGAGCAATGAATTCAACCCTCCTCATTTTATCTAAAAGGCAAATGAGGTTCAGGGAAGTGAATTGATCTGGTAATAAAATGGAGGTGATAATAGTTGTACTTCCAGGACTGATATGAAGTTGAAAGGAGATAATTGATGGGAAGTACTTTGTAGCTATAAAGCATAGTAGACATATGCCTCATTCATTCATTCAACAGGTTTTTAACCTTCACCTTTTACTTAGGGTTGTGGGGTTGCAGGAGAAGACTTGGTCCCTGCCTGCAAGGGGCTTCCACTCCAAAGGGACCATAAGAAGATTTAACTGTGAGAGGCCACTAGGAGGTCCAAGGGCTGCTCAGTATCAGGTGAGGCAGGTCAGTGAAGGCTTTTTGGATGAGAGGGGTTTCTTGTTCCGTCTTAGAACAGAGGACTATAGATTGGAGGAGAGGATGGGGAAGGGCACTGTAGGTCAGAAGAAAAGCAAGGTGTGGAATGAATAAGGAAAGTGAGGTCGAGTTCCTGGTGTATGTAGGTCTGGCCCCCAAATCCACTCCTTTCCCCCTGTCCTTGGTACTGGAACCATCCCTGAAATGCCTTCACAAAGGTCTCTCCTTCAGGTGGAGGGATTTTTTTCAGAAGGCCCCAATTCAAAAACACGTGTTACTAGGAAGATAATACATTAAACAATTAGTTGTCTGTGACCATGGTGGAGCTCACCATATTTTTTCTGGTTTCATGGTATAGTGAGAGAATGATGGCCTTGTTGACAGAAGGACTGATTCAAATCCCAGCTGAACTGCTTTGCTACCTGTGTGACCTTGGTTAAGTCCCTTCCCTTTTGGGGTGTGTGTGTGTGTGTGTGTGTGTGTGTGTGTGTGTGTGTGTGTGTGTGAATCTTCTCACTTCCAGTCCTAACTTCTACCATGCCAATAATGTAAATATCTGTTTTTTAAATAGCCTTTTATAGGCTTAAAAATCACTTAATATACAATATCTCATCTGATCTTTTCAGACTATGTGAGGTAGGGAGGGCAGGTGACAGGAACATAGGTTTAGAACTGGAAGGGACCATAAAGTACAACACTTTTATTTCGCAGTTGAAGAAATTGAGACTTAAAAAGGTTGAATGACTTGCTGATATCACAAGGGACAGAGACAGGATTTGAACCCAGGTCCTCTACCTCCACATCCATCACTTTCCTTTGCATCCTATTGCCTCCTGTATGTAGCGGCATGTAACTGGGCTTCCAGGTAAACCTGAGCCATTCTGCTGCATTTGTGGAAGAAGACATGACTCTTAACAGTAGGTAGCTGGGTAACTGCTGTGGAAGGAGCCCAGGAAGACCTGAATTCAAATCCATCCACTTTCTAGCTGTGTGACCCTGGGTGATTTATTTAGCAGCCATCTACCTCAGTTTCCCCATGTGTAAGATAGAAATAATAATAGCCCCCGCCTTTCAGGGTTATTGTGAGGACCAAATGAAATTATATTCATAAAGTGCTTTGCAAACCTTAAAATACAATATAGGAGCTTGTTATTATTATTATTATTATTAGTAGTAGTGATAGTAGTAAGAGTAGTAGTAGTAATAGTAGTAGTAGTAGTAGTAGTAGTAGTAGTAGTAGTAGTAGTAGTAGTAGTAGTATCATTATTAATCATCTCACACGTGGACTATAGCCCGCTGGTAGGTCTGCCTACCTCAGGTCTCTCTCCACTTCAGTCCATCCTTTGTTCAGCTGCCAAAGTGATTCTCCTAAAGTGCAAGTCCAACAATGTTACTCCCCTACTCAGTAAATCCCAGTGGATCTCTATTACCTCCAGGAGCAAACACAAAATCTTCTGTTTGGCGTTCGAAGCCCTTCCTGCCCCAGCCCCTGCCTACCTTTCCAATCTTCTTACACCTTACTCCCCAGCACGTGATCTTCCATGAACAAGACCCTCCCTCTCCTGGTTCTGGGTGTTTTCTCTGGCTGCCTCCCATACCAAGAATGCTCTCCCTTCCCTCTGGCTCCACCATCTATGGGAAGCCTAGTCCAACCCTTTAATTCCAATGCCTTCCCTCGGCAAATTATTTCCTATTTATATCTTGTATAGAGCTTGCTTTGCATTTTTTGTTTGGATGTTGTCTTGCCCATTAGATAGTAAGCTCCTTGAGGCAAGGGCTATCTTTTGCCTTTTTGTATCCTAATACTTAGCCCAGTGCCTGATGCATAGTACATGCTTAATAAATATTTATTCATTTATTGTTATCACTATTAATTGGAGAGAGTGCTAAGCACCTATGTAATACTCCAGGCTTAGCTGGAAGCTCAAGTTACACCCATTTTACAGATAAGGAAGCTGAGGTCTAGAGAGGTAAAAAGACTTGTTTACCCAAGATCACAAGGCTGGTGGCAGAGCTGGACTGCAACCCAGGCCTTTGGACTTCGCATTCAATGCTCTATCTACTGTACCACAGAGTCTAGTGGAGAGCAGAGTCCTGGTGGGATGAAGCAAAGGCTGGAGAAAGCAGAAAGAGGAGGTCAGGGTGTCTGAGCCACCTGGGCTGGTGGGCCTGGTGGGGGACCTGCATTAGAGGCCTGCTTAGCCAGGGGTGGTTGCTGTTCAGTCATTTTCATTTGGGTCTGATTCTTCATAACCCCATTTGAGATTTGCTTTGTTTGGGTTTTTCTTTTGGCTAGGCAATGGGGTTAAATGACTTGCCCAGGCTCACACAGCTAGTAAGTGTTATGTGTCTGAGGCCGGATTTGAACTCAGGTCCTCCTGAATCCAGGGCAGGTGCTCTATCCACTGCGCCACCTAGCTGCCCCTTTGAGATTTTCTTGACAAAGATGCTGGAGCAGTAAGTGCCCAGGGTCACATAGCTAGGAAGTATCAGAAGCCAGATTTGAACTCAGGAAGAGGAGTCTTCCTGACTTCAGGCCTGATGCTATCCACTGTGCCACCTAGCTGTCCAACCTAGCCAGGAGGTAGGTAGAAGGAAAAGCTAGCATTTACCTAAGGCTTTAAGGTTTGGCAAACACTTTACATAGATTAAATCATTTGATCCTCACCACAAAGGAGGTAGGGGTGTTGTGCTCCCTATTTGACAGATGAGGAAACTGAGGCTGCCAAAGGTTAAATGACTATCCCAGGGTCACACAGTCACTAAGTAGTAGTGTGAGGTAGGATTTTAACTTGCATTTTCCTGTCTTAGGTTGAGCATTCTTATTTACTATAGTGAGAGCTGTGTGGAGGGTGCCTGCGAAGGCCAAGTGCCTCTGAACTCTCTGGTTGAAGGCACGTCATGGTACGGTCCCAGCCTTCTTCTCTCTAGGCCCATATCCTGGAGCTTCACCATCAAGGTCAAGGTGAAGAGCAGGGACAAAAGGAAATTGGGGCAGCTAGGTGGCAAAGTAGATAGAGCACCAGCCCTGAAGTCAGGAGGACCTGAGTTCAAATCTGGTCTCAGACACTTGACACTTACTAGCTGTGTGACCCTGGGCAAGTCACTTAACCCCAATTGCCTAAAAAAAAAAGAGACAGCAAGGAACAAAAGAAAATCCCTATTGCCGAGGCCAGATCACTCTCTCCTATGTCCCTGTTGCCTCTCATGTTGTATATTTGAAAGACAGTTTGGTATTTGGAGACTAATAATTTTAAAGCTGCTGTAACTGAGCCCAAGAGAGGGGAAGTGCCTGTCTCTGGGTCACCCAAACAAGAGGTTGACTTAAGTCTCCCAGCTTCCAGACAGGATTGTGGGTAGTTACCTCTCCTTGGGCCAGAAGGTGCTCCCTCCAGAGCTACTGGAAAAATACAAGAAGCCATGGCAAGTGGGGGTGGGAGGAATTTCTTTTGGTTTCAGGTCCCTCATCTGTAAAATGAAAGGGCTGGTCTCTAGGTGTCTTTTAGCTCTGACATCCCTGTTCTAAGGCCTCTCTCAGCTCTGACATTCTATGTTCTGTGGCCCCTCCCAGCTCTGACATTCTACATTCTGAGGCTCCTCCTAGCTTTGACACTGTTCTGGGAAGCTATCTGGCCTGGATTTCCAGGTCTTTATTTTTTACTTTGGGTAAGTCTAGTACCTGGAACAATTCCTGTTACATTATGAAATAATGAATGAATGAAAGAATACCTCTGGCCTCAGTTTCCTCATCTGTAGAAATGGACAGAACCAAAATTCCTATGGTTATGGTAGGATCAATTGAGTCCTTGTAAGGGAAAACCAAGCTTTAAATATATTCAGAGGGAAATCTCTACAGGTGCTGGAGGGATCCTCCTTTATTGATGAGGATTTTACCTTAAGGGTTGCAGCCTTACCTGCCTGGTCAGCTCCTACTGGTGGACCAGGCAGGCAGTGATATCTGGGGGAATTCTTTGAGCCGCCTTTCAAAGCTCAGCTCTGGTTGAATGGAGGTGGGGGAGGAATGGGGAGCGAGCCAGTTGCCTTTCCCCCAACCCCCACCCCATGCCCTGGCTACCCTATCTTCTAGTGACTGGCTCTCCCTGCTCAGGAGCCGAACTGAGTCCAACATCCCTGCATATCCTTCCTGCCTGCTGTGCCTGGCCACACTGTCAGGGACTTCTCTGGGAGTCCTGAGTGGGGTTCGTGGACCGTAGAGGTGTTTTCTTTCTGAGCAAAGCTCTACACCTGCCACCCATCAGAAAAATTAATGCTATTTCTATTTTAAAGCAGGACTATTCAGACACCTCCAGGGAAATGTTACTGGTGTGAATGCCTTGACAGGCTTTCCTGGGGTTGAGTGCGGCTAGCACATTACCTTGTATTTACTTTGGATCTAGCTTTTATAGATTCTGTATCCTCTCTGACACATACTTTCTGTGCAACTCTGGCAAGGCACTTTGTGCATGGGGGGATCTCTGGGTTTAAGTCACAAGGCAGGTGTGCTGGTAGAAGGAATTTCCACATTGGGAGTTTGCTAGGTTAATGAACTTATGGGTCATGGCCCATTTCCCATTTCTGTAGTGTACTTAGATGTCTCCACGTTACTTCCTCTGATAGGACATGCATTTCTTGAAGATAGGAAATACCTCAGACCTGCATGTTGCAGGTACTAAATTGAACGTTCACGAGACAGGGAGATGTCTCAGTGAGTAGAGCTTTGGGCCTGGAGTCAGGAAGATCTGGGTTCCCATGGAGCCTCAGATACTGGGCGACCATCAGCAAGTCACTCTGCCTCAGTTTCCTCATCTGTGAAATGGGAATAAGAATAATTCCTGCCTCTCAGAGTTGTTGTGAGGATCAAAGGAGATAATATTTGTGAGGTGCTTAGCACAGCATCTGGTACATGGCAGATGCTCCATAAATGCATATTCCCTTAGCTTATTAACCTGGGACTGTGAACATTTAAAACTTATTTCGATAAATGTTTTTCAGTAGAGTTGGTTTCCTTTGGAATCCTGTATATTTTATTTTGTACACTTCAAAACATAAATTCTGAGAAGGGCTCCCCCAGATTGCTCAAGGGATCCATAATACACAAAAAGGTTAAGAGCCTGCATAAAAGCTTGTTGACTGATTGCCTGATTCATATGTAATCATGGGTATATTACTTGGGAATAATAGCTCACATTTTTATAGCCCTTGAAGGCACAGGAGTATTTGTTGTTCGGTTGTTGACTCTTTGTGAGGCTATTTGGGGTTTTCTTGGCAAAGATACTGGAGTGGTTTGCCATTTTACAGATGAGGAAACGGAGGCAAACAGGGTGAAGTGACTTGCCCAGGGTCACACAGCTGGCAAATGTCTGAGGCCAGATTTGAACTCGGGAAGATGAGTCTTCCTGACTCAGGCTCAGTGCTGTATAGTGGAAAGAGTGTTGGATTCTGAGTCAGGGAACGTGGGTTTCAATCCCAGGTCTATTAATTATTGCCTGTGTGACCCTGGACAAATCACTTAACCTCTCTTGGTTTAAATTTCCTCATCCATAAATTTAGCAAGGTGGACCATGATGCCTCAGAGCTCCCTTTCAGCTCAAGAGTTATGATTCTCTCACCCTATGACTTAACCTCCTTGGATCTCAGTTTTCTTCTCTGCAAAATGGGTGGGTCAGGCTTGAAGGTCTCTGAAGTGGGAAGTGGGATGGGGAAGGAATTTATACAGCATTGACTGTGTGCCAGGCGTTGTGCTAAGTGCCTTGAAAATATTAATTCATTTAATCTTCACCCCACAGGGTATGTTATTATCCTCACTGTAACACTTGAGGAAACTGAGGCAGAGAGAGATGAAGTGACTTTCCCAGGGTCACACAGCTAGTAAGTGTCTGAGGTTGAATTTGAACTCAGGTCTTCTTCCTGAGCCCTCAAAGTCTGTATGGGGGTGGGTGGGAGTGACCGGAGGTGTGCAATTGATGAGGATGATGGCTGATGGCTCCCTACACTGTGATTTCCCAAGCCGACCAGTCCCTGAGCCCAAACTCCATCCATAAATTCACTAGAACTCCCCGTGGCCGGTCCCAGAGGTTTCGTGGGCCTTGACTTCTTCAGCCTGTTTGGGGCTGGGTTGTTTGTTTTCTGTTTCCCTCGCCTTGATGGCTACCAGGGCAGATTGATAGATGAAGCCAGTAAAACAGCTTGGAAACTGGAAAGAAAATTATTAATCATTTCTCACTGTCTCGAGGGAATGTTTCTTGGCACGGCAGCTGGAACTCAGCCTATCCCAGCTCCCCTGGTCCTGAGGAGGCTGCAGCTAAGCTGGGCAGAGATGGCGTCATTCTGGTGGGGAGCCTTGGCTCAGAGAGGAAGCTAAAGGTGCCTGAACCCCACCCAGGTCTGAGGTGCCTCTGCGGGGACACAGCCAATCTTACACCTTTGGGTCCTGAAACCCCAAACATCTCCACAAGCCAGAGGGCTAGGGATCCCTGAGGACCCAACATTATAGCCAAGTGTAGAGTCCTCCGATGCTCCAGCAGGAAGGGACCTGGAATATAGAACATTTGGTAACGTTAGGGCTGAGGACGCAGACCCTAGGAAGTCAGAGGAAGAGACCTTAGAATGTAGAATATCAGAATAGGAAGGGACCTTAGAGACTAGAACATGGAATGTCAGAATTGGGAGGGACCTTAGAGCCTAGAACATGGAATGTCAGAGTTGGGAGGGATCTGAGAGGTGATCATGTCCAATCTCCTTTTAGGGTTGAGGAACTTGGGGCCAAGGTTCATTAGATAGTTAGTGTCTGATTTGAACCCAGGTCTTCCTGACTCCCAGTACAGGACTCTAGCCCTCTAGCTGTCAAAGAATCAATAGAGAAAGAGATGAAGCACCGGGTATGTATGTAGCATGTAGTGTTTTTATGTAACATTGGGTAGGTCATGTATAGCATGTAGCAGCACTGGATGTGTCATATGTAGCACGTCGCATTTGTATGTAGCACCAGGCACATCGCATGTCACATATACCGCTCATGCGAGGCACCAGGCATGTCATGTGTAGTGCTTGTATGTAGCACGTAGTGTTTGCCTGTGGTACCAGGCATGTAACATGTAGCCTGTAGTGTCTGTGTGCCATGCCCGGTGTGTCATATGTAATGTGTCGTGTTTGCATGTAGCACTGTGTATGTCATGTGTAGCATGTAACCCTGGCCACATCACATGTAGCATGTAGTTTTGTTTATAGCGCCAGGCATGTCATATGTAGTGTGTAGTTTTGTGTGCAGTGCTGTGCATGTCGTATGTAGTGTGTAGGTTTTTGTTGCTCAGTCATTTTCAGTCAAGTCTGACTCTCCACAACCCCAGCTGGGGTTTTCTTGGCAGAGATACTGGAGCGATTTGCCATTTCTTTCTCCAGCTCCTTTTATAGATGAGGAAACTGAGGCAAATGAGGTTAAATGACTTGCCCACGGTCACACATCTGGTAAGTGTCTGAGGCTGGATTTGAACTCAGGAAGATGAGTCTTCCTGATTCCAAGTCCAGTGCTCTATGCATTATGGTGCTACCTAGCTACCTGTGTGGTAGGAAGCTCTTAACAGGTAGATGGTTTGTAGACCAGGAATTCTGGGGCTTGAAGCACATTCAGCTGGGGTACAGGGTACACGGGGGACTGTCCATCTGGGCTGAGAGCAGAGGAGAAGGCAGCCAATCACCTTCAGTCTCCAGTGTGTAGCTAATTCCTGCCTCCCCCCCCAAACCTAGTGGGGAGGTGGCTGAGGAGGCATGCAATGGGGGAAAGTGGGCGATGGGAGAGGAGGGGTACAGTGTGGTGTGGGGCTGGCAAGCCAGAACACTGACTCAAGAAAGAAGCATCTCCCCTGTCCCGTTGGACACCTGAGCCAATGCCCCAGCTACCTTGCCCTAGGTATGGACCTGATTTGGACAGGCCTGTTTCTTTCTGCAGAGCTCCATCCCAAAAAATGATCTTCAAAGGGGGAACATAGATGCGGTCATCACAGGAGATCCTTCATCCTGGGCAGAGGGAGGTGACCTGTGAGGGCCTGACTCCCTCTTAGTGTACTTGTCAGGAAAATAGGACGTTTTTCTAGGAACAGACTCAGAGGTAGAGACTTGAACTGGCTTATTCCCCTATGGAAATGTGGTTGGACTTGGGAGGCCTGGGAGATTGGAAGGAAGGCAGCAGAGGAAGAGAAAATAAGCCTGGTATGGAGGTAAAGGGGGATGAAACGCTCAACCTGATTCACCTGGTCAGTAAGGCCCCTTGCCCTGGGACTTCGATATAGTAGAGTTCTGTAAGGGCAAAAGACGTTGGATGTTCTAAGGCCCCTCCCAGCCCTGACATTCCCTGTTCTAAGGCCCCTCCCAGCCCTGACACTCCCTGTTCTGAGACCCTCCTAGCTCTGACATTCCGTGTTCTAAGGCCCTCCTAGCCCTGACATTCCCTGTCCTAAGGCCCTCCCAGCTCTGACATTCCCTGTTCTAAGGCCCCTCCCAGCTCTGACATTCCCTGTTCTAAGGCCCCTCCCAGCTCAGACACTCTATTGAATAGATTTCTGGAAGGGAGAATCAGGTTACTCTCCCCACTTTAGGAGCAGCATGACTAGTCTCTTTTAGCTTTCTGGGTCTTAATTTCCCCCTCTGTAACAGGGGTTTCAGACAGTGAGAGGATGGCAGTGGGGTTCTATGGCTTTTTGAGGGGCAGGAAGAACTGGGCACAGAAGAGTAAGCCTCAGCTCTCAGGCAGCTCTAGGCATTCCCCATCTGACACAAGCTGTACTGGTTTTTTCAGAGGCCCAATGGCCCTCTGTGCCCAGGGAGCTTGGGTATTAGCTGTCTCTTTGAGTAACAGAGAATGGCATGAGCTCTCTCTGCCCAGGTGCTGAAGCACTGATGAGTCTGTTATCTCTATGTTAAAAATCGCCTGAGCGTAAGACACCAGGTGTGGGGGCAAGTGGAATCAATTCCTTCTCTGGCCCCTGGAGACAGAGCCAGTGACCTGGCTGCTCCTGTGCTGCTCCTGCCCGGCAGGTGCCATCTAAGCAGATGGACCGGGCAGACCTCTGGGGAACACGGCTCGGCATGTAGACAGAGCCCGTGGCAGCCCAGCTACCTGGGGCCCAGAGAAGAGAAGTCACCCCGAGGTCACTGATGGACTCAGCAGAGTCAGGGTGATAGTCCAGACTGGCCCGGAGGCATATTTTTAAATGTTTTTATTGATATCTGTTTTTTAATCACCTTAATTTCCCAACAAATCTGTTCTCCACATCCCACCCAGAGAGCCATCCCTTGTAGCAAATAATGACAAAGAAAAGGGAAAAAGCCCGGCAGTTTAGCACAACTAATCAATACACCCATTGTGTGACAGAATATATGGTGTTCCCTACTCCTTGTACCTTAGCTAATTAGAGCACGTATGCAGAACGCTTCATAAAGAATGAATGACGTCTGCCCTGCTCCCTCTAGTCAGAGGTGAGCTCTCCTCTAACCTTGAAATATACAGTCAGAAGGAGGGAGGCTCGTGCCTGGGGGGCCTGAAGCCCAGCTGCTGCTACAGTGCCTCATATTAAGAAATGTTGGCTGAATGAATGGAAGATTTAAGGCCAGAAGTGACCCTCAGAGGCTACTGAGTCCAAACCTCTCATTTTGCAGGTGAGTTCAAATGCAGCCTCAGACACTGACTAGCTGTGCGACTCTGGGCAAGTCACTCAGCCTGGTTTGCCTCAGTTTCCTCATCTGTAAAATGAGCCGGAGAAGGAAATGGACTCTGGGCAAGTCACTCAGGCTGGTTTGCCTCAGTTTCCTCATCTGTAAAATGAGCCGGAGAAGGAAATGGCAAACCACCCCAGAAAACCCCAAACGGGATCACAAGGAGTCGGGTATGATTGAAAAGAATTGAACATTAACATAAAACTGAGGTGAGGAGTAGTTAAGTGTCCTGCAGGTCCCCCAGCCTCCGTCCAGACATCCTCCGCTGCCCTGGCTTTGGAGAAGGAAGGTAGAATGAAGGCTTAGGTCATGTTTCTTTCTCTCCTGAAGAGCCTAGTGGGTCCATCTCATTGTGTGGTCCATCCCCAGTATCCCTTTCAGATTTGCAAAGAAAGAATTTACTGGAGGGAAAACATAAGCAAACAAATAAACAAAAAACCCCAACTGTGTTCCTTATCAGACATTCTGATAACACTGGGCGGGAAACCAAGGAATATTTAAGGGAGACTTTTCTATGGGCTTTCTTGGATTTCTATTGCTGTCCCAAGGTGAAAAAGTCATTTGGTAGTCATCATCAGTCTGGAACAACAAACACAGAGACCCCCAGTGGGAATTCTTGGATTAATTGATTGTGGCATCAGTGCCTTAGGATGAAGCTGGGAGCTGTGTTACTGAGTGGCTCGATGCTCTGGTTACAGTCACTTGAGCTGGACAGGTAGGGCCCTCCCTGAGCAATCTAATCTGGGGTCCTTGGCAGCAGGGTCAACAAGACACAGGGCCCTAAAAGCAAAGAGTAGTAACTAGAGAAAGGCACTCTGAGATGTGATGATGATGATACCTAAAAATTACGTGATGCTTTGCTGTTCCATCATTTCAGACTCTTCATGAACCCATTGGGGGTTTTGGCAGAGATACTGGAGTGTTTGCCGTTTCCTCCTCCGGCTCATTTGACAGATGAGGAAACAGACAAATGGGATTAAGTGACTTGCCCAGGGTCATACAGCTAATTAAGTGTCAGAGACTGGATTTGAACTCATGAAGAGGAGTCTTTCTGACTATAGGTCCAGTGCTCTATGCACTATGGCGCCACCTAGCTGCCAGAGGTGATACTTTAAGATTTGCCAAACACTTGAATGTATCCCACTTGATCAATTGATATCTCAATTATTTCATTTGGCCATACTAACAGCTAGCATTTGCATAACATTTGAAAGTTTGCAAAGAGATTACTTACGGTATCTCATTTGATCTTTGAAATATCCTCAGGAGAGGGGCAGCTAGGCGTGCAGTGGATAGAGCACCGGCCCTGAAGTTCAGGAGGACCTGAGTTCAAATCAGACCTCAGACCAAACACTTGACACTTACTAGCTGTGTGACCCTGGGCAAGTCACTTAACCCCAACTGCCTAAAAAAAATATCCTCAGGAGGAAGGTACTATTGTTATTCTCATTTTACAGATGAAGAAACTGAGGCAGAGGGCGATTAAGTGACTTGCCTGGGTAAGGTAGTGTCTGAGGCTAGAACTGGAGACCAGGTCTTCCTTGCTCCACTATTTTAGGACATGCCCATCGAAAACAAAACAAAACTTGTCTTTAACAACAACATTGGATTATTAAAGCACTTTACAAATGCCAATTTGCTTTTTAAACTTTAATTACTGGTGTGTAGACTAGTGGTAGGTAGTCTTGAAGCCCTGGATGATCCCTATCACTAGGTGGCCTGCACCACGGCATGCTTTGTGGTGCAGGATAGTATATGAGGAATCTCAGACTTAGGCTTTGGGGTCCCCACTGGGCTGTTCCCAGCACCCCCAGTCATTCTACATAGCCCCTTATTCTGTTGTGCTGATGGATATGTGATGAGTTAACAAGCATTCATGAAGGATCCACTATGTTCCAGTCACTGTTCTAGGCATTGGGGGTATAGAGATCAAGAGTGAAACAATCTCTATACCCAAGCAGTGTCCGTTCTAATAGGAGAGACAGGTGTCCATAAGCATTGAAAGAAGCAATACGAAGAAATATAAAGTAATTACATCTAAGGCTGGGGGGGGGGGGACGGGACAGGGCTAGCAATTGGGAAGGCCCAGGAAGGAAGGAAGCACTGATTAAGTTCATCCTATGCATCTGGAACTGTGCTGAATGTTGGGGGATACAAATACAAACAGAAAGAAAGTCAGCTCCTGCCTCAAGGAGCTTACAGTCTAAGGGGGGAAGACTGCACATGAAAGGGAGCTGAAAAGACAGTGCTGGGGAGGTGTGGGAGGGTGGGGTGGGTGGTGGTAGGTAAGTGTGGAGAGTCAGGAGTGGAGCACAGAGGAACTAAGAAATGAACGAGGCTAGTCTGGTCTCTTCTTTGAAATGGAGGTTCTGTTGAGGAACTGTAGGGGTCACAGGAGCTTCCAGAATGAGAAGGGGGAAGAATGTAGGAGGGCATGTTTAGGCTGGATGTTAAGAAAAGCTTAGCTTTTGCCAGCTAGATGGCATTACAATGGATAGAGCGTGGGGCCTGGAGTCAGGAAGATCTGAGTTTAAATTCAGCCTCAGACATTTACTAGTTATGTGACCCTGGGCAAGTCACTTAACTTTGTTTCCTTTAGTTTCCTCATTTGTAAAGTGACCTTGGGCAAGTCACTTAACCTCTAGTTATCTCAGTTTCCCATCTGTTAAGTGGGGATGATAATATTTGTACCTACCTTGAGAGTTGTTGTGAGGATCAAATGAGATAATATTTGTCAATTACCCAGCACTGCACATGCCAATAAGTACTTAACTCCTTCCTTCCTAACCAGAGCTGTCCAAAAGCTGAATGAGTCAATGGTGGGTTCCCCCCTCCCCGCCCCCAAGCTCTGGATAGTTACTGTTTTGATGGGGGGAGAGATACACACACATACTCTATCTGTCTGTCTGTCTGTGTCTCTGTTTTTCTGTCTCCATCCATCCATCTGTCTGTCTGTCTGTCTATCTAACTTCAGATGTATGTTGGACCTTTGAAGTCTCTTCCAATTCAGAAATTCTATGATTCTCAGAGAACTAGGAGCCACGCGTGGAAATCAGGGAGAGTCAAATTTTGGTCTGATGTCAGGAAAGACTTTCTCATGGTGAGAACTCTCCTCGAGCAGACTGGGCCACCTATCTCAGTGGAGGTGGAGAGGTAGAAAAGCATATTGCCCCTCACGGGAGGCCTGCCTGAGACAGAGGTTGGATATCTATTTATTGATAAAAAGGGATTTCTATTCAGGGACGCACTGGACCAGATGTACTCTGGGGTCCTTTCCCATTCTGAGATTCTCTGCATTTTCAGGTGTAGGAAATGAGTCTCAAGTTCAGAGAAAGAACCAGATCGTGAGATCAGAGAACATTTGGTGCCTAAGGATGAGTAAGAAGTAGGATATCTGAGTGAGTGCCTTAGGAGGAGCTCTCTGGGAGGCTTGCTCTGCCAGGTGGGGACCCTAAAAA
>NW_027555847.1:710714909-710722409 GCF_003287225.1 Phascolarctos cinereus | reverse complement strand
AATAATTTGCTCACCTGCTCCATTTTTCTGAAGAGGAAACTGAGGCCCAGAGAGGGTTGAGTGAGGTCTGAGGTCACAAAGGAAATGAAAGGCAGAGCCAAGATTAGAATTCATTTCTCAGGACTTTAATTTCAAAAGTTCTCTACTACAACTGCCCCCCCCACCCCCTCACTGTATAGAGGAGGAAGCTGAAGCCTAGAGATGATAGGAGCCTGGGGAGCTGAGGTTATCTGATCTGATTTTCTCATTTTATAGATAAGGAGACTGGGGACCAGAGAGTGACTTATCCAAGGTTACACAAGCAGGAGTGAGGCAGCTAGAGAGAAGATACGAGTTTGAATCCTGCCTGAGATCCTTACTAGCTATGTGACCCTGGGCAAATCATTTCATTTCTGTCTGCCTCGATTTCCTCATCTGTAAAATGGAGATAATACTAGCATCTACCTCCTAGGGCTGTTATGAGGATCAAATAAGATAATGTTTGTAAAGTGCTTCACAGACCTGAAAGTACTATAGAAATGTTAGCTGAAGAGCCATGGTATCTGACATTACAACTAATGTGTTTCCAGGGATGGGAAGCTTCTGCCCCCAAATTACACAGCAAAGTAGAGCCTGGACCACAGCTCAGTGGGAAGACCACTGACTTTGAAATGAGAGGAGTGGCATTCAAACCTAAGCTGTGTGACCTTAGGCAAACCACTCAGTTTTTCTGGGTCTTAGTTTATCCATAAAAGGAAGAAATTGAGACAGAAAATCTTGAAGGATTCTTTCAACTCATGATCACATAAATGATCATGATGACTGACATTTAGAGAGTTTCATTTACTCACAAGAAGAAAAGTGAACAAACATTTATATAGGACCCATTATGTGCCACGTGGCACTGTGCTAAATGCTTTACCAACATCATCTCATTTGATCTTTACAACAAATCTGGGAGGTAGGTGCTAGTATTTTCCCCATTGTAAAGTTGAAGAAAATGGAGTAGATAGAAGTTAAGTGACTTGCCCAGGGTCACACTGCTAATAACTACCTGAGGCTGGATTTGAACTCAGATCTTGATTTCAGGTCCATGACTCTATCCACTGTATCATCTAGCTGCCTTACCTTACAACGCTGTGAGGTAAGTACTCCAGGTATTATTACTTTGTTAACTTTATTAATTTTTTTCTTTTTTTTCTTTGTCAACTTTAGAGATGAGGACACTGAGACTCAGACAGGTGAAGTAGTGTGCCCAGGGTCACACAGCTAAAGTATAGGCATATAGATTTGGAGCTGGAAGGGCCTTTAGGGATTCTCTAATCGTAATGTCAAGGGGCAGCTAGGTGGCCCAGTGGATAGAGCACTGGAGTCAGGAGGACCTGAGTTCAAATCCAGCCTCAGACACATAACACTCACTAGCTGTGTAACCCTGGGCAAGTCACTTAACCCCAACTGCCTCACCAAAAAAAAATCATAATGTCACATATCTAGATTCAGAAGGGACCTCGGAAGTCATCCAGTCCAATAAAGAATTATTTTACAGATGAGGAAACTAAGGACCATAAAAGTGAAATGGTTTGCCCGCAGTTATTTTAGTATTAAGTGGTGGAACAGAGGCTTGAACCTACATCATCCTAATTCCAAGTCTCTTCTGTCTCCTCCTAAGTATCAGTTAATGGTGGAGCCGGCCAGTACTCAAGTTTTTCCTCCGCTAGGATCACATACTTTTCCTCTTTCCATCCCATCTTGTTCTCTCTATGACTACGGTAGCCCTGGACAGAGACTCCCTTCTTTTTCCTCTTTTGCTGTTTATCTTAGCTTCTGGGGTGACCTCTTAATTCTCTCTCTCTCTGTCTCTCTCTCTTTCTCTATCTGCCTCCCTCTCTGTTTCTGTCTCTCTCTCTGTTTCTGTCTCTCTCTTTGTTTCTGTTTCTCTCTCTTTCTCTCTCTCTGTTTCTCTGTCCCTCTCTTTCTCTGGATCTGTCTCTCTCGACCTTGGACAGCTCCATCTCAGGGCAGAGGACTCAGCTGCCCCAGGATCCCAGGCTGCAAAGGGAGACATTCCAAGAACAAGGACAAAATGTAACTTAGGATGGAGTGACGTCCCTGGCATCCAGAGGAAAGCCATGGGCTGAGTCTCCTCTGATCTGAATGCAAAGAAAGCCAGGAAGCTATTAGAGTATGTGGCATCTGAGGCCTCTTCCCTCTCAAGGGCTTCCTAGTAACTTAACAGGCGCTAAACAGGAGAGATCACAGATCATGGGGTGTCAAGGCAGGACAGGCTCCATGATGGACGGCGGGTCTGCTGGCTGAGGAACAGCCTCGCTGTGTGGAGAAGCTCATTATTAAAGGACTGGCCATGGACAGAGGAATTATTTCTGACTACAAAGGAGTAGAATCTCGTTGCCTAAGGCAGGGGAAGGAGGAGAGGCAGTGACATAAGAGCTTAGGGACATTAAAAGCCATCTAGTACAACTTGACATTTTACAGATAAGAAAACTGAGGCTGCAAAGCAGAGGTCACACAGGAACCAAGTGGCAGACCCAAGTCCTCTCATCCTAAAGCCAAGCCTCTTTACATCATGGGTTCATAGATTTAAATCTGGAAGGGATTCAGCCTAGCTGCTGTTCCTATTACTACCACTGCTACTACTATTACTGCTGCTGCTACTGCTACTGCTATTACTATTGCTACTATTACTATTGCTACTACTACTACTAATGCTACTACTACTACTAATGCTACTACTACTACTAATGCTACTACTACTACTACTAATGCTACTACTACTATTGCTGCTGCTGCTACTACTGTTACTACTACTACCACTCCTCCTCCTCCTCCTCTTCCTCCTCCTCCTCTCTTAACCAGGTATCAGTAGACTGGGTTTCCAGAAGGATGCTGTGTCCCATCCTGTCATCATTGGCAGTAATGGCTGTCACCCTCCCTTTCCCCTATATTCTGCACCTGGGGAATTGGGCTACTAGTAGAGAGCAGGAAGTGATGGTGGTGCTGGCCCAAGGGCTTTTTGCCACCAGCCCAGAGGGAGGCAGCCAGGTAAGGAGAGCCTCAGAGATGTCATTAACTGATAGGTGGTCAGCGTCTTAATGCCGGAGCTGTCAGGTCCTTTTCTCTCCTGTCTGGGGGCAGAACAAAGAATTCCAGAACAAGGGAGCCAAGAACAACTCAGGGACTGAGGGTCTGGGGTGAGAAGCAAATGAAGAAGTGGAAGAAGCAGGCAGCAGCCAGCTCCTAACGGGCAGGACACCAGGCATTTCCAGGCAATAACTAGATGGATTTGTGATGGGAGGTTTTTAATCAATCTTGTGGCTGGTGAGAGATCTGGGAGCTTTTCCTGGACAGGCAGAAACTCTCTAAGAAGCGTGAGCTCTCTAGGAATTAGAAGGTCTTAGCAATGGGAATGCAAAGATGGTCACGGCCCAGCCCAGAACTCAGCATAGGATGGACTAGAGAACAGGGGATGTCAGGGCTGGGAGAGACCTGAGAACAGGGAAGGTCAGAGCTGGGAGGGGCCTCAGAATAGAGAATATCTTCCAGGCATTTGGAAGGTGGGAAGGACCATAGCAGCACAGATTTAAAGCTGGCAGGATCTTAGGGGCCATTTTATCCAACCCATTCATTTCCTGAGTGAGAAAACTGAGATCGAAAGAGATTAACCATCTTTCTCAAGGTCCCACAGCTAGGAAAGCTCTGAGGCAGGATTTGAACTCAGATCTTCTTAACTCCATGCCTGATGCTCCATTCACTATGCCACCTACCTGCCTTACCTAGAACATGGAATGTCCAAGTTGCCAGGGAGCTTAGATCACACATGTCAGAGTTGGGGTTGGGGAGATGGGAAGGACCCAAACTAATATTTTTATTAGAAAGGGAGGAGTGCTTAGAGTGTAAAATACCTGGGTTTGAGTAGGCCTCAGTTCTCTCATCTGTAGAATAAGGAGATTAGACTTTATTGTTCATTCATGTCCACCTTTCCATGACTCCCTTTGGGGTTTTCTTAACAAAGACACTGGAGTGATTTGCCATTTTCTTTTCTAGCTCATTTTACAGACGAGGAAACTGAGGCAAACAGGGTGAAGTGATTTGTCCAGAGTCACACAACTAGTAAGTGTCTGAGGTCAGATTTGAACTCAGATCTTCCTTCCTCTAGACCTGGCACTCTGTGCACTATGGCACCCTCTAAAGTCCTTTCCAACACTAATTCTGTGTTCCTTAAGGACATCAGACCACAGACTACGAAGGTCGTAAGGGACGGTCAGATACAGAATGTTAAGCCTAGAAGAGACTTTAGGACATAGAACATAGAGTGGAAATAACCCCACATTTTCCCGACTCCAGCTCCCTGCTTTGCAGGGGATCATGGGCCTAGAGCTAATTTGGACTAGCTTACCTAGTCCAAACCTTCCTTTTGCAGGTGAGGAAACTGAGGCCCAGACACAGGAAAGGACCATTTCAGGGAAGCACAGCGAATTCCCAGGAGAGCCATGGCTGGAACTCAATGCTCTTCCTCTGTGATGCAACATTAGCCTAATAATTCCAACCCTCACCCCAATACTCTACGTGGGTCTTTCAGGTGCTTAACAAACGCATGCTGATTTGAGAGCTAAGCTGTTATCTCCTTAATGAGCCATCTGTCTGTCTGTTGCTTGGTTTTTCTCCCTGGCTGGTTTCCTGACTGTCTGTCTGTCTGTCTCACTGATGGTCTGACTGTGTAAATGATGAATGGTCCATTTACAGTGGGGACCCAGAGGCTTTGCCTTGTAGGGGAGCAGGAGCCCTGCCTGTGTATGTGGCTGGGAGGGTGCATCCCTCTGAGAGAGCGTGGCTCAGGGCCAGTTGCCTTGGCCCCAGGGGTTCTGTTATTTCACATCAGAGCTCTTGCAGGCTGGCCCAGTGTGGGGACTTTGAAGTCTCAAGCTTGGGGGTATGGGCTGAGTGTTTCCCAGCTCGCTTTGTCCCCAGGCCCCATATATGCCTGTCAGTAAGAGGCCCAGGGTTCAAAGCAAGGCAATTTATTTGCCTTCCTCAAGATCCCCCTTTCCACTGAGCTCGGGGCATGTGTGAGCTGGGGTGACTAATGAAGACAGCGCATGCTCTTTGCAGAGGTGGGGGCTATGGCTGTGGAACATTGCATGTATTGCCAGATTATTAATATATTCATTTTGCTGAGTCCCCCCCCCTTTCCTTCATTCTTTTTTATTCTTTGTTATAAGAGAGGGTCTCCTGGAGTAGAGAAGGGCAGAGGTTTATTTTTAGAAAGGTGGGCCAGCTAGATTGCCCAGTGGTTAGAGTGCTGGACCTGGAGTCAGGAAGACCTGAGTTCAGATCTGACCTCAGAAACTTACCAGCTGTGTGACCCTGGACAAGTCACTCGATTTGCCTCCATTTCCTCATCTGTAAAATGGGGATAATAATAGCACCGACCTCCCATGGCTGTTGTGAGGATCAAAAGAGATAATAATTGGAAAGTGCTTAGCACAGCATCTGGCCCATAGCAGGTGCTGCATAAATTTTATTTTAAAAAAATGTGAAAATAAAATGTATATATATCATATAAACTATGTAAACATGTAAAATATATATAATATATGAAAAGAAAATATTTTTTTAAAACCATGTATTAACTCCCACTTTTATGAGGAATTAGCTAGCCATATAGCAGAAGGCTGAGCTTGGACTCAGGAGACCTGAGTTCGAACCTTAGTTCCTCCAGGTCATTTCGGTCCGGATCAGCCGTCTTGAAGTTTGTCCTTGTATTAAGCCCAAATCTGCCTCTCTGCCACTTTCTTCCATGCACTGTCCCTCATTCTGCCCTCTGGGGCCAAGCAGAAGATGGCTGTTACCTTTCCTACAAGATGGCCCTTCAAACACACTGCCACAGCTGTCATGAGTCTGTCTTTCTCCAGGTTCTTTTAACATATCTTCCTACGGGCACGGTCACCGGGCACCTTGCCAGTCAGGATGCTCCTCTCATAAGTGAGTTTATCAATGTCCTTTCTAAACTGTGGTAGCCAGCCCTGAATATAATACTCCAGTTGTGAGCAGCTGCTCTTCTTCTTGTTTGTCCTTCTCAAAGAGGACCATGACATCAGGCAGGCGATGGTGTGACGTGCAAGCGTGAAGCAGGGCTGCGCAAAGTTGCCAACCTCCTTTTCTCTTCCAGAGCCATCTGGGTCCTACTGCAAGATAAGAGACCGGGACGCCTGGAGATGGTCTTGGATGAAGTGGGAGAGCACTGAGACCATCTCTTCTCCGTTCAGCCCAAGTCAGTCAGTCAACAAGCATTTATTAAGCACTTACTGCATACTATACACAGTGCTAAGTGCTAAGGATAAAAAAGGCACATAAAATGCTATCCCTGCCCTCAGGGAGCTCCCATTCTAATGGGGGAAACAACAGGCAAGTAATTAGGTATGCTCCAGATGTACACAGAACAGATGGAAGGTGATTTGAAGGACACCATTAATTAAGAGGGGCTGAGAAAAGCTTCCTGTTTTTCTTGGGATTTTAGCTGAGACTTAATGGAAGCCAGGAGGTGGAGATGAGGAAGAAGAACATTCTAGGCATGGAGACAGTGAAAACATGTGAAGACAGAATGTTATTAGGTTTTAAAAATTTTTTTTTAAATTTTAATGTTTTTAAAATTTAAACTAAATTTAAATTAAATTAAATTTAATTTTAAAATTCCTACTATGTCCCACTGATGGCTCATTTCCCCCCGGTTCTATGAAAACTATTGGATTGTAAGCTTGTTGAGGGCAGGGACTGTGTTTTGCCTCTTTTTGTATTCCCAGTGCTGAGCAGGGTTCCTGGCACACAGTAGGTGTTTAATAAATGTTTACTGCTTGACTGATTGAAAACACAAATCAAGAGACCTAGATTTGAATCCTGGCCTGTATGACCTCAGCAATTCATTGTTAACTGTCTCAGCTTAGGTTTCCTTATTGGTCAAATGAAGGTTTGTACCCTTGGTGGCCTCTAAGAGTCTTTCCAATTCTAAGTCAGTTAGGCAATAAACATTTATTAAGCACCTACTGTGTGACAGGCAATGTGCTAAGCACTGGGTATATGAAAAGAGGAAAAACATGGTTTCTGTCCCCAAGGAGCTAGCAATGTAATATGATTAATAATCCAATGAACTTATTGATTGGATATGTGTTATAGACATTGAGAAGAGTGAAATGAATGAAGGCTGGCCTTGTCAGGAAAGTAAGACACGAGTGAGACCTTGAAGGGTGGATAGAATTTGGAGAGGAGGAGGAGGAAAACTGGTTGGATGGAATGGAAATGATTTTTGAAAACAGGAAGAATGTTCTATGCAAACACAAGAAGCATAAATGCTTTTACAAAGGCCTGAATTATCTGGCTAATTGCATAAAATCTCCAAATCCTTCTGCTGGCAAGGACAAAAACCCTGCAGTTAATTATCAGAGGCTGAACAACTCTTGGAGAAAACAGCAGATTCTGGGATCTGGGAATTGGGATTGGCTGTCTCTG
>NW_027555847.1:710379909-710709909 GCF_003287225.1 Phascolarctos cinereus | reverse complement strand
ACTTTTAAGCTAAGGTCTTTCGCAGGTCTCAGTTTGATTGAGGCAATGCTCGTTCAGTGATTAAGGCTAGGTAATAAATGAGGCAAAGAATGGCCTCTACTACCTAGTTTAAAAACAAACAAACAAACAAACCAAATCAAAAATCAATCTGGGAAGGAAAGATCCTCTGGGTTTCTGGCCAAAACAGAAACAATTGCTATTTATGCTTACTCTGAGCCATCAGAGCTCAAGCAGTGAGTTTGAGGCTTGGGCTGGGGCCTGTTGTTAGCCAGTCAATGAGAGCCTGAGGGTTTAAGGCATGGTCCTTAAAAAAGAAATTTAGCCCATAAACCCCAAGATACCTCATGAGGTTTCAGCGATCAAAATTTATATTCTTTTGGGCAGAACACCCACAGGTAAGGGTATGATTTCCTATGTGGACAGAGGGAGAGAAGGGAGAAAGAGAGGGAGGGGAGGAAGGAAGGAAGGAAGGAAGGAAGGAAGGAAGGAAGGAAGGAAGGAAGGAAGGAAGGAAGGAAGGAAGGAAGGAAGGAAGGAAGGAAGGAAGGAAGGAAGGAAGGAAGGAAGGAAGGAAGGAAGGAGGAAGGAAGGAAGGAAGGAAGGAGGGAAGGAGGGAAGGAAGGAAAGAGCTACATTGTCCAACTGGAACTGGCCAGTTGGGTCCCCAGTGAGACAGCTACTACTACTCACAGATTGTTGTTTGTCTTTCATTCTAGAAGAGGATCATGACATCAGGAAGGTGATGTCATGACTTGCAAGTGAATTGGATCTAAGTGAGGGAGGGCTGTGCAATCATCTCCTGAGATAAGAAATCATCAACAGAGGGAAGGCACAAAGCTTAAGGGGAATAAGAAAAGGCTTCCTGTAGAAGGTGAAATTTTAACTGGGATTTGAAGGAAGCCAGGGAAGGAGAAGATGAGGAAAGAGAGTGTTCCAGGTAGGGGGGACCCAGAGAAAATGCGTGGAATAAGAAGATGGAATGTCTTATCAAAGAAACAACTGGGAAGCCAGTCTCCCTGGGTTGACATAAAGCAGGGAGAAGCGAGAAGGCTAAAATCAGATGAAAGAAAGCTCAGTGAAGGATCCAATAAACACAATCTTCCCAAGAACATTTAGGGATGAACTAGGTAAACAATAAAGAATGCAATGGCCTGGGCTTTGCCTCAAAATGGAAGTTCTGAGAGGAGCTCACCAAAGGAAAAAGAGAACTGTGGACCTTTAAGATGAGAAGGCTTCAAGGGTGGAGGGAGGTTCTAGAATGAGAAGTCCTCAAAGGATGTTCTAGAGTGATAAGTCCTCAGGGGAGGAGGGAGATTCTAGAATGAGAAGGCCTCAAAGAATGTTTTAGAGTGAGAAGGCCTCAGGGGTGGAGGGATGTTCCAGGGCGGAGGTCATAGATGCTGAGGGAATTTCCAGGGTGAGAAGGCAGTTGGAGAAATGTGGTGAAGTAAAAACCAGAACAAACTATATGCTGGTAAATTTGGATTTGATTTCTGGTACAATTCTAAAATATCTCATTAAGGCATATTGAGAACAGGAAGCAACAATCACAAAGAAGCAGCTCAGGCCAGATTAACTTTAGTTTTTTGAATTTTTGGATAAGGTGCCAATAGCTTCAACAGAACTCCTCTTAAGGGACAGCATGGGGATTTGTGGGGTAGATGATCCCATAGCTTGTTGAAGTCAGAGCTGTTTGAATGGTTGGGCCCAAGTGACTCAATGTCTCTAGTGGAGCTCCCCAGAGATCTGTCCTTACCCGGTGCTTTTTAATATTTTTATGGATTTGAGTGGGTGGTGTAACGTGACCTCCAGAACCACCAATCTTGGCAATCTTGGGTTGTTCTAAGACAGACAAAATGTTCTGGAGTAGGAGGCAGTAGTTCCACATCTTTAGTATTGTGTTCAATTCTATACACCAAAAGGACATTCACAGACAGGAGAACACCCAGAAGGGGTCTCCCTGGGTGATGAAGGACCTTGGGTTTATATAGGAGATGGGGGCTGGATAATTCAGAAAAAAAGACTTGGGATTGGGGGTGGGAGGGAACATGAGACCTATATTCAAGTATTTGAAGGGCTGTCCTATGGAAGAAAAAAAACCCACTTGTTCTGCTTGGCCCAAATAAAGAATGGTGGGTGAGAGTTGTAAAAGGAACCACTTAGCCAATGGGCTGCCATAGGAAGGAGGGGGCTCCTGCTCACCAGAAGTCTTCAAGCAGAGGGTGAAAAAGTTTGGATGACCACCAGATGAGGGCAGGGATTGTGTCTTTTTGTCTTTTATCCTGAGTACTTGGCACATAGTAAGAGCTGTTCATTCATTCGTGTGGTCGAAGGAATCCATATTTGGTATGGATTATACTAGACAGCTGGCCTCAGACACTTAACACTTACTAGCTGTATGACCTTGGGCAAGTCACTTAACCCCATTGCCTACCCCCCAAAAAAAGAAAAGATTATACTAGACAGCTTCTGAGGTCTTTTCTAATTCAAATCTTGTTATCCTTGGTTCTGAAAGGGATTTGTCAGTCTGTTTACATTCCACCTTACCTCTCCCACCACCATCTGAGAGACTCAAAGCATGCAGATTTTTAGGGCTTTGCCATTGCACTCAACAATTTCCTTTTCATTTACTCATCCATCCATCGATTCATTTGTTCATTCATCCATCCCTCCATTCATCCATCCATCGATTCATTTGTTTATTCATCCATCCTTTCATTTACCCATCCATCCATTCATTTGTTCATTCATCTATCCATTCATGTAGAAGGGAATCATATTTGAGGATGGGTCTAGATGGTCTCTGAGGTTCTTTCCAGTTCAGATCTTGTTATCTTTGGTTCTGAAAGGGATTTTTCTGTCTGTGAGCATTTCCTACTTCCCCACTGAAGATCATAGAGATTCAAAGCAATCATGTTTCCAGGGTTATACCACTGGGAGTCATTTATGGCAACAGGCAAAGAATCCACTAAAAATAACCTACACTCAGTTGGGTCTTTGTATTTGTGGAAACAAAGCCAGGGAGCTCTTCTGAAAGGCACCGGAAAAGCAAGGGAAGGCGTTGATTGTTTCTCCTTGGGCCTTCTATCAAATGCCACCAAAATCTTATTAAATCGAACAAGGAGGGAAGAGCATTTCCCCCTCGCCTTCCTGACGGCCAGTGGGGCGTGGGATAGGAAGGGACCTGAATCGCTCTTTGGTTCCCTTAGCTGAATCCCTCATTAGCATTTGGCTCTCCTGGACAGTGCCAACCCCCATCCCCTCCCCCCCTTTTCCTGACTGGTTGGTCCTCACACAAATACAGACAATATGGAAAAGTCTTTAAGCAGAAGGCACTGGAGGAAAAATGGTGAGATCAGCAAAGTCAGATTCTCACAAGAAATACATCTACTTAATATGTCTTTTTTTTTTAAATTAAGTTTGTTGATGCCTATAAAATTATAAATGCATTCTATGGAAACTGTTCTCTTAAAGGTCATAGAATCATAGATTTAAAGTTGGAAGAAATTTTAGAGGCCTCTCATTTTAAAGGCAAGGCTGAAAGAAATTAAGCAATTTGCCTAGGATCACACAGCTAGTAGGCATAATTTGAATTCAGGTCTTCTTGACTCCAACCCCTAGCTGGAAGGGACCTTAGAGATCATGCAGGCCAATTCCTACATTTTACAGATGAGGACATTGAGACCCAGAGAGTTTAAGTGACTCAGTCAAGACACTTTTATTTTTATATCACAGACACTTTTATATATCCAGCCTCTGGTCCCTTGAGTTGAACTGCGCCTGGTAGTTAAGATAAATAGTTAAGCAAAGACACCCTATGCAGGAATGAATTCTGACAATGTATATAACATTCTCTCCTCATAGTCCCCCACCTCTCTGCTGTGAAGAGGGAATAGGTTTCATTATCTTCTCCAGGGTCATTTTTTTTCTTTTACTTATTCAGAGTCCTGTTTCCTTTCATGCAACTGAGAAGATTCCTTTCAATACTGAGATTCTGCAATTCTTGTTTTTTAATGGGATTTGCCCGTCTGTAGGCAGGAATCAAGCAACCAATAAATATTTATTAAGTACCTGCTATGTTCTAGACACTACTAGTATAAACACACAGAACTGCAGCTGGGCTCAGGGGACTGGGGTGCTCACCTTCTCCCTCTCCAATTAAAGATGGCCCCATGTCCACACCTACAATTGTGGGTTGGGCTCAGTCTTGGGGGAAGAGAGAGACTAGTTTATAAAAGAGAGCAGCCTGGCTCTATTTCATTGTTTCTGGCTCTTCGCCCTGGCACCCTAGGGGAAATCACTTGAAGCTTAGATTTGGCTCCAAATGCCAAATAGAAAGGTTTTCAATGTGTGATGTAAATCAGGTATAGGACAGCTATTTATTTCTTGCACACAAAAGACTCATAAGCAAACCATAACCAACACAAAAAGGAAGCAATGACTTAAGATAATAATAGCTGGCATTTATATAGTGCCTTAAGGTTTTCCAATTGCTTTACATATGTTACTATTATATTTTTTGAGAGTTTGATACTTAAAACCTGAAAACCTGAAGCACTTTGCAGGTTGAATGAATCAACTTTCTGCCTTTGACTCAGCCCTGCTGTCCACCCCCCCCCCACCCCAGCTCTATGACTTCTCACAAGCCAAGACCAGGACTTGAACTCTCTACTTATGATAATTGTCTTCTCCAAGAAGCTCTAAAGTAGCTATAGGAGCCACCTCCCATAGTGTGGTGAATACTAAATGAAGAGCACAGGAACTCCCAGATACCCAAGGTAGCTACTCCCCAAGAGTCCAGCTGTCAGGATTGCAATTTGGGTCCCTAAGCCCAGGGAAAGAAATGCTAAACAGGAGAAACATCCCAAGACTCAAGCTCAAACTTGCTTAGGTAGCAGACATGCTGAGGTTGGCATACCTGTTGGAGTGGGGGTGGGTGGGAAGAGTGGATCCCCTCATCCCTTGAAGACAAAACAGACAGAGACAGAGAGGGAACATTACATGCCATATGCCATCCATTCTGGGGAAGAAAAAATCAGAGGGTGGATTACTCCTTTATGGTCTACTGAGCAGTTGACCCTTTTTGGTTTAGTGGCCAATCTTCACTGAAGCACTTTGATGTACCCTTGTCCAAATATCATGGGAGTGGTTATAAGATTGGGGAGTAAAGGGACAAACCAGAGTTTGCTATGTTATCTTAAAGAACTGAGTTCTTCAGTGGTGAGCCTGTATCCCCTGAAGTGGCCAGGGCCCATATTCATTCATCATTCCATGAAATGGCCACTGAACACTATGGGCTGTCAGCTGATACCCTACCACTTGGAGCTCTGCGTGGCTATGGAAGATACTAGTTAGCTGCCTTTCCAGGTCTCACAAGGTCTTGTATGAAAGAAAAGAAAACATCAGGAAGTGGCCCCATCCCAGACACCAGCTTGCCCTAGGAGGCTTGAAGTCCAGTGCTGGGTGAGGAGGGGGATGCCCTTGTCCTACTGACCTTCCAGGGCACAGAGAGTCATCAAGGCCGACAGTTAAGAGAGAACCTAAGGAGCAGGGATTGGCCCTGAAGCATATCCATGAGTCCCAGATCTGCAACCAATGAAAAGAGTTCTCTTGGCCAGCAGGAAGAGGACATTCAAAATGGGTGGTAGAAGTGAAGACCCCAATCATGAATCCCAAGGGGGGTGGGACTACCATTTCTCATTTTTTATTTCACTCATCATGGGTTCATATAAATCCTTCCAGAGTTATCTGCATTCCTCATAGTCCTTATTTCTTACAGTCTACTTATTAGGGATGCCATCTTGAAGGTGGGAGGAGAGGTGGCAGTCCTCAAAGAGTGTGAGGACTCCTGGGGGGTGGTCCTGAAACCCTTTGGGGGATGTGTGTGAGATCGAAACTATTTTCATAATAATCACAAGATGTTCAATTGCTGACATAGTAAATACAAACAGATATAACTCACATGAACCAGTGCTCTTTGGGGGGTCTTCAATAATTTTTAAGAATATAAAGGAGTCCTGAGTCCAAAAAGTTTGAGAATCTCTCGCTTAGAAAACAAAATGCTGAAGGTGGAGTCAATAAGACCTGACTTCAAGTTTTACCTCAGACAATTAGCAGCTGCGTAACTCTGGGCAAAGCTTTTAACTTCTCTCGGCTTCAGTTTCTCCATCTGTGAAATTAGGAGAATAAGGATCATCCTCTGTAGAGCATTGTTGTAAAAATGGAATTAAATAGCCTATGGAAAAGGCTTTGTGGGCCCCTAGGTGGCACTGCAATGGATGGAGTACTGGGCTGGGATCAGGAAAATTCATCTGTTCAAATCTGGCCTCATACACTTACTAGCTGTGTGACCCTGGGTAAGTGACTTAACCCTGTTTGCCTCAGTTTTCTCACCTGTAAAATGAGCTGGAGAAGGAAATGGCAAACCACTCCAGTATTTCTGCCAAGAAAATCCCAAATGGGGTCATGGAGAGCTGGACATGACTGCAAAGTGATTGAACAACACAGGACTTTATAAACTTTAAATCACTATAGAAATTCTAGGACACAGAAGAAAGTGACTGGATGTGCAGAAGAAAGGTGTGACTGCCAAAAAGACAATCTCAAGCCAGAGTGGAAGGGGGACGCAGAGCCTAATGTGAGGCGGAGGGGGTGAGTAGATACCAGATGAGGAAATACAATAGAGCCTGGGCTGCAATTTGGATGCCTCCTTGAGCGGCAGAAAGCCACTCCTCCAGACCTTCTTCCTTGCTTTAATTATCCATCTCTCTCCCCCTACCCTCTTTCCTGTGGCCTTCCTTGGGGGCAGCAGGGTGGCTTTGTGTTGCCTCCTAGGCGAGGGCCTGGCCAGGAAAATCAAGTTTTTCCTTCCAGGGTGCAGAGGAGAGCTTGCTTTTTGGAACTGGAAGGATAGTTGTTGCCATGGCTAATTCCTTGTATTGCTCCATTAAGAAAAGAAAAAAAACCCTCTAAATCATGGCCAATACGTAACACAGAGTTGTTTTGTAAAAGTACGTGGAAAGGTCCCTAAGTCTCATCTTAAGCCAGGTTTGGAAGCTGAGGTACAGGAGGGGGAAGGAGCTGGACTGGGGAGGAAGAGCATAGCCCAACAGGTAGGGTGAGGTTAGGTTGGCATTAGATATTCATTAAAAGGGCATCAGCCTGGGAAGCAGGAGGCTTGGGTTCTTTTTTCATTTTAAATTTTTTTAAAAAAAGTTGTTATTTAAAGTTCTGAGTTCCAGATTCTATCCATCCCTCCCTCTTTTCCCTCCTCCCTCCCTGAGATGATAAGCAACCAGATATAGGTTATACATGTACAATTATGTAAAGCATTCCCATATTAGTCATTTTGTGCAAGAACACTCGAATAAAAGAAAAAAGAAAGAAAGAAAGTGGAAAATAGCATGCTCTATTTCAGTCAATATCAGTTCTTTGGGATTGAAACTGGGGTTCTAGTCTTGGCTATTCTACTAAATAACACTTGTCGCCGGGCCTCAATTTACTGCTCTTTAAAATGGGGAGAGGGTGCTAGACAAGATGCACTCTAAGGTCCTTTTCAGTTTTAACATCCTGTGTTCTTGGGACCCTCCTAGTTCTGACATTCTATATTCTGTGTTTTTTGTCTCTCTCTCTCTCTCTCTCTCTCTCTCTCTCTCTCTCTCTCTCTCTCTTTCTCTGTCTCTCTGTCTCTCCCTCTCTTCTCTATTCTCTTTCTCTCTCTTTCTCTGTCATGTATATATGTATGTATATATTCACACAGAGATATAGAAATAGATATATAGATAGAATTATTTTCCAAGTATCGCATTAAAAGATTAATCTATTCCTCCGACTACTCTCTCCCTTATTAAACAAATTTTTTAAAAACTCACCAAAACTCAAATCCCTCAATACATGTACAATACATACACTTACAATGCAATACAATACATGCACAGCCCAGCTAAACAAATGCCTGTGTCTCTGCATTTTAATGTCATCTCTCTGTCAGGAGGTGAGCACCAGGTTTTATCTTCCTTCTTTTAGCCTTGTGGTTCATCATTGTGTTGATCAGTGTTCTAGCATCTTTCAGAGTTCTTTTTCTCTAGGATGGGGTAGTCACTGTAGAAATTGCTCCCCTAGTTCTGCTCCATTTTGCTAAGCATCAGTTCATAACAGTCTGCCCAGATTTCTTCTGAAATTGCCTGTTTCACCATTTCTAGTGGCAGGGTCATGCTCCATTATGTTGATATGTTGCTCTTTGTTGAGCCATTCCCCAATAGGAGGCCACCCCCTTGGTTTCCACTTTGGGGCTACCATGGAGAAAGCTGCTCCAAATATTGTTGTACCTAGAGAGCCTTCTCCTCTTTCTCAGATTTCTTTGCTCCCCCTCCCCACAATTATGAGAGTTTTTTTTTGGGGGGGAGTGACATGATAGTCCTATAGAGTCAGAGGCCTTAAGGTCAAATCTTTGCTATTCTGCTTATCACCTGTGTGGCCATGGGCAACGCTTTCTTATTTAGAAAATAAGAAAGATTGGACTAGATAGGCTCAATAGCCTATCATCACCATCACCATCATCATCACCATCATCATCATCCATCACCATCATCACCATCACCATCACATCATCATCACCATCATCACCATCACCATCATCACCATCATCATCACCATCATCATCATCACCATCGTCATCATCACCGCCATCATCATCATCATCACCATCATCATCATCATCACCATCATCATCATCATCACCATCATCATCATCACCATCATCATCATCACCATCACCATCATTATCACCATCATCACCATCACCATCATCATCATCATCACCACCATCACCATCATCATCATCATCATCATCATCATCATCACCATCGTTATCACCATCACCATCATCATTATCACCATCACCATCATCATCATCATCATCATCATCATTATCACCATCATCACCATCACCATCATCATCATCATCACCACCATCACCATCATCATCATCATCATCATCATCATCACCATCATCATCATCATTACCATCACCATCACCATCACCATCATTATCACCATCACCATCATCACCATCATCATCATCATCATCATTATCACCATCATCACCATCACCATCATTATCACCATCATCATCATCACCATCATCATCATCATCACCACCATCACCATCATCATCATCATTATTAAGATTGGAAGGATAGGCCCCTCCCAACTTCAACATTCTCTGTTAAAAACTCCCTCTCAGCTGTGACATTTCATGGTCTAAGGGCCCTCCAGGTTCTAATTTTTTATGTCCTGAGGTCCCTTCTAGTTCTGACATTGTACTTTAAGGTACTTTGACATTCTGTGATTCTCTGATCCATATGGAGGATAGAGGAGCTGACATGGCAGACTAGGGAAGAATCATGAGTCAGTGTGCAGACCTCAGACCAGACCACCATAACGTGTTCTTATGGGCTGGTTCACCCTCAGCTCTCTTTATCCCTAGTTAGCCTTGAGGAGATGGGAGGTTTTAGATCCCTTTGCTTCAGACAAGTGTCCATGAGCTAACCCTCATCACAGACACCAACCTTCTAGTGTCTCTGTGGATGTGAGACTGTGAGCCCCTGGGCACCACCACAAAAGCCCAGGGGGAACAGCATGGTTCTACAATAGGATTGTGTCCTTTAGGAAACAATGGAACAGCTCTAGCCAAGCCCATGGCTGAAGTTCCTGGAGCGGGGACTCTGGTATTTATTTATCAAGGGAAGAAGACATATTGTTATTGTTGGGTTGTCTTCAGTCATGTCTGACTGACTCTTTGTGAACCCATTTGGGTTTTCTCAGCAGAGATACTGGAGTGGTTTGCCATTTCCTTCTCCAGCTCATTTTACAGAAGAGACAAATAGGGTGCAGCAACTTGCCCAGGGTTATACAGCTAGTAAACGTCTGAGGCTGGATTTGAACTCGTGAAGATGAGTCTTCTTTATTCCATGCCCAGCGCTCTGTGCACTATGATGCCACCTAGCTGCTGGTATTTATTTGTCAAGGGAAGAAGAGATAGGTTCTCTACATATGCAGTGGTCTGTCCTTTAGCTCCTGTGGGCTTCCTACTTAGGCACCCCTGAAGCACAGTCCAGTCCAGAAGCCAGCACACTGGACAACTTTCTAGTAGAAATGGTCTGAGACCAGATTGGTAATTCCCACTTCCGAGACCTCAGGCAAATCCCTTAACTTCTCTGGCCTGTTTCATTATCATAAAATGACAATCATTAAGGTCTCTCTCAGCTTGAAATCTCTAAGTACAGTAAATAGAATGAGTGCTGAATTTGGAATCAAAGGTTTTGGGTTCAAATACTGGCTTTGTCATTGAGACTTACGAGACCTGTAGGTCTTTGGACAAATTACTTCACCTTTCTGGTCAACAATTCCTCATCTGTAAAATGAGGGCATTGGACCAGATGATTCCTAAGGTCCCTTCCATTCCTATATCTGTGCTCCTATGACCTTATGACGTGGGGTGGGGTGGGGGGAGGAATGATTTACAATCGGTAGAAACCATCTGCTGGTTCTGATGGAACATGGCCTAAGGTGAATGACCAAGCCCAGCTTCTGCTTCCTGAGGCCCTGTTGCTAGGCCAGGCAAGCTCTGATTCTGGGACATCTTTGCCACAGGCATGTGGGTGATGACTATTTCTGAAGCAGCCAGGAATATTTCTATGTCCTGGGAGCATGCATGAGCCCACAAGAGTCTAAGGTGTGGGAGATTAGGGGCAGGGTGGGGCAACTATTTCTGTCTCTGGGATAACTTCCTCAAACTCTCTCCTCAGGCTCCAAGCCTTCTTTCCCCCAAGGAGAACCTTCCCTCAGCTGTATCCATCTGCTGCCTGCACCTCTTTCCAGAATGTTGGCTTGCTCCAGCCTTCAGGGCTGCTGCTCTGCTCAGCCCACCTCTCTCTATCTGTCTCTGTCTGTCTGTCTCTCTGTCTGTCTCTTTTTCTCTGTCTCTCTCTGTCTCTGTCTCTCTCTGTCTCTGTCTCTGTCTCTGTCTCTCTCTCACACACACACACACACACACACACACACACACACACACATACACAGAAAAATTAAGTGACTTGCCCAAGGTCACATAGCTAATTGGCAGAGCTGGGATTTGAATGCATATCTTCTGACTCCAAATCCAGAACACCTTCTCCTGCACCATAAGGATACACGCGGAGCTATTATCATTACTTAAGCTCATTCTGTCTTTTCTGTAGACTCATGGGATCACAGCTGCAGGATCTCAGCAGCCATTAGTCCAGTCCTCGCCTTTTTCTCAGATGAACTGAGGTCTGAAGCAGTTGTGTGTTTTATCCAAGTTCACACGGCAAATAGCAGAGTCAGGATTTGAACCCAGGTCCCTTGCCTAAAAACAAATCCAGCTCACTTTCCACAGCACTATGTTTCTTCTTCCTAAGATTCAGGCTGGAATGACCTTGACCCAAGTTGTTTATTCTGCTACTGCTATAACTGTAATTGTTATTATTAGTCTGCTAGGCCACAGTTGTGGGTCTGCCTGCTAGCCGTTCATATGCTCTGTGCCTCAGTTTCCCCCCCGGAGGACCTTAGCTGGTTGGGGAGCAGAGCAGACTGACAGGGAAGAGCACAGCCCTTCCAGAGAGAAGCTTGTGGAGCCAAAGTACGTGCAGACATCACCTGGCAGCCAGAGAGCTGGGCTCCCTCTGGAGCGGGCTGTGCTTCCATGAAGTCTCTGGGCTTATCCCACCCTCCACAACCGCAGACACCCCCACCCCCCAGCCTGATCCCTGCCAGGCTTTCCTGGTGGTCTCTGCCTGCTCCGTAGGAAAGCTGATGTTCCAAGAGGAGGGGGCAAGTGGGATGATGTCTCCTGGGAGGGAGGGAGCCTGGTCCAGAAACTCACAAAGCAGGAGATGAGCCCCTTCCTGGTCCCCCGAGCTGGCGTTTCCCCCCAAAGCGTAGGGAGAGCCAGACTGAGTTTCTACTTCATTTCTTGGGGATGGAGGCCAAGTCCTGCTGGGTGTTGCTCAGGCAATTGGGATGATAATAATAGCTCTTGTTTCTATGGAGATTTAAGCTTTGCAGAGTATTTTTCCCCCACTAAACTATTCAGGCTCCAAGGACTGCTCCTAGTCGGGGATCTGGCATGGGAGGTTCCAGTGTAAGAATGAGTTAGATTAGTGATACCGAGGGGCCAGATCCACGGCCAAGCCCTGCCCCTGTCACTACCTGCGGGACATTCGGGAACTCACTTCACCTTTCTGGACCTCAGTTTCCTTCTCTGGGAAGTCAGGGGAGGGGAAAGATAGGATAGATGGCCTTGGATGCCCATCCCACCCTGAATTAGCTTGAGCTAGTTCATAGGACTATTAGTATTCCCATTTTACAGATGAGTAAACTGAGGCTTAGAGAAGTGATTTGCTCAAAGCAACACAAGAAGTGATGTCTTCCTCTCCTCTTGGATATTCTCTTTTTTCTAGGTTTTAGTGACTCTCTCGGCTGTCTTCTTGACTGTCTGACTGCTTCTCCTCAGGCTCCTTTGCTGTCTAATCTTCCACATATGCTCCTTAAGTATGTCTTCCCCAAAGCTTTATTTTGGAGCTTTTTTCTCTTTTACCCCCCTTTCTCTCTTCCCCTGCCTCCCTCCCCCTCTTTTTCACTCCTCTCATACCTTCCATCCCTCCCTCCCTCTCTCTGTCTTCTTTCTTTCTACCTCCCCTCCCTCTCTTCGTCTCTCCCTCCCTCCCTCTCTGTCTTCTCTCTCTCCTTCCCCTCCTTCTCTCCCTCCTTCCCTCTGCCTTCTTTCTCCTTTCTTTCCCTCCCTCTTTCCCCCTCTCTTTCTGTCTTCTCTCTCTCCTTCTCCTCCCTCTCTCTCTCCCTCTCTCTGTCTTCTTTCTTTCTCTCTCCTTCCCCTCCCTCTCCTCTCTTTTCTCCGTTTCTCTCCTCATCATTTCCTTTGGGTTTCATCATCACTATGTGGATGACTCCCAGATCTAACCCTAGTGCTCCCCAGATCTCCAGTCCCATCTCACCAGCCGCCCACTGGATATCTCATGCTGGATGTCCCAGACACTTATTCTCTTTCCCTGAAAGCCCAGCTCTGGTCAGTTTCCTTACTTCTGTCAAAGGCACCACGCCCCTTCCAGGCTCCCAGGTTCAAAACCTCATCATTGTCTTCAGCCCTGCCCTCTCTCTCATGCCACCTCTCCAGTCTCTACTTCCACAACATTTCTTTTCTCTATCCCTTTCTCTCTACTCACACAGTACGTTAGTTTATTAGTCTCCCTAATTAGTTTTCTCCATCTTCCCTGTAGCTTCCAAAGTGATTTTCCTTATGGCAGATCTGACCCTGTCACTCTCCTTCTCAATGAACTTGAATGGTTCCCTGGCACCCTTAGAGGAAAATATAATCTCTTCTATTTAGCTTTTAAAGCCTTTGAGCTCCAGCCCAGCATTACAAACTTATCCTACATTACTCTTCCTTCCATACTCTGGAGTGGAGCCAAATTGGTCTTCTCCCTGTTCTTCCTCATCAGCCCTCCATCTTTTCCACACTTTTGCGTTGGCTGTCCCTTATGCCTAGAATGTATTTTCTTCTCACCTCTGCCTCTTGGAAGCCATCATTTCTGTCAAAGCTAAGCTCAGGTGTCTTAAAAGACCTTCCCTGATCCCCTCCCTCTCTGCTAGGGATCTACTCCCAAACTACCTTACTTTATCTGTTTGTGTATTTATTACCACCATTAGACTGTCATTTCCTTGAGGACAGGCACGATTTCATTGTCTTTGTTTTCGTAGCACCTAACACAGTGCTGGGCACCTAGTGGGTGCTAATTAAATGCTTGTTGGTGAGTCTCACAATGATACTGTGAAGTAGGTGCTATTATTATTCCCATTTTACAGATCAGAAGCCCAGGAACAGATAGTTGATGCAACTTGCTCATGGTCACATAGCCCAATACCTAGCACACTACGTACATGATGTCACCTAGCTGCCAATGAAAGTTCAGGTCCAGGCCAAAGTAATAACAAGGATTGATTATCTGGCACTTTACACACATGGTCTCATTTGACCCTCATGACCACTCTGTGGGCGAAGCTACTGCAGGTTAATTACAATGCCCAATTCACAGATGAGGAAAATGAGGCTGAGAAAGGTGACGTGACTGGCCCATGATCTCCCAGTAAGTGTCCTAACAGAAAGACCCCGGACCTGAGTATGAATCCTGGCTCTGTAGCAACTTAGTCATGTGACCTTGAGCAAGTCACTTGAACTTGACCCTTCTGAGACTCACTTTCCTCATCTGTCTTATCCATACACTGTATTTTCCCCAGCCGCCTAGCTTGGGGTTGTGTGCGGAGCTTACTGAATGTTTAATGAGGGGAAGCTTTAAAAGGGGGATGATAATATCTGTGCTACCTGCCTTGCAAGCTTATTCAGAGGAAGCAACAGGAAAGGAGTACGATCTGTCCTCTCATCTGTATAGGCTACTCCCAGGTCATTTACCAATGCAATTTACCAATTTCTGACTGGCAGGCATAGAAGCACAGAGTTACCTAGATTACTGAGAAGTTAAGTGACTTGCCCAGGGTCACACAGTGGGACCTGAACTCAGTTTTTCCGGGCTCTGAGACCAGATCTGTGTCCACTCCACCAGAGTGGTCAAACACAGAGCCTTTGGCCACACGTAGCCCTCTGCATTCCCAGCACTCTTCAAATCAGATTCAAATGGAATTGGGAAATATTTAACAAAACAAAAATCCTTCAAACAGAGATAACATTGCAAACTGAGCCAATATGTGGCCCACGGGGATCCTTACATATGGATGAATGGCCCCAAGTTCTCTTTGAGTTTGACTCCACTGTATTTCTCTCTATCGTGATGGTTCCTGATTCTGAGGAAGTTCCATTCAAGTCAGTTCAATAAGCATTTATTAAGAAATGTGTGCAAGGGGAGCGGCTAGGTGACACAGTGGATTGAGCAGCAGCCCTGGACTCAGGAGGGCCTGCATTCAAATCCAGCCTCAGACATGTAACACTTACTAGCTGTGTGACCCTGGGCAAGTCACTTAACCCTCATTGCCCAACCAAAAAAGAGAAAAAGAAAAAAGAAGGAAAGAAAAAGAAACATACTGCAGGAAGTGGTGGGAATACAAGGACAAAATCCAACCAATTCTTGCCCTCAAGGAGCTTACATTCTATGAGAGATACAAAGTTATATCAATTAGCAAATACAAGAAATTTGGAGGGGAGAGTAATAATAAATAAGGGGATGAGGAAAAGCTTCTTTTGAGAGGCAGCAATGAGTTAAGTCTCAAAGGGAAACCAAGAGGAGGTGAGGAAGAAGCGCTTTGGAGGCATAGGCTATGGCCTGGGCAAAGGCGTGGTGGTGGGAGTTGGCACCTCAAGTAAGGAGAACAGCAAATGAATAGAAATAGAAACTTTAATGATTATTTTCTTGTTTGGAGATCAGGGAGCTTTGGGGCTCTGATTCATCATGGGCCAGACAGGAAAAGCTGTTTCCTCACCACACTGCTTCCTTTTTCTGGTTTCAATTTCATTCAGCTTCTCTCCTAATTTCTGTAATCCTCTTTTCTTCCTGGACAGAGAGTCAGGAGACGTGGGTTTAGCTGTGTGACTGCAAGCAAGTCAATTTCCTTCTCTGAGACTCTTCTGGATTCCTTGGGTGTAGTGTGCTTTTCAGAGTTATGGAGGAAGTGGAGAGAATATTGAATTACAGCATCATAGAGTTGGAGATGTCCTTGGAGGACATCTAATATAACCATTGGGGCAGCTAAATGGGGCCATAGTGCATAAAGCACTGGGCATAGAATCAGGAAAACTCATCTTTCTGAGTTCAAATTCATCCTCAGACACTTACTAGCTGTGTGACCCTGGGCAAGTCACTTCACCCTGTTTGCCTCAGTTTCTCATCTATAAAATGAGCTGGAGAAGGAAATGGCAAACCACTCCAGTATCTTTGCCAAGAAAATCCCAAATGGACTCATGAAGAATCAGACGATAGAAAAATGGCTAAACAGCTAACCATGTTTTCTTCTTCCTCCATTTCTTCTTCCTCCTTCTCTTTCCATCTCCTCTTCCTACTTCTCCCCCTTTATCTCTATCTTCTCTTCCTTCTTCTCTGGACCTGTGATTACATCACTATGGGTGGGACCTCCCTGTACAGAAACTCCCTCCATCTATTGAGATCAACATCTTCTCTGTAACTTAGAGTCAGAGAATGAACCAGGATCACAGAGAAGTTAAGTGACTTGCCCAGGGTCACACAGCATTCATGTGTCAGAGGTGGGACGTGAACCCAGATTTTCTTGACTCCAAACCCATCTCTCTATTCAATAGGTCACCTTGCTTCTCACATATATAACCCTGTCTTATTTGTGTTTGGTGACTGAACCTGTGATTTCAATGGTTTATGGAACTTCCTCTATCAACGAAGATTGGTGCCTCTTCTGTAACTCTGAGCTGTGATGTGATCTGCCCAGAATCACACAATCAATATATGTTGGAGTTGGGATTTGAACCCAGGGCTCCATTACTTTGAGGCTGGCTCTATCCATTGTGCAACACTGCTACTGTGTTGTTGAGTTGTTTTAGTTGTGTCCGACTCTTCATGACCCCATTTGGGGTTTTCTTGGAAAAGATACTGGGATGGTTTGCCATTTCCCTCTCTAGCTCATTTTACAGATGAGAAAACTGAGGCAAACAGGGTAAAGTGACTTGCCCAGGGTCACACAGCTAATCAGTGTCTGAGGCCAGATTTGAACTCAGGAAGATGAGTCTTCCTGACTCCAGGCCTGGGATCCTATCCATTGTGCCGCCTAGCTGTCCAACACTGCTACTAATCCTGTATTAATAATGCAGATTAATCCCTTCTCTACATCCTTGTCAAGTAGTCCTCTAGTCTCTGCTGGAATACCTTCAGTGACGGGAGACTTACTACCTCTCAAGATAGCACTATCTCCTGATGGGTTCTGATTACTTGGTAAAGTTATTGGATGGAAAGACTACCTGTCTGTTCCTGTCCTGACTCGCTCTCTCTTCTGTTCTTTCTCCATTTCTTTGTACTTTTTCAGGCTGTTCCGCCTGGCCACGGGGTGTCTAATAGAGCTCTGCGTCAGGCCCCATCCGCTAGAGCTACCTCTCTGGGCTCTGAACTTGACATTGGGTGAATGGCCCTGAGCCCAGCTTCTTCTTCTCTGTCAGATGCAGTTTCCATCTCATAAAACCAGAACCTCATTTAATGGAGCTGATTTGGCTCTAGGAGGATGGTTGGATTGGAAGGGAGCCGGTGGTAACCCATCCTGCCTCGAAGGACTGGGAGGAAGAAACGATTTACACAAATCCTTCCTGAGCTTTGTTTCCCCTTCTGTACCCCATCCAAGATTCCTGGAGGCTGCTTTATCTCCCTTGGAGCTCAAGGAGTGTTCCTTCTAAGGTCTTTGGCAGCAGCTAGCAGGAGTCCAGCAATGAGAATTCTCCCATCAGCCTCTAGGGATCCAACCACCCTCCCACCCCCCAGCCTTGAGGAAGTGGGGGTCTGATTGATGAGACCCTGGCCCAGAGAGACAGAGAAGTTAGGTTTCTGACCTAGAGAGGGGAGTGGAATACTGGGAGGAGGCGAAGAGTGAGCCGTGAGGGAGGACAGAGAGAGCAGAATGGTTAAAATAGCCTTTTCTGGAGAGAGAGAGAAGGGTGTGCATTGAGGACCATCCCACTCCAGGAGGGGTGGGAGCAGGGCAAGGTGGGGCTCTAGGGCAGTGTGAATGGAGCCTGAGGCTGGGCATCAGGAGAAGCGGGTTCTGATCTTGTCTCTCCTATTGCCTGGCCATGGAACTTTGGGTAATACCCTCTCCCTCTGGGCCTCAGTTTTATTATCTGCAAAATGGGAATATTGAACCAATCAGAATTTGTCAGTCAATCAAATATTTATTAATTACCTACAATGTGTCAGACGTACTAGGCACTGAGGATTCAAGGGCAAAGAATGAAACAATCCCTGCTATAAAGTGCTTATATGAAGCGAAGCAGATTAGACAAAGCAGCAATAATAATAATAATAATAATAATAATGATAACAACAATAGCCAGATACTTTAATTATCTCATTTGATCCTCATAACAACCCTAGGATGTAGGTGCTATTATTATTCCCATTTTACAGATAAAGAAACTGAGGCAGTCAGAAGTTAAATGGCTTGCCCAGGGTCACGCATCCAGTAAGTTTCTGAGGCCCGATTTGGTTCTAGGTCTTCCAGACTCCAGGCCCAGTGCACTATCCACTGTGCCACATAGCTTCCTGTAAGTAGAAATTAATAAATACATGTGTGTGCACACACATTTATGAGACACTCGCTATATGAGGCACACTGGGACGCACAAGGACAGATCAAAGGCTCATTAGGGCAGAGCCAGGAGGGATGCCAGAGGTCAGCTGCCCCAAGCCTTCATTTTACAGAGAGGTAATGAGGACGTCCCTAGAGGTTAAGGCCTTGCCTAAGGTTGTATAACAAGTGAGTAGAAAAGGAAGAATTTAAAGCCAGCATGACTTTTATCACACCGAATTGCCTCTTGCCCTCAATGAGCTTACATTCTGGTGTGTGTGTGTGTGTGTGTGTATGTGTGTGCTTATATGTGTGAATGTATGTATATGTAGATATATGTGTATGTGCATGCATGCATACTTATATGCACGTGTAAATGCGTATTTAGTATATATATCTATGTGTATATATGCATATATGCATGTTTATGTGTGTTTGTATACACACAGGTGTATAGGTACATATGTGTGGGCATGTTGTGAATATATGCACATATGTTTATATATATGAATTGTGTTTGTGTTCAGGTGTATATATATGTGCGTGGGTGAGTTTGTGTGTATACATGTATATTATGTGTCTGTATGTGTGTGTGGGCATGGGTGTGTTTGTGTGTGTGTATATACGTATATGTGTATACATGTGTATATGTGTGTTTTGTGTATATATCTATGTGTATATGTGCATATATGTATGTTTATGTGTGTTTGTATGCACACAGGTGTATGGGTATATGTGTGTGGGTATATCGTGAATATATGCATGTATGTTTGTATGTATGTATGTATTGTGTTTGTGTGTTCAGGTACGTGTATATATATATGTGTGTGTGTATGTGGGTGAGTTTGTGTGTGCACATGTTTGTGTATATGTGTATGTGACTGTGTTTTGTGTCTGTGTGGGATATATAACACCCACACAACATCTAATTACAGCAGGCTGAGGATAGGGATGGGATGGAGGCTGGCAGCTCCTTCTGTGTCTTCCCTGAGCCTTTTCCTTCAGCAGCCTGAAGTGGGGCTTGCCTCGTCCATCTTCTCTCTCGAAGCTAAAAGTCAGAAGCGGCCAAAAGCTCTCCTCTGTGCCCACTCTGCCCACCCCTTCTTCCACCAGTCAGGAGAGTGTCTCCTACCAATGGGCTTTGGGACTGGGACGACGTAACTAAATACAAAATGTGTATATGGTAATGCGAGACAATGTTGAGAGAGAGCGGGTGCTAATAGCTGGGCGATCAGCAAAGGCCTCACCCAGGCCCTGTGACTGTGAAGGAAATGTGAGACGATTAGATCATAAGCCTAGAGCTGGAGTGACTTCAGATATCATCTACTCTCATTTTAGTGATGGGGATACTGAAGCCCAGAGAGAGAAAGCTGCCTGCCCAAGGCCACACAGTAATTAAGTCATAGGACCATAAAACAGAGCTAGAGGGGCCCTCGGGGCCATCAAGGTCCTAAAGTGATCCAGGTGGCAGACAGTAGAGGCAGGCTCCCTGTATCACTTACCGCTAGGGCTGTTGTGAGACCCTAATGAGAATGTATGGAAAGTCCCATAGGTTTGCCAGCTCTCCTGAAGCAAAGTGGACTAACCAGCCTCCTGCTCATCTCACCTTGTCTCAGGCACTTAGTGTGGCTTTTTTCCACCAAGGTCCTGAGACCCACATCTGCATTGTTTTGTTGGCTTATGCCACAGACACACAACTCACCCTCCCCTCCCGCAGCCCAACCAGTGTCTTATAAACTGCAACCGATCACAGCTTGAAAAGGAGGCTGGACAACCAGGATTAGGAGGGAAGCTGAAAACTGGGAAAGAATTTTTACAACCAGTGTCTCTGATAAGGGCCTCATTTCTCAAATATATAGAGAACTGAGTCAAATTTACAAGAACACAAGTCATTCTCCTAGCTGATAAATGGGCGAAAGATGTGAACAGGCAGTGTTCAGATGAAGAAATTAAAGCCATCTATAGTCATATAAAAATGCTCTAAATTAGTATTGATTAGAGAAATGCAAATCAAAACGACTCTGAGGTACCACCTCACACCTATCAGATTGGCCAACATGACAAAACAGGAAAATGATAAATGTTAGAGAACATGTGGGAGAAATGGAACACTAATGCATTGTTGGTAGAGTTGTGAACTGATCCAACCATTTTGGAGAGCAACTTGGAACTATGCCCAAAGGGCTATAAAAATGTGCATACCCTTTGATCCAGCAATAGCACTTCTAGGGCTGTATCCCAAAGAGATCATAAAAATGGGAAAAGGACCCACATGTACAAAAATATTTATAGCAACAGTTTATGTGGTGGCAAAGAATTGGAAATTGAGGAAATCCCATCAATTGGGGAATGGCTGAACAAGTTGTGGTATATTAATTTAATGGAATACTATTGTGCTATAAGAAATGATGAGCAGGCAGACTTCAGAAAAACCTGGAAAGAGTTATATGGATTGATGCTGAGTGAAGTGGGTAGAACCAGGAGAATGTTGTACACAGTAATAGCTGTGTTGTTCGATGACTAACTTTGACAGACTTAGCTCTTCTCACCAATGCAAGGATCTAAGACATCTCCAAAAGTCTCATGATGGAAAATACTATCCACATCCAGAGAAAGAACTATGGAGTTTGAATGCACATCAAAGCAGACTATTTACTCTTTTTGTCTCTTCTCTCTTGTGGTTCCTTCTATTGGTTCTAATTCTTCTTTACAACACGACTAATGTAAAAATACGTTTAATAGGAATGTATAAGTAGAGCCTATATCAGATTGCACACTGTCTTGGGGAGGGAGGCAGGCATGGAGGGGGAGAAAATTTAAAACTCAAATGCTAATGAAAGTGATTGTTGAAAACTAAAAATAAATAAATTAAAATTTTAAAAAGAAAAGAAAAGAAAAAGAGGCTGGATTCAGAGTCAGAGAATGTGAGTTCGTATCTTGGCTCTGCCCTTACTACCTGTGTGATCTTAAGCAAGCCACAACTTCTGTGCATTTCGCGTTCATCCTCTGTGAAAAGGAAGGGGCTGACCTGGATAACTTTGAAGGACCCTTTCAGCTCTAAATAACAGATCCCAGGATCTGACTTCCCTACCTGTGATCTCATTTGAGCCTCAGACAAAGTGGAAGCAGGGTGATCAGATGAGTGGGATTATTATACTCATTTCCAGGAGAGAAAGCCAAGTCCCAGAGATCTCCAGTGACTTACTCAAGGCCACACAGAGAGCTGATAGCCGAGTAGGGACTAGACCTCAGCTAAGATCCCTTGCAGCACTGAGACCCTGCTATGGAATATCCCATTGATCACATCAGCAAGGATGAAGGATTCTGTGGCAATGGGAAGGGCTGCCTTATGGTAGGGTGGTTACTAAGGCTGCTGAGTGCGCAGAGGTTCATCACCAGATTATCCATGGGCTGATCAATTTCAGTAATGTCCTCAAGTATTTTTCATCAATGTCTTAACTGGGGGCTCAGAGCAATCGCGATTAGACTCATAACTACAATAAAGTCCCTAAAGCTAGAGAGGAAGGAGTCACGCGGATTATGCCGGCCGTTCTATCGCCCTTCTTTGCATCCTCAGTATTCAGCACAGTGCTTGATTTGTGCAGTGACTTGACTTGCTAAATCAGTTAGCAACAATTATAGTAGTAATAATAATTCTGGACTACTTTGTGGCAGATTTTCGGGAGGATGTGGAAGAGAGTTGCCCAGGTTGCGTGGGCAGGGAGGTATTATGGGGTGGAACACCCAAGCTGATGAAGTTACGGGTCTATATATAATTGTGTATACAAGTGGTTATATACAAGAAGAAACTGGTTAATCAGTGTTGTCAGGGTTGTGGAGGGAGAGGTACACTATTACATAGTTGGTAGAGTTGTGAGTTGGTCTAACTATTCAGGAAAGCACTTTGCAGTCTTGTGAAAAAATTGACTGGACTGTCCTCACTCTTTGATCCCGCTGCTAGGCATATACCCCGAGGAAGCTACTTCCCAAAGAGAGGCTCCGTATTCATAGTCAAATCAAGTCAGCAAGCATTTATTAGGCACCTACTGTGTTCCAGGCACTGTGCCAAGTTGGCACTCATCAGTTGGGGAATGGCTAAACAACGTATGATACGTGAATGGAGTAGATTTAGAAATGACAATATAATGAATACAGAGAAGCCTAGAAAGACTTAGAGGAAGTGATGGGGAAGCCAGGTGGTGCAGTGGATAGAGAGCTAGGCTTAGAGTCAGGAGGACCTGTGTTAATTCAGGCTTGGACTTTTACTAGCTATGTGACCCTGGGCAAGTCACTTAACCTCTGTTTGCCTCAGTCTCCTCATCTGTAAAATGGAAATAATCATAGTACCTACCTCTCTGGGTGGCTATAGGATCAAAGGAGATAATAATTGTAGAGTACCTAGCACATAGTAAGAACTACATAAATGTTATTTCATTATTATTATTAAGCAGAGCCAAGAAAAAAAACCATACAATGACTACCACAATAACATGGAAAGTGAGCTATCAAATTATAATGACCAAGATTGGCTCCAAGAAGAGATATGAGAAAACACTCCCTCTGCTTCTTAGCCAAGGTGGGGAACCATGGGTAAGGAACACTGCATACCATGCCACCGTTTTTTGACGAGTTGGTTATTTTTGTTGATCTGTTTCCTCCCTGCTCTTTTTTTTAGACTTTGTTATAAAGGTTGGGAGAAGAGAAGGAGGGAAACGTAGATAATGAAAAAAAAGGCATAGGTACAAATTAATTTACTCAGTACAAGAAGGACTGGTACGAACTAACTTAATTGGTCCGAATGAATTTTTTAAAAAGAAGAGGAAAGCCCTCACCTCTCCTCCAATGGCCCTCCCCTTCCCTAGCCTAGAAACACCCTCCTTGTGTGCCCTTTGGCCTTGGACTTCCTCCTCTTCCCCAGCTCTGAAGGAATTACTAGGCAGTAACATCACCCTCTGCTGTTTTTGGATTGCCCAGGTTTGGCAAGCAGGAAGCTGGGCAGAAGGGGAAGGCCTCCAGAGACTTGGGAAGACTTTCACATGCTGGGAGTCCTACCTCTAGCTCTCCTGTCTGCAGTGGAAACTTGTGAGCTCTGTAGTTTCTCCCAAGACAAACTCCTTTGTGGGTGGAATCAGTTGGGAACATTCTTCCACCCCCTCTGTTCCTCCCACCCTGGGCCCTGAATACTCCAATATAAGCCTCGTTTGAACATCAGGTTTCCAAGAATTCCTGTTCTGGGCTTGTAGCCAAACACACAATGTTTGAAGATCCTGGGCTCCTTAGCAGAGTCAGAATGGGACTCGGCACCTTCTCAGTCCTTCTCAGAATTATAATGCAAGCACACCGATGCCATTCTATGCAACAATCACCAGTTTAGCACCAAGTATGTGCCAGGGAAGAGGCAATGGAGCCTAGTGGACAGAACGCCATCTTTAGAGTAGAAACAAACCCCAAAACCTGGGTTCAAGTTCTGTCTCTAACACACCCTGGCTGTGTGACCCTGGACAAATCACCTACATACCCTTAGTTGCTGCAGCTAAGACTGCGAATTGTAGAGTAGGTGCTGATCTAATTGCAATGATGGAAGGTGCTCCCTCATTCCGCTGCCTCCGCTCACACAGTCCTAGGTTCTTTTTAAAATGATGTGTCAGGGACAGCTAGGTGGCACAGTGGATAGAGCACCGGCCCTGGAGTCAGGAGGACCTGAGTTCAAATCCAGCTGTAGACACTTAACACTAGCTGTGTGACCCTGGGCAAGTCACTTAACCCCAATTGCCTTGCCAAGACCAAAATAAAACAAAAACAACAACAACAACAACAAAAGACCCCAATGCATCAAATAGGGATGCAGAGAAAAAAAAGGAAACGATGTCTGATACCAGGAGCCTGCATTCTACTATGGATACAACGTGTACACACATAAATAAATGTGGAAGTATATACAAAATAACACAGTCATCTCAAGTGGTAGGGAGTGTAAATAATCACTGGGAGTCGGAGGAGTCAGGGAAGGCTTCCTGGAGGGGGTAGCTCCTGAGCTGGGCTTGGAAGAATTTCAGGATTCCGAGAGGTGGTGAGTGAGTCATACTAGGCACAGTACAAGAAAGAATCAGTGGCGAATTTGGCTATGTAGATGAGATAGATAGGACCAGAGATTTCAAGCTAGAAGGGAGTTTGAGGGCTTCTTGTCGGGTCCCCTCATTTTAGAGGTGAAGATGAGGTCTGGAGAGAAGTGACTTTCCACAAGAGAATTTCAGAATCACAGAATCAAAGGCTCTTAGAATCCCGGACTTAGAGGTGAATGGGACCCCAGAGGTCAACTAGTCCAGTCTTCCACTCATTGTAGATGTCTTCTGCATAACATCTTTGATAGCTGCTCCAGGAATGGGCAGCTCACTACCTCACCAGGCAGCCCATTCTGTTATTGGACAGACCTAACTGCTAGAAAGTACTTTCTCATACTATGGAAAAACCGACTTCCCTGTAACTCTCTACTTCTGGTTCTTTTCTTTCTTTCTTTCTTTCTTTTTTTTTCTAGGCAATTGGGGTTAAGTGACTTGGCCGGTGTCACAGAGCTAGTAAGTGTCAAGGGTTTGGTCTGAGGCTGGATTTGAACTCAGGTCCTCCTGACTTCAGGGCCAGTGCTCTACCCACTGCACCACCTAGCCGCCCCTTTGACTTCTGGTTCTAGCTCTTTCCTCTGAGGCCCAGTAGAACAACATCTTTTTCAAATGATAGCTCTGCAAATATTTAAACAAGTTATTGAGTAAGTGGCTCCAGTATAGTTGATGTTGGCAGCTAGATGGCTCAGCGGATAGAGTGCCGGACCTGGAGTCAGGAAGACCTGAGTTCAAATCCAGCCTCAGACACTTACTAGCTGTGTGACCCTGGGGAAATAACTGAAACCTCTGCTTGCCTCAGTTTCCTCATCTGTAAAATGGGGATAATAATGGCACCTACCTTCCAGGGCTGCTGTGAGGAACAACTGAGCTAATAATTGTAAAGTTCCTGGCACAGTGCCTGGCACATCATAGGTGCTTTATAAATGTTACCTATTATTATTACCTTTAGAGAGTAAAGTCAAGAGGCACAAAGAAAGAAGGAAGGAAACACTTAGTAAATGCGTACTAGGTGCCAGGCACTGTGCTGTGTGCTTTGCAAATATTATCTCATTAGGTCCTCACAGCAACCCTAGGAGGTAGATGCTATTATTACTCCCATTTTATAGTTCAGGAAACTGAGGCCAACTGAGGTTAAGTGCCTCAGGGTCACACAGCTAGTACATGTCTGAGGAAGGACTAGAACTCAGGTCCAAATCCAGCACTGCCTCTCTGTGGACAGAGAGTTTCATCTAACCATAAGTTAGATGAAACTATCCCAGAGAAGACAGACTTGGCCTATAGGCGGCAGCTGCTCAGCTACTAGTGTGTCTCTGACCTTTGCTCTAAAGAGCTTCATGGCTGGGACCGAGATTCTCCTGCTGGAGATGATAAGCCTTGAAGTCAAGTCGCTGAAGGCAACAAGCCAGGTCATTCAATAAGGGAAAAGGGCAGGAAGATACTTCCCCAGGGAGACTTTGGTTGATTCATTGACTGAGGCAGTGGGGTAGAGGGGACAGAGATGATCTGGGAGTCAGGACAACTTGGGTTCAAGTCTAGCCTCTGATTCTTCCTGGCTGTGTGACCTGGGGCAAGTCCCTCCCCTCTCTGGGCCTCAGTTTCCTTCTCTGTAAGATGAGGAGGTTGATCTAGATGGCCTCAAAGGTCTGTCCCTTCCAAGTTAAAAACCTATGATTCTTTAAGTTCCTGGCTCTTTCTTTCTACTACCCTAGCTGAGAACAAGTTTTGCCGGGACAGGGGAGAACAGGAGAACAATGGGACAGAGAGTAGAGTTTTGCTGACTTCACTCCTCAGCCTGCATGGGATGTGCTTACACTGAGGCCCACCTGCAGGAATGGGAGGCCCCCCTCTGGAGGAGGAAGTGACTGAGTTCCTTGTAAGAGCCTGCAGATTCCTCCCCCACTCCTCAGAGCCGGCAAGCCCAGTTCTCTGTCATTCAATCAGCTCCCCTTCCCCCACGAGGGGGTCCCTAGCCTGCTGTGGGAACAGCTCCCAGCCATATGGCGGTAAACTCTGGCCTCATCCTTCCCTCTTCTCCCCCCACAGCCCCACTCGTGCAGGGTTCTGCTTTGCTCCCTGTCCAGCCACCTGGCAAACAGGGGCTGTCCCCCACCTCTTACCACCCCCAGCCCTCAGCCCACCCGGTTGGGCCGGCTCCGGCATTGGGTCAGGACGGGGGAAGCCAGCCAAGTTTCCGGGCTCACCCCTTTCCAGATGTTTTTCCTGCAGAAGGACGGCCCGCCCAAATCCCACCCTGGGAACTCTGCTGTCTTAAAAAAAAAAACAAACCAGCAGGCATTCAGTGGGTCTGGAATTGTGGGGCAGGCAGAGCCAGCTCTGGAGAAAGAGATGAGGGGGTTTGGCTTACTTCTCCTTTTGTCTTAGACTGGAGTCACCCCCTACTCCTGGATGGATGGAGGTGGGTCTGAATGAATGGCCACAGGAGGCTGGAGAGCTGGATGGAAAAGGTATAGTTGGAGCATAGGACCGAACCCAAGGGCTGACAGTTGGCACCCTCCTTCTGCCGGGGTGGGGGGGGGGCAGGTGCTGGGCTTCAGAGGCAGCTGTTGTGCTGTGCACAGAGTGGAAGGTACTGAATTTTTCTATAAATTTTCTTGGTAGGGGCTGGGAAAGGGGAAAGAACATAAGGCCCAGTCCTAGGCAGTGTGGGGCAGTGGGAAATGGGGGAGGGGGGCAGTATTTGGAATCAAGAGATGTAGGTTTTAGCCAGTGCTTGGTCAGCTGCTTACTAGCAGTGTGACCTTGGATAAGTCACAACTTCAATGATTCCCAGCTTTTTCATCTGGAAAATGAAGGGTGTAGAAACTAAAGCGAGAAGGGATATGGGAGGCCCTCCAGTCCAACCCAATCATTCTCAAAATAAGGAAAAAGAGGCTTAGGGTTTAGAAGAAACTCTGAGATCCCCTCCTACTCGAATTCTGTGAGTCTGTGAACCAACTTCCCTAAGGTCAGCTAATTACCAGAATATAAATACATCTTTAACATCAGCTAGAATCATAAAGGTAAATCTATCATAAAGGTAAATAAATATGTCTATCTACCATAAACCTGAATATATAAAATGTCAATATACATAATAATATAAATTATAAAATAATCTAAATTATCTAGGATTGTAGAATTTAATAATAGAAGGAAAGTGAGAAATCATTTAGTTCTGCATCTTCATTTTATAGATGGAGAAACTGAGGTATAAAGGGGGAAGTGACTTGCTCAAGGTCATAGAAGTAGGAAGTAACCTGAGACTCCAGACAAATCCCCCCTCAGGAGCCAGATCTCTAATGGTATGCAGATTTGCCTTTGATTAGGCTGCTCTGAAGACCGCAGAGACAGGATATGTTGCCAGGCTTTACTCAGAACCTATTCGGCTTAGTAGGACTGATGGAGCTTGTGTTCTCTTGGTCATAGGTTTGGAAGGCCCCGGATTGTTGCTCAGGATTAGTCTTGTGGAATTCTTGAATCAAGTAGAAATTGGGGGTGGGGGGTTGTGTTCTTTTGGATTACTTATGCCAAGGTAATGGTAGCCAGAAGCTGGTTCCATTATATTTTGGATTCTGTTATTATTTTTCTTCTAGCTCAATAAAATAATTTGTTTTGGTAATTTAATTGGGATGGCACTGAATAAGTAGATTAGTTTAGGTAGAATTGTCATTTTTATTATATTGGCTCAGCCTACCCATGAACAATTACTTTTTCTCCAATTATTTAAATCTGATTTTATTTGTATTAAGTGTTTTATAATTACATTCATATAGTTCCTAGGTTTGTCTTGGCAAGTATACTCTCAGGTATTTTATATCGTCTATGGCTATTTTAAATGAACTATCTCTTACTGTCTCTTCTCGCAGGGCTTTGTTGGGGAGATATAGAAATGCTGATGATTTGTGTGGGTTTATATTTTGAATTCTTACACTAATGAATGCTGGAATGATTAAGGGTCTTAGGACTTAGAACGTCAGAACTGGAAGGGGCCTTAGAACAGGGAATGTCAGAACTGGGAGGGGCCTTAGAACAAGGAATGTCAGGGCTGGGAGGGGCCTTAGAAATTGAAATGTAAGAGCTAGGAGGGCCCTTGGAACATAGAACATAAAATGCCAGATTAGGAAAGAAACCCAGAGACCATGTGCTGCATATTTTTTGTTTTGTAGGTGAGGGCACTGAGTCCTGAGACAGTAGATGACTAGAACAGGTCACATGGACAGTCAGTGACAGACCTGAGACTGGAATCTGACTCTCTTGCCCGCTGACTGAGTCCTTTCCCCGTGATCCCTCACCAGAGTCGGACTTTCCCTGCTCAGCCTCTCCTTAAGCCACTGACATAAGGACATAGGGCCTGGAGCATTTATGATGAGTGACCTTTTGTCCCTCTATCTGTGGCTTGTGCTGTGGACTGAGGCTTTCTGGGTTTTGCTTCTCTCAGCAGTCCCCAGGCTTTGTCAGCAGTTCCAGATGGCAAGGTATGGGGAGAAGTGAAACTTATTTCCAGGAAAGATTCATTCTTGGGGATGTCCACAGGGCTTTGCCCATTGGGGATGGGGGGCTTTGACTGAATGAAGAAATGAATGAATCAACAAGTAGTTATGAAATGCCCAGTGTGTACCAGGCCCTGGGAAAGAAAGACATTAAAGAGAAGCCGGTCCCTGCCCTCAAGGAGCTTACTCATTCTAAAGGAGACAACACCCGTAGTGGGTATGGATGGGGGGAGGGGTGGTGAGCAGAGTCATAGGGTAGCCCATTGCCACACGATTTCTGGTACCAATGGTAAGATTGATTGATTACTATTCCCTAACCGAGAACAAGAAGTAGAAAGTGGGGGGTTGGGTTTGGGGTAGCTGTGCTGTATGCCGCACCCAACTCCAGTGTCCTGGTGGATGGTGGGATAGGATATGAAGCAAAGTCCTGGGACCAGCTCTGCAGCTCAGGAGAGCTAATTGTTAAAATTTCAGGGTGAGCATTTATACTTTAGAAAGTGGTACCTAGTACAACTGTCCTGATGGATAACTGACTTGCATGTCAATCATGGTCTGGAATCCCCTAGATGTGGTGGGCTAGGTGAGTTGGGCTGGGAGCTACTGGTAGTGACTTTCTTGGATGCAGATATGCAGTTATAGTGATAGAAGGGAAAGCGTCCTTTGATGGAAGACAAGAACACTAGCTCTATTACTTGCTATCTGTGTGACCTTGGACAAGTCACTTCCCTTCCTGGGTGACTGACTCTCCCTCCGTGTAAAATGACACCATTGGACTCAAAGGTCAATCCAGCTTGGCCAGTCTACATTCTTTGATCCTTTATATACTACGTTCTATGATTTTAGGCCCAAACTCAAGGCAGCTAATCTGAAAGTTATCTGAAAAATTCTGGCGTTCAATCCAAATATACCTTAGAGTCTTCTGGATGACCTTTCTTCCTCTGACCCCTAAGAGGTCAGGCAAATGGCCAGTGTTTTCTGCTGATTGGCAGGGCTTACTGCTATTGTCCAACCTCCCACCTCCTCCTCCCAGGGTCTGGTCCTATGCCCTCTGCCGTGTGTGTGTGTGTGTGTGTGTGTGTGTGTGTGTGTGTGTGTGTGTGTGTGCTTCCCTCTTTCCACTGTACCTTGAAATAACACCTACAGGTCTTCATCCATTAATCAAGCATTTATTAAGGAATTATTACTATGTGCGAGGCACCATGCTAGGCACTGAGGATTCAAAGACAAAAACAAAATAGTCTCTACCCTTAAGGAGCTTGGCTAGGAGGTTGGATGGTACTCCCTGTTCAGGAAGGCTTTGGGTTGGATGATCTCCGAGGTTGCTTTGGGAAATAGCTGAGTTTACCAGACACAAGGCAGCTCACCAGCTGCTGTCTGCCTGGGGAATCTCAGGGTGACAGGCCACTGAACCTACCAAAGTCCTCTGTCTTGGAAAGGAGAAGTTGTGGCATAAATGGTTAAGTGGGACCAGAGTGTTCTAGGTTTCAATTAGAAGTGATGCAGAGTATAGTCATCTGGAAGAGCTCTTAGAACATGAAATGTCAGAGTTTGGAGGGGTCTTAGAACATAGAATACAGAATATTATGGTTTGAAAGGAATTAAGGCTGTGAGTTGGTGGCAGAACTAGGTAAGGATCATTAATCTCCTTATTAGACCTTACAGTCCTCTACATCCTGCTGCATGGTCAAATTTAGTCATTCCTTCATTCATTTGTTCATTTGTTTACCCTCACTTTCTTTCTTTTTTGGGGGGGTGAGGCAATTGGGGTTAAGTGACTTGCCCAGAGTTCACACAGCTAGTGAGTGTTATGTGTCTGAGGTCAGATTTGAACTCAGGTCCTCCTGACTCCAGGGCCAGTGCTCTATTCACTACGCTACCTAGCTGTCCCATACCCTCACATTCTAAGAATGTTTTCATAAACCAAGAATAAATTTTGGAGGTTCAAAGATGACCCAGATCCCATGGTAGTTTTGACCACAAATGATTGAAATCTAGATTTCTGTTTTCATTCTTTCTTTCTCTTTTTCTTCTTTTTCCTTCCTTCCTTCCTTCCTTCCCTCCTTCCTTCCTCCTTCCTTCCTTCCTTCCTTCCCTCCTTCCTTCCTTCCTTCCTTCCCTCCTCCTTCCTTCCCTCCCTCCCTCCTTCCTTCCCTCTCTCCTTCCTTCCCTCCCTCCCTCCTTCCTTCCCTCCTCCCTCCTTCCTTCCCTCCTTCCTTCCTTCCTTCCCTCCTTCCTTCCTTCCTTCCTTCCTTCCTTCCTTCCTTCCTTCCTTCCTTCCTTCCTTCCTTCTTCCTTCCTTCCTTCCCTCCTTCCTTCCTTCCTCCTTCCTTCCCTCCTCCCTCCTTCCTTCCCTCCCTCCCTCCTTCCCTCCTTCCCTCCTTCCTTCCCTCCCTCCTTCCTTCCTTCCCTCCCTCCCTCCCTCCTTCCCTCCCTCCCTCCTTCCCTCCCTCCCTCCCTCCTTCCCTCCCTCCTCCTTCCTTCCTTCCTTCCTTCCTTCTTCCTTCCTTCCTTCCTTCCTTCCTTCCTTCCCTTCCTTCCCTCCTTCCTTCCTTCTTCCTTCCTTCCTTCCTTCCTTCCTTCCTTCCTTCCTTCCTTCCTTCCTTCCTTCCTTCCTTCCTTCCTTCCTTCCTTCCTTCCTTCCTCTCATTTCCCAAGAGAAGATTCACAGTATGGAAATGCTACACAGAGGACAATTTCTCCTTGGTGTTTGCTATGCACTATTTAAATGGCTCAAGGCAGATTGGGAGATCAGGGAACCCACGGTAAAAACTTTATCTCCATCATCAGCTCCCATAAAATGCTCATAGGCTGGTAGATTTGGAGCTGGGAAGGATCTCAGAGGCTACTGAGTCCAGCTCTCTTATTTTTCAGAGGAAGGAACTGGAGAAGTGAATTGTCCACAGTCACTGAGGCATCGGGCGGACTTTTGATGTCATTTTCTTTGACCCCAAATGTAGCATCTTATCTATTTTGCCATGCTGTCCTGCTTGGCCCCACTAACCTCTCAAAGCACTGGAAATTTATGGATATTAGCTGGACTTGCTCGATATACATACAAGGAGGAAGGGACAAGATCCTTGACTGAGGGAGGGATTTGGGTTAGTGAAAAAAGCACAGGCTCTAGGAATCAGAGGACCTGAGTTTGAATCCCAGCCCTGATGCCTCAGAGAATCTCAGAACTGGCAGAGATCTCAGTGTACCCCTAGTCCAATGAAATTCTGAACCAAATTCTCCCTCACAGCATCTCCAACAAGTGGTCCTTTAACTTTTGCTTCAAGACTTGTAGTGATGGGAAGCTCACGGCATTCTGAGCTAGTCCATCCTACTCTAATTGCTGAGAAACAACTTATTAAGAGCGCTGGTATCAAGTCTTCCCTCTGATACTTACTGCCTGTGTGACCTTGGGAAAGTCACTGAACTACCCTGTAATCCAATCCATAATGAGAGGGTTTTGATGAGATGGCTTCTGAGGTCACTTCCAGCTCTGGATTTAAGATTTGGTGATTCTGTGATGATCAGTCAGACAACCAGCATTTATTAGGCACCTACTATATGCCAGGCACTCTACTAAGAGCTGATGACAAAAAGAAAAGCAAGACAACTGTATACAAGCACGAAAGGCTTCCTGTAGGAGGTGGAACTTAAGCTGGGACTTGAAAGAAGCCAGGGAAGCCAGAAGGTGGATGCGAGGAGGGAGACCACTCTAGGTACGTGGAAAGCCAGTGAAAATGCCCAAAGTTGGGAGACAGAGTCTTGTTTGAGGAAGAGCAAGGAACCCGGTGCCATTGGGATCAAAGAGTATATGGCGGGGAGTAAGGTGTAAGAAGACTGGACAGGCAGGAGGGGGCCAGGCTACGAAGGGCTTTGAAGGCCAAACAGAGAAGTTTGTACAGCCATACCTTTTTGCGTTGTGCTTTGCTTTATTGCACTCCGCAGATATTGCATTTTTTAAAAAATGAAGGTTTGTGGCAACCTTGGGTTAAGCAAGTGTACTGGCACCATTTTTCCAACAGCGTGTGCTCACATCATGTCTCTGTGTCACATTTTGGTATTCTTACAAGATTTCAAACTTTATTTTTATTATTATATCTGTCACGGTGATCAGCAATCTTAGGTGTTACTAGTAGAATTGTTTTGGGGCACCATGAGCCACAAACATAGGAGATGGCAAATTTAATCAATAAATGTTGTGCGTTTTCTGATTGCTCTCCTGACCAGCCATTCTCCCATCTCTCTTCCTGTTCTTGGGCCTCCCTGTTCCTTGAGGCACAAAATATTGAAATTAGGCTAATGAATAACCCTACAATGGCCTCTAAGTGTTCAAGTAACAGGAAGAGTCCACCGATGGTGAACTTCATTGCTGTCTTATTTTAAGAAATTGCCACATCCACCCCAATCTTCAGCGACCGCCACCCTATCAGTCAGTGAGGCAAGATCCTCCACCAGCAAAAAGGATTACAATTTGCTGAAGGCTCAGATGGTAGCATTTTTTTTAGCAATAAAGTATTTTTTAATTAAGGTATGTACATTGTTCTCTTAGACATAATACTATTGCACGCTTAAATGACTACAGTATAGAGTAAACATAACGTTTATAGGCACTGAGAAACAAAAAAATTAATGTGACTCACTTTATTGTGATATTTGCTATATTATAGTGGTCTGGAACTGAACCAGAAATGTCTCCGAGGTATGCCTGGATTTGATCCTGAAGGTGATAGGGAGCTACTGAAGTTTATGGAATAGAGTAGGGGAAGTGGAGTGATGGAAGACCACTTTCACAATTGACTGGAAGATGGACTGAGGTAGGGAGACATTTAAGGCAGGTAGGACCCCCACCCCCCAACAGCTATTGCCATAGTCCAGGCACGAAGCAATGTGAGCCTGTGCCAAGGTGGTAGCTGGGTCAAAGGAGATAAGTGGGCATATTCTATCGATATTAGGAAGGTAGAAACAACAGGACCTGACAATTGATTGAGAGAAAGTGAGGAGTTGAAGATGACCGCTAAGTTGCAAGCCTGGGGAGTTGGAGGATGGCGGGACCCTTGACAGCAGTAGGGAAGTCAGGAAGAGGGAAGATTTTTGGTGAAAGATAACAGGTTCATCTATGGGGCATCCAGTTCCAGATGTCCAATAGACAGATGGAGATGACTGCGCCCTGAGGGAAGTCACGGACCCTCTTAATACTTCAGTTACCTCATCTATGAAATGGGAAACATTCATCCTTATACGCCATTCCTCTGGTCTTTTGGAAGAAAAGCACATTACAGCTGTGAAGCCATAGACCCTTGAGTGAGATGGGGAGCCATGGATTGGGTTTCCACTTCCCTACGGTGCCCAGGCACAAGGCTGGGCCACACGCACTTTGCCCCTTCTCCTCTATCCCTCCCTCATCTGGCACAGCAGGAATTGGAAATACCAGCAGCTGAGCCAGCAGTGCGGAGTCAGCTGCTTTTTGAGGTTTCTGAAGGTTAGATTCAGTTCTTCTTCCCACCCTGCCGCCCTTTCCTCTGGGGTGATGGACACTGTTGTCCTGATAAGTGCCTGTCCTGTGCTAAGAGCCCTCATGGGCCACCCACAGGGCCTGTTGTGTAAGGGGCTGGTGTGAGGAGCTTCCTCAATTCCTGCTTCTGGGCTTCAGGACGCATGCCCAGGGGCCCAAGGATCCTTTGGGGCATTGAGGAAGGCCTAAACCTTAGGGGCAAACCCTACTTTACAAAATGACTGGATTCCTCGGACAGTTACGAAAGGAGTGTTTTGTAAATCAAACTCTATTAAGGCGACTTTACAGTTAGGCTGTGTTTGTTTGTGTGATTGTGGGCAGGTCACTCTGAACCTCAGTTTCCTCTTCTGCCAAATGGCCCTACTTATGCCTGGCTCGCTTACCTCTTTGATGCAGAAAGAGACAAGAGACAGAAAGGGGATCATTGGATGAGGTCGAAGAGGCCAGTGAGCATTCAATGTGGCAACTCTGGTCCAGACAGTTTAAAGGATTTGCCCAAGGTCACAAAGCTAGTAAGTTGCCTGAGGCTGGTCAGTCAGTCAGTAATAGCTGAGATTTCGATATTGTGTTAATGTTTGCATAGCCTTTTATCAATGCTATGTCATTTTAACCTTATAACAACCCTGGGAGGTAGATGCTATTATTGCCCCCATTTTGCAGACGAAGAAGTGAAGGCAGACAATGGTTAAGTAACTTTCACATCTAACTAACCCAAATTTCAAGGTTGCATAGCTAGGAAGGATCTAAGGTAAGATCTGAACACAGGTCTTCCAGACTCCAGGTCTACTGCTCTACTCATTTGTCAATAAACATTTATTAAGCACTTGCTATGTGACGGGCACTGTGGAGTGAGATCTGACTTCAGGGATTTGAATTCCTGACTACAGGTCAGGTGGTCTATCCACTACACCACACTGCCCCGCAAGTGATATATAAGGGACCATGCTTCCATCAAATTACAAAACCACAGATGGAGAGCTGAAAGGGGCCTCAGCAGCCCTCTGGTCCAAACCATCCCATTTTGCAGAACAGAAAACTGAGGCCCAGGATGGTAAAGATGGCCCATGGTTATCCAGGTTGCAAGCATCAGAAGTGGAATTTGAACCTCAGTCTTCTGACTGCACAGTTGGCTTTCTTTCTGCTGTTCCATGGCATGGTGGATAGATCTTGGAACAAGGAACACCTGGGCCCCCATTCCACTTCGGACACTGGCTAGAATGAAGATAATGTGTGTTGATGGCTTTGCTTCTCTTCAAAGATATAAAAGTGCCAGATATTATTTATGGGGGATTTTTTGTCACAGGATCACAGAATCTCAGAGTTGGAAGGATGCTCAGAGGCCAACCAGTTCCACCCATGCCTCTATACAACATTTCATGCATATGGTCCTCCAGTGTCACTAGTGGTCATCTGATGAGAGCAGCCCACCTCCCTTTGAGGCAACCCATTCCACTTTGGGGTAGCTCTCTTTATTAGGGCATTTTCCCTGTTGTCCAGCCCACACCTGCCTCTCTATAATTTGCCATTTCACCTGTTTTTATTGTCATTATTATTATTATTATTTTTCACAATAACCCTGGGAATTGAGTAAGGCAGCATAATGCAGTGGATAGGGTACTGGACTTGGAGACCTGGGTTCAGATTCTACCTCATACACTTCCTCACTGTGTGACTCCGAGGCAAGTCACTTGACCTGTCTGTACCTCATTTTCCTCATTTGTTCAATGATGAGGTTGGATCGGATGACCTCTAATGCATCTTCCAGCTCAAAAGCTATGATCTTCTGTCCATTTTATAGATGAAGAAACTGAGACCCAGAGTGGTTAAGGACATTGATGAGTATTTAATTTTTGTATCCTTGGCATTTAGCACAGTGCCTGGCACATAGTAGGTGCTTAACAAATGTTTATTGATCAATTGGGAGGGTGACCAGGCTGGTGAGGATGACCCAAAATAATGCCAGATAAGAACTGGTTAAAAAGGGACAGCTAGGTGGTGCAGTGGATAGATCACTGGCCCTGGATTCAGAAGGACCTGAGTTTAAATCTGGCCTCAGACATATAACACTTAAATTAGCTGTGTGACCCTGGGCAAGTCACTTAACCCCATTGTCTAGCTTAAAAAAAAAGAATTAGTTAAAAAAAAATTTGGGACATTTATCTTGGAGAAAAAGAAAGCAAACTTAGTGGGTTCATGGTTTCTGGCTTGTAGGATTCTAGTTGCAGGCTGGTTTCTTAATTCCTAATAGTTTGCTTAAAGCAGGTCAATCAAGGAAGAGGTGGCACATACCCAGAATTTCTGGCCCCTAGGGAGAGTATTTAGGCAGCACAGTGGATAGAGTACCGGACCTGGAGTAAGGAAGACCTGAGTTCAAATTTGGTCTCAGATACTAGCTATGTGACCCTGGGCTTAGCCCTGTTTGCCTCAGTTTCCTCATTTGTAAAATGAGCTGGAGAAGGCAACGGCAAACCACTCCAGTAACTTTGCCAAGAAAACCTCAAAGAGGGTCATGTAGGAAGAGTAGGACATGACTGATAAAATAATAAACAAGGGAGAACATCTGAGGTCTCAGCTTTCTTGCTGAACTCCCTACGTATTTGCAGAACTCTCCAAACCATGGGTCACTTTCTTCCCCCAGTCCTAGAGGCCTGCTCATCCACCCTTCTTCCCACCCTGCCCACCCCTGGCAATCTGTCCTAGAGCCTATCAACTCTGAACAGAGATCTACCTGTCACACATTTCCCCGAGCTTCAGGCCAGCACAAGCTTCCATCTAGTCAGGAGCAAACATCCCAATGATGTTTCAGGATATTTCAGGAAACCCCTGATGAGGCACGGAAATGAGGCACTGGACCAACTGTCCTGCAGCTCTTGACAGACAGGCTACATACCCAGACTGCCCTGCTCTTTTCAACTCTTCCAGAGTCAACCTTCATGGCATCATAAGCCCCAACATTTAAAGGCGTTTTAAGATTTACAGCGCATTGTACACCCATGTTATTTGGTTTCATTTGAGCCTCATGGTAGCCCTGTGAGGGACTACACAAATTGTTATTCCCATTTTACAGATGAAGAAGCAGAGGTTCTGAGAGGTCAGTTACTTGCCCAAGGCCACATAGGTGGTAAATATCAGAGGTAGAACTTGAACTCAGGTTTCTTGTTCCTGTTCTTAGGCAGTCAGTTGCCTTTCCAATTTCTGGAAGGGTAGTGTTAGGACCCTCAGCGACTTGTTTATACCTTCTTGGCGTGGATCTTAGCATCCCACCTGCTGCTTGTGTGGTTAAATGTGTAAGTATGGCCCACAGCTTTGGCTACTGGGACCTTCTCAAGCGTGTGGTCTTTCTGACCTAGAGCCACCAGCCATCTGCTCCCCCCAAGTCGTCGACCTCAATGCCCCCCAGCCAAGTCCTAGTCATCAGCATGTGGGGAAAGGTCCAGGAGACCAGCATTCATTATTTCTCTCTCTGCCAATCCAGCAGCTTACTGACGTCAAGAAAGGGTCTTCAGGGAGTCTGGGTAATTGTCAGATTTCTTTATGAAATGTGTTTTTGTGTCTTACTGTGGCAAGGGGCTGCCTCATTGGCCGAGGATCTGGGTCAATCAGGCAGAAGCTTCAACTGTATTAAGAAAGGAGTAATTGGAGGAGCTGGAGAGGGGAGAGGAGGGTGGAGGAGGGGCTGGAAGCACCATGGGTGGAGGGTGTTCTGAGCATCTGGTTTGAGCAGGCTGTTCACACAGAGAGCTCCCTCAGGCATGCCCTCTGTCTGTTCTCCACCTCAGTTTTCCTAGCTGCAAAATGGTCCTGACAACAGGTCATGCCCCCCCTACCTGGTAAGCAGAGGACATAGAATCATACAGCAAAGACCACGGCCCATTTAGGGGCTCTTAGAGATGCTTAGAACAAAAGCAGAGACTGTCAGAACTGGGAGAGGCTTTGGAACAGGGAATGTTAGAGCTGGGAAGGGCTTTGGAACAGGGAATGTTAGAGCTGGGAAGGGCTTTAGAACAAGGAATGTCAGACCTGAGAGGGGCCTTAGAACACAGAAGGACAGAGCTAGGAGGGGCCTTAGAAGAGGGAATATTAGACCGTTAGAACAGGGAACGTCAGAGCTGGGAGGGACCTTAGAACGTAGCTGTAATCAGGAAGGGAGCTTAGCACATAGAATATAGACTACAGATTGTCAACATCTGTGGTGTAACGGACAAAGTCCTGGATTTAATGTCTCAGAACCTGGATTCAAATTCTGACTTGACAGCTTACTAGCTTTGCACACATCTCCTGACCTCTTGGCTGGACCTCAGTTTCTTCCTATGTCAGATGAGGCAGGGGGTTGTATAAAATGAATTCCAGGATCCTTCCAGCTCTAATTTTATAATCCTCTGACTTTTGACATGATTCTGTCCATTCTCCTCATTTTACAATGGAAGAAGCTGAGGCACAGTCAGAGGAACTGTCCTGCCCAGTCTCCCAGAGCTAACACACAGACCCCCGGATTTCCTATCTCCCCCAGCCCTACCCTTGGCACAATGTAAGGTTTCAGTTTCAGAATGAGAAGTGCCAGATCTTAACACTGCTGGTTTCCCAGTTTTGCCGAGGGCTGGGCCTGGCTTCCTCATTCTTTTTCACCCAGCTTGGGCCAATGGTGCTTCCCAGTGTCCAGGTTGGGTGGGTGTACATGTGGGGAGGATGAGCTATCCTCAGGGACTTGGCTTCAGGTTTCCCTCCTGGCCTCTGCCTTCCCCTGCCCCTTCTACTACATCTTCCTACTCTCTCCTTACAATCCTACCCCCAACCACGGCCAAATTACAAAGAATTGAGAACAAATGAGACACTCAGGGTTGGAAAAGCTTGCGAGTCAAGGAGGCTGATGGAGAGCAGATGGGACGTGATGGGAACACAACACAGGAACAGTCAGCATAAGGGTTCGGGCCATCTAGAGTCTGGGAAGGAATCCGAGATTCACAGGATGTCCGGACAGGTTGGGGCTGTAGAATATACAAAGTGAGAACTGGGGTGGCCTTAGAACAGGGAATGTCAGAGATGGGGGCCTTTAGAACAGAGGATGGCAGAGCTGGGAGGGGCCTTAGAACAGGGAAAGGGCTTTAGAACAGTGAATGTCAGAGCTAGGAAAGGCCTTAGAATAGGGAATGTGAGAGCTGGGAAGGGCCTTAGAGCATGAGTTATCAGAGCTAGGAAGAAGTTCATTTACCATTTGTATACCTAAAGAAGCTTTGGCAAAGTTCCAACCTCACCAGGTCTCAGTTTCCTCCTCAGTAGAATGAGCAGTTGGGCCCAGATAAGGACCATGACGAGTCCAAGGTCACAAGCAGAAGGAAAGTGGGGATGGGAGGTGGGGGAGACTACAGGTCAGACTGGCCTAGAGATGGCTCAGCCCCTTCCTGAATCCTCTTCCTCCCCAAGGCCCCTCAGGAAGAACAGGCCTAGATGAAATTGCTCCAGCTGGGGGCTCTGTGTCTTTGGCTCCTGCCAAGCCCAGCCTGTTTCCCATTCTGGAGGGAGCTGGGGAGGCCAGCATGGGAGCCCCCGCTTTGTTTCTCTGCCCCCGAGGGACAGGTAGATTTCACAGCGGCATCCACGCTGCAGCCTTGGCTGGGCTGGGAGCCCGCTCCCAGGCTTCCATCCCTAGCGCTCTCAGACTCAGGCCTTCCTCAGTGACTCATGACTGATCCTCACATCTGTCTGACCCCTTGGACTTTACAAAATCCCTGTCTTGTTCTGTTGTCTCATTTAAGCCCCTGAGGGGTCCAGTAAACTAGAAACTGCCGGGAACATTGTCCTCATTGGAAAGATGAGAAAACTGTGGTTCACACCAGGGCGTCCATTTCCTACCTCATCCACTGAGGTTTTGTGGACAGGGCTAGTAAAAAGCATTAACTGCTGTTTCCCCCTCAGACAGTTCTCTAAGTTCTAGAGGAGTTGTTATTCTGTATTAGTGGGTAGAATTTCCACACTAGGAGTTTCCAACAGTGAACGTCATAGGCCTGGACCTCCCCTCTCATATAAAAGGGACAAATTTTAGGCCAGTTTCTCACCATGATCATATCCTTAAAGAAGAGGCATTACCATGAGCCTGACAGCTGGTGGTTCAGTGGATAGAGTGTTGGGCCAGGAGTCAGAGAGACCCAAGTTCAAATCCAGCCCCAGATACTTCCTAGCTGTGTGACCCTGAGCAAGCTATTTAACCTCTGTCCATCTCAGTTTCTTCAACTGTAAAATGGGGATAATAACAGTACCTACCTCACAGGGTTGTGAGGATCAAATGAGAACATCTTTGTAAAGCTCTTAGCAAGGGCCTGGCACGTAGTAGGTGCTTAATAAACACGAATTTCCTTCCTAATGTACCCTAAGGACCATGGGACTTTTTTCTGTCTGATTTGTAGTTGAAACCCTCCTTGTGTGTTGTCTCCCCACTAGAATGAGAAATCTTTGAGAACAGGGACGTCTGACTTTTCCATTTGTATCTCTAGTGCTTAATACAGTATTTTGCACGTAGTAAGTACTCAATAAATGTTTTATTCATTCATTCATCCTTCCCCCCACTTGCTTCTTTGTCTCAGACCCTGTGCCCCACTTATATCTCAGTCACTCCCCACAGCTGAGCACTTGAGGCTAATGCTTTTATCTTCATGATGAAAAGGTAAACATTGCATTGAGAGAAGGGTCAGATGTACCACAGCTATATGACCTTTCATTTCACTGTTCCTGGCCTCAGTGTTCTTCTCTGCAAAAGCTGACTGTGGACTGTCAGTCAGTCAACAAACTTTCACCACATACCAGACACTGAGGGCTCTCTGGCTTACTCCCATGAGCCCCCAGAGTGGGAGGAAGTAATGGGTCTCTGAATATGTGTGTGTGGCAATTGTGAAAGCCATCTGCTTGTCACTTTTGACTGGAGCGAGTCAGGGACAGAGAAGTGGTCTTAGCAGCTGCATCCTGTGGCTGAGGAGGAAAGGATGAAGAAGGCAGGGATCCCAGGCATGCGGGGCTCCAGAGAGTCTAAGTCTTCAGCTCTTTGGTGTTAGCAAACTTCCCTCAGCTGGCAGGGACTGCATTCCATTGCTATCGGCTGAGGAGAGGACCTGATCATCCTGGGCTGGTCCTCCGTGGAAAAGCCATGTGAGGAGGTGGCTGTGATTGAGACAAGCTGTGTCTGGAGGTTTTTCCGGCACTGCTGGAATTTTTGTAGTTGGATCATCACCACTGGGGCAGCAGAAGGAATTTGGGGCTCTGAGCCTGAAGACTCCGAGTTCTAGTTCTGCATCTGCCACAGATTCGCTGTGTCACTTTGGGTAAGACAGTTCCCCTCTCTGGGTCTCAGTTTACCCATCTGAAAAATAACTTTGATATTTTGTTATAAGGTCACTCTTAGTGCTGACATTCTATGTTCTAAGTTCTATGTTCTAAGATCCCTTATGGCTCTGACATTGTTCTCAGATCCCTTTCACCTTTGACATTCTATCCATCTTTGACATTCCCTCCTGATCTGATATTCCATGTTCTTAGGTGCCTTTCAGCTGCGACATTCTATATTCTCAGGTCCTTCTAGCTCTGCCATTTCTATATTCTGTCTTCCACTGTTGACATTCTCCTTGCTTTTTTAATTTCTTTTCTTTCTTTCTTTCTTTCTTTCTTTCTTTCTTTCTTTCTTTCTTTCTTTCTTTCTTTCTTTCTTTTTTGGTGAGGACAAATGGAGTTAAGTGACTTGCCTGTGTCACACAGCTAGTGAGTGGTATGTGTCTGAGGCCAGATTTGAACTCAGGTCCTCCTGGCTCCAGGACCGGTGCTCTATCCACTGGACCACCTAGCTGCCCCGACATTCTCCTTTCTAAGGTCCCCCAGACGTGATATCCTCTGTTCTCAAGGATTCTCAGTCTCTGACATTTTCTTTGCTAAGGTCCCTCCCATCTCAGACTTTCCATGTTCTTAGATTTCTCCTGATTCTCATTGCCCTGTGAATCCTCAGCCAGGATTCTTTCTTGCCCCCAGGCTGTCTCCCTAGAAGGGTTGAGAGAATTTACAGAAGCCTGGCCACCACATAGGTGCAGAGATGCTCCAGAGTCAGCTCTGCCTGTACTACCCCAACTGGTTGATAGCTTTCCATCCCTCTTGGCAGCGCTAGACCTTCTGGTCCGTGCTCACGATGCCCAGGAAGCTGTAGACTTGCCCAGCAAGAGGGAAATTAGTAGCAGAAACCTTAGATGGAACGCTTTGATCCAGCTGCAGGTAAAGGGCAGGGAGGCGGGGCTAGTTCACTGAGTCCTTGGTAATATATGACATTATGGAGAATAACGCATTCCTAGCGGGGGCTGGAAGCTGCCCACTTGTTTGCGGCTGATTTTTTTTTTGATTAGGTGTACGACTAAAGCCTGGTTCACTTCCCTGGGGGAAGAATCCCTTCTTTCTCTGAGTAGCTTCTGTTCCCAGCCTGACAGGCTCCAGGAGACAATGGCTATAAAGGAATTTTCCAATAGCTTCTTTCAGGGAATATGTCCTGAGTGGGGACAGGAGTGCCCATGGAGAAAGCCCAGGAATTTCCTAGAATGTATTCTGTAGGGTAGGGAATGCTGAACTCGGGGTGAGAAAGGGAGGGATCAGAATCCTGCCTCCCTCCCTCCCTTGCTGTGTGCCTCTGGCCAGGTCACCTCACTTCTCTCTCTGAACACCTTTCTGTAAAAAGAGCAGGTTGAACTAGATGGTCTCCAAGGACCCTTCCGGCTATAGCTCTGGCATTATACATGCCCCCTCATTCTTCCTTCTTCCCTCTTTCTCTTGAACTGACTGTACCATAAGATTTAAAGTGGGAAGGGGCCTCAGATGGTTGCTTCTTCGTAGCTGAGAGACATGTGGCAAACTACTTAACCTCTCTGTTTCCTCTTCTGTCAATGAGAAGCTTAAACTAAGTTCTTTTCTAGGTCTATAATTAAGTAGAAGAGGATGGGGGGAGCTTTTTAATCTTAAAAGTAGTTAGCATTTATATACTGCTTTAAGGTTTGCAAAGAGATTTATAGATATTATCTCATTTTGTCTCACAACAGCCTTGGGAGGTAGGTGCTGTTATTATCCCTATTTTACAGATGGGGAAACTGAGGTAGACAGTGGGTAAATGACTTGCCCAGGGCCACAAAGGACGTATCTGAGGCTGGATTTGAACTCAAGTCTTCCTGACTCTAGCCTCCACACCAGCTTTACCACTCATTAATGTTCCTCTCCCCCCCTTGCTCTTCTTTTTACAAACTGCCTTGTGAGGAAGTGAAAACTCAAATAAACTTTGTATTTGTTCTTCATTACCCCACCTAGTGGCCTGCACTTAATAAATGTTGGTCAAATTTAATTGAATCTCTAAGGCTCCTCCTGAACTCAGACATCCCCTGTTCTAAGGTCCCTCCCAGCTCTGACATCCCCTGTTCTAAGGCCCCTTCCAGCCCTGACATCCCCTAATCTAAGGGGCCCTCCCACCTCTGACATTCCCTGTTCTAAGGACTCTCCCAGCTCTGACAGTCTCTGTTCCAAGATACTTTCCAGCTCTGAACCCTATGATCCCTACATCCAGAGAAGTAAAGTTTACAAAGTACTTTCCTCCTAATCACCTGCAAGATTATTACTGTCTCTGCCACGCTGAGCTCTCCATACCCGAAGAGTCCATGAACTTCTTTGGGGAAAAAATATTCACCTTTGTTTTCACTAACTTGTATCTGAAGTAGGCATTTCCTTCAATTATTTTTTTTAAAAAAAACCTTCCAAAGGGTTTCGCAGCAAAGATTAAGAACTCCATGGGATAGAGCCAGCTGTGCCTCGCAAGCTTTCTGAGGGGCTGGAGAAAGGACTTTGGGGTGTGTGGGGGTGGGGGTGGGGCAGCCTGTTTGGATTGGTTAGCAACAGAAAACAATGACATTAGCTCTTGGGTGAACTGGTCCTTCTTCAGCTACCAGGTGTGGGCTTAAATTGAATGGAACGGGCCCAGGGGTGGGAAAAATTCCAAGCCATGCCTGGCGCTCCTAGCTCTGGAGGCTGGCATTCCCAAAGGAATTTTCTATTGACTTCTCTTTCAAAACCTTTTCCCTCCCCAAGAAAGAGCTGTCTCCATCCTCTCCCTTAATTCGAGGTCATCTACTGAGAACGATGTAATGATAGAAAAATAAACCGGCCTGTGTTTCTATGGGAAAAACATCGGTTCCCATTTCTAGAACGCTTTATAATGGTTGCAGGCCTGTAAGGGAGTGCTGTTGTTCAGTAGCGTCTGACTCTCTTTGTGACCCCATGTGGGGTTTTTGTGGCAAAGATACTGGAGTGGTTTGCCATTTCCTCCTCCAGCTCATTTTTACAGATGAGGAAATTGAGGCCAACAGTGTGAAGTGTGTGGACCTCCTCCTTAGAGGTCCTCTTGACAGCTAACCTGCCTGAAGCTTGCCTGTAGGTCCTTAGGTGCATTCCCCGAGTAACCCTAACCCTCCTCCTCCCCCATCACCCCTCCCAATCTCTCCTCTTCCTTCCCCCCACATTTTATGTGGTCGAGGATTAGATCATCCCTTCTATGGTGTCTTCCAGTGCGATGAGCACTGACTTTTCAGTCAGAGGACCTGGGCTCATATCTCTCCTCTCAATGTCTGTATGACCTCAGGCCTGAGCTCCCTGGGCCTCAGTTTCCTTATCTGTAAAATGGAGAGATTGAGCACGGTGACCTCTATGGCTGACCAACTGTCTTTTGCACTACAGACCGCATTTCTCATTCTTAGGGGCGTTGATCTTGCAGAAAAGGTTACCAGGTCTGTAGAAATGTCCCACCAAGGAATTCGCATTTCATCACAAAAGTGGTAATATTCCAGATTCCAGAATTCAAGGATAGAATTCTAAGACTTTTTGATTCTAATATTCTACAAAAGTCTCCATCTACCCATAATAATAATAGCTAGCATTTATATAGCACCTACTACTTGCTTTGTGCTTTACAGCTATTAACTCATTTTATCCTCACCACAACCCTGGGAGTCGGGTGGTATTATTACACCCCATTTTACAGATGAGAAAACTGAGGCAAACAGAGGTTAAGTGACTCATCCAAGGTCACACAGCTAGTAAGTGTCTGAGGCTGGATTCAGACTCAGATCTTCCTGACTCCAGACCCACAGTTCTATCCACTGTACCCCCTAGCTGACTCTTACACCCTCCATCACCATCCACATCTCCCCTAATACATACGCACAGAACCAGAACTCAACTAAAACATCTCAGAATTTGACAAGTAGCCAGAAGCCCACCTCCTCTTCCCAAATTCCCTTGTATTTGTTTTTTATATTCATATACATATCTCCCTTGTTATGTATGCCCATACGAAGTAAATATAGTATATGTAAGCATGTAACCTATGATCTATGTAGAAAATAGAACAACATTGCCTTTTTTGTGCCATAGGCCCCTTCGGCAGTGTGAGGAACCCAAGGGGCCCCTTCTCAGGATAGTGTTTGTTGCCTGTATTCATAATCGAAGGAGATACTAAATTTCTCTTAGAGGTTAATGAAATTAAGGATGTAATTTTCTTTTTCCCCATCCAAGTTCACAGACCCCCTGAACTCTCTCCATGGGCCCTTTGGGGTTTCATGGATCCCAGGTTAAAAAGTCTTAATCTCTGTCTCTATTCTCATGTCTCTAACTATAGCCTATCCTCATACCTAATACATTTATGTGGTGCTTTCTGGTTTGCCAAGGGCTTTACGTAAGTTATCTTGTCTGATTCTCACAACGACCCTGGGAGATAGGTGCTGCTATTGTTATTATTATTATTATTATTCCTATTTTACAGATGAGGAAACTGAGGCATAGAGATGAATGAAGTGACTTGCCTAGGGTCAAACAGCTATTATGTGTCTGAAATGAGATTTTAACCCAAGACTTCCTTCCAACTCCAGTACTCAGCCACCTAGCTGACTGATATTCATACCTAACCTATACTCATACCTATATCTATATCTATAACATCTCCATCTCCAGCTATATCTATGTCTGTGTCTGTTTCTGCATGCATATATGTATATATATTATATATGTATATATATAATATGTATATATAATATATGTATATATATAATATATATGCATATATATATTATATATGTGTGTGTGTGTATATGTATATATATGTATGTATGTACATATCCATCTATCTCAAGGTATATATCCTTCCTCTCCCCCTGACCTCCCATAGAATGTAAGCCTTTGGAAGACAGGACTGTCTCCCTTTTGTGTCCCCAGCACTTAACACAGTGCCTGCATATATTAGGTGCTTAATAAATGCTTATTGATTGAATGATTGGTAGTCCAATCTCTACCTGAATATTAGTCTTCTCCATCACTTCTGATTGTCACTGTGCTCCAAACTGGGGAGGGTTGAAAGATACCCCAGGGAAGTCACTCTCTGTGATCAGAAAAATGCCTCCTACCTCTCCCTGCCCCTTCCCAGAGTATCTCTCCCACTACCCATCAGTCTACTCAACATCTACGGGGTGGCTGGCAGATGTGGGCATCTCTTAATCTTTTAATGCTCTTGGAGGCTAAACACAGTCAGAAAAGTTAATTGTGTGGGGAAACATGATGGAGTGGATGTGAGTGCCCACCAGAAAGTGTTTAGGAGGGGTGGTTATCCTTTCCATCAGCACAGCGTGAAACCTCAGTGGTTACTGCCCCTGTCCCTGCCCCAGGAAATCCTGGAGGTCAGAAGCCACTGTGTGTGCAGGTAGGGGTGAGGAAATACCTTCAGAGATAGACATTAGTGATATTGGCCTAGGGGACTTTCAAAGGCTACTCGGTTCATCTCCAGGCCCTACCCACCCATTGTGGCTTTGTTTCCTGGAAATGGCATAAACCAGACCAGTGCCCCAAACAGGAAGCAAAGGTGGCTTCCTCCCAATACCATCCCCTTCCTTGTGCTGGGGTCCTCTCCCTAGGACGCGGCAGGCAGGAAGTAGCAGGTGGGGGGTTGTTGGTTTTTCCTATTCACCTCTCTCTGGGCTTCAATTTCACAGTCTATAAATGGAAGGGGCCAGAGGAGGGAGGATGGACTAGAAAGGCTTTGATGTCCCTCCCAGCTCTGACATTCAGTGGAAATTCAGTGGAAAGAGCAGTAGTTTTTGAGTCAGACAACCTGAGCTCAAATCTCGCATCTCATGAAAAAACAAAAACAAAAACCTGTGTGCACAAAGTTGTTTCACCTCCTGGGGCCTCAATTTCCTTCTCTGTAAAATGAAGGGATTAGACTATATGGCTCTGAGGTCCCTCCCAGTTTTAAATCAATGAGCCCTCTATGTTCTAAAGTCCCTTTTAGTTCTAACATTTTCTGTTCCAAGACTCCTCCTAGCTTTGAAATTCCCTGTTCTAAAGCCCCTCCCAGCTCTGACATTCCCTGTTCTGAGCCCCCTCCCAGCCCACACATTCTGAGGATCATAAACTTTAAGCTGAAAGGGACCTCAGAAGTCACTTAATCCAAATCTCTCATTTTATAAGAGGAGAAAACTGAGACCCGGAGAGATGAAGTGATATATTTCTATAGCACTCTCAGGTTCATAAAGAGCTTTATAATTATTTTGTAATTTGATCTTTGACAACAGCCTTGGGAGATAGGGGCTATTATTACCGCCCCCATTTTGCAGATAAGGAAACTGAGGCACAAAGAAGTTAGATGACTTGAGGGGGAGGGTCACACAGCTAGTAAATATCTGAGGTGGGATTCATACTTGGGTCTTCCTGACTCCAAATCCAACAGGATGTCCACTGTGCCACCTTGTTGACAAAGATTATGTCAGTGGAAAATCCTGAATCTGAAGCCAGGTCCTCTTGACTCCAAATATGGCCATCTCTTTTTAAAACTGCATCATGTTGCCCATCACTGTGTGGTCTGGTCCTTCCAATGTTTTATGTTCTATGTGTTAATATTCTTCCCTGAAAATTTTTTTAATATAATTTTTTCAATGAACAAATACCTATTTTATCTTCCTGCCACCTCCCTCTATATTGGGGAATAGGAAAAAGGAAAAAAAGCCTCTTTATAATAAATATGCATAGATGAATAAAATGAACCTGCATCTTAGCCAAGTTAGAAAAAAAAAAGAGCTGCACTTCTCTGTCAGAGGTGGGCAGCATGCTTTGACAAAGCAGGGAATCATGAATGGTTGTAAAATTGACTGGAGTTCTCTCACAGCTGATTGCCTTTACAATATTGTTGTTATTGTAGAAATTGTTCTCTGGTTCTGCTCAATTCACCCACATCCATTCATGCAAGTCTTCTCAGGCTTCTCCAAAACTGTCTCTTCATTTCTCGCAGTATTGCTTCACATCCATCTACCTCGTTTGGCTATTTCTCAATCGATGGCTCCCCCCTCAGTTTCTACTTTGTTGCTCCCACCAAAAGAGCTGCTCCAAATAGTTTTGTGCAGGGGAGTCCTTTTTCTTTTTATTTGACCTCATTGTGGAATAGGACTGGTATCGGGGCTCAAAGGTAGTCATGGTTTAGTCACTTTTTGGGCGTAGTTCTAAATTGCTTTCCAGAGTGGCTGTTTCAGTTCCTAGTTCTGCCAACAGTGCATTAATGCTCTCCACATCTAATAATCTAGGCTCAACGTGTTCCCCTCTCCCAGTCCCCCTGCATAGGATTCTCTTTCTCAGCTCCTGGAGCGACCTCCTTCAAACTTGTAGTAGTTAGGAATGGGAGGCAGGAGAGACTGTCCCAGGTGAAGGAATGGGTCAGCACTCTCTGTCGCCAGGGGATGCTGGTGGTGTCTGTGTGTGGTGGGAAGGAGCAGTTTGGGGCTTTCCTCCCAGACTCCCAGCTGGAAACAGGGTGGGATTTTTCACTCTGTCTGGGGAGCTGGCAGCAGGTCAGTCCCCGTGCATCAGCTGCCTGGTTTCCAGCCAGGGAATTCCAGAGGCGAGGGAACCAATGAGGCTCATGCCCAGTCCTCCATCTCTCCAGCGAGCAGCTGGGGGCAGCCAGGGCTCTGTTCTCTCCCAAGGCACGGCAGTGCCCGCTAGGCTTGCTGTTGTCCCCTCTCAGAGGTGGGGGTCTAGACTAGAGCCTTTCTGGGGACGTTTGGTTCTGCCTGGAGCTGGAGGTGAGTGACTGCTCTGCTGGTCTATCCAGCTGCCCGAGCCTGGGGACAGGTGTTGCTGATGCGGACTGGTCACCTGCTGATACTGTGATGGTTGGGGATGGGGAAAGGAGATTTGCAGGGTCAGATGTTAAGCACCATGCTTTATGCTAACTGTAAATCGTAGGAATGGCCCCTGGTTCCAGCTTTGAATGTGTCACTGACGTGAACTCTAGGGGCTGGAGTTCAGAGGTAGATGACCAGGAGGATGAGGGGGAGGGGTCTGAAAACTCTATTTTATAAAGTTCTATAAGCATAGTTCTGGTTGAAGGAGGTAGGGATGTTTGCTGTCTCCCCTGGTGTGGGTGTGGATGTGGGTGTGAGAGGAGGGGAAGCACTCCCCTTACAGTTAGAAAGCTTGGACTCCCTGCACTGAGGATTAGTAACTGTGAAGCCCTGGACTTCACTTAACCTCCCAGGGCCTCAGTTTCTTCATCTGTAAAATGGGGGTAATAACAACACTAAGGCGACCTACCTCTCAGTGTGTTAATATTTTTTGTTCAATTTTTTTTCAATGAACAAAAATAAACTTTCTCTCTCTCTCCCATTTCATTTTCCCCTCACCACTGGAAAAAAGGGAAGACAAAATCCTTGTAATAAATATGAATAGTCAAGCAAAAACAGCAACAAATTCCTGCATTGGCCATAGCCAAAAAATGTATGTCTCATTCTGTGCCCTGAGTCCAACCCCTCCCCATTAGGAGGTGGGTCAAGCTACCTACCTTTTGAAGTGCTGAAAGCTCTATATAAATGTGAGTTATTATAATTACTGTTATTATTATTACCTGAATGACTGGCGCATGGAAGGGGGCTTAGATTTGGTCTACTTGGTTCCAGAGGAGCAGTGGGGGGAAAAATTGCAAGGGAGGCAGATCTCTCAATGTGAAAAAAAAGGACATCGTTATAATCAGAGCTGCCCGGTAAAGACTGACTCATGTGTCAATATTGTCACTGGAAGTGTTCAAATAGAGGCTGAACAACCTCAGTTCGAGGGAAGGACTTGTTACGTTGGTGATCTGTGATTTTTGGAATTGATGATGCCACAAGGGAGTGATCTTCCTGTCACTGGAGGTGTGCAGGCAGCATTGAGACAGTCCCTTGCCATGGATGGTGTCCTAGAGATGCCTGCATTGGATGGAAAGTTGGACCAACTGACCTGTAAGGTCCCTCCGATGCCAAGATTCTCTCTGGGTCTCAGTTTCCACATCTATTCAATGGGCATACTTGTCTCTGTTCTGTTTATACAGAGGTTTATCGGGAAGGGAGGTATGAGGGTATACTTGAAGGACTGGATTTGAAACAGGAGGATGGTGGGGTGGGGGTTTAAGCACCTTGTTATTGTCGTTTGATTTTGTCTGACTCTTCAAGTCCATTTGGGGTTTTCTTGACAAAGATACTGAATCAGTTTGCCATTTCCTTCTCTAGCTCATTTTGCAGATAAGGAAACTGAGGCAAACAGGATGAAATGACTTGCCCAGGGTCACACAGCTAGTAAGTGTCTGAAGCCAGATTTGAACTCAAGAAGAGGAGTCTTCTTGACTCAAAGCACAGCTCTCTATGTACTATGGCACCTCCTAACTTCTCCAGCAGGTAGAGTCTACAGGAGGGTGACCAGGATAGTTCTAGGACCAGGGTTCCAATGCTACCTTTGATACCTACCCTCTGCACTGACCACTGCCAAGTCATTTACATTCTCAGAGTCTCAGTTTCCTCATCCATAAAATGGGGATAATAAAACATGTGGTAGTGATCTCACAGACCTGTTGTGGGGATCAAAGGTGAGGATGTCTGCAAAGCAGTGGCAAACCCTTAAAGTTTCTAACAATGCCAACTATTGTCATTAAAGGAGAAACCAAATCTGTCTTTAACCATTATGATTGTTATTTGTCTCTTTGAAAAATACACGTTTCATCCCTCCCAGGGGCACAGAGATATTTCACTTTTTTGTGTCTATAGCCAGTATGTAAGGGATTAGTGATAATAATAAAAAAACAGTTAAGTCATCAGGAGGAAATGAAGGGCTGCCACCAGTGAGAGATACAACTTGGGGTGCTTAGCTGTCCTACAGCCAGGAAGTCCAGCGGAACCAAAGAATCATCCGACCCCCCCCCCTCCTTTTCCAGGTGAGTAAATTGAGGTTAAATGACTTGTCCAGCATCACACAGCTATTGGGTACCTGAGGGAGGATTTGAACTCAGGTCATCCTGAATCCAAGCCCAGCACTGTAGCTGCTGCATGCCTATTGGTCTAGGAGGGCTGAGATCAAGTGTTTCAAGTCAAGGTGTGGTTAGAGAGGATGAAGAGGATAGATGAGGCAGGGTTAGAGTTTGTGAGCTGAGGGGACTTCTCTTCCTCTTGTTGTGGTTTTTCAAGGGTCCCCAAAATCTAAGGTGGGGGAACAGTGGGTAGTGGGAGTGACAGACTTCTATGATGGCCTGAAGACCTGAGGTTTGTACTCTTCCATTCGGAGAGCAAGTGGCAAGATCACCCACTTCGGGTCCAACAATCTGGGCTGCTGTCTTGGCTCTTAATAATTGCCACTGTGACCTTGGGTAAGTGATTTCCTCCTTGTCCCTTTCAGTTTTCTTGTCTCTAACGTGAAGGGATTGAAGTAGAATTTCTCTTAAGGTCCTTTCTAGCTGAGACATTCTGTGACTCAGATCTGAGGAAAACAGAAAAGGACTGGCATGTTTGTGTTGGCTGACAGGGTTCTTGGGTCAGTCTTGCCTTCAGGTCTTTCTTGGCTCAGAGAGGCTGCCCCTCCCTGCTCTCAGCTTCCTGGCTGGGTGTGCCCTGTCTGACCCCTGCCCAGGTTATGGGGGCCCTACCTCCCTTAAAACAAGGCAATTTAACACATTCTTCTAAAGTGCACGGGCAAGGGTCATTCTACCCACCCTGGCCAAGGAGATGGATGGGTGGGCAAGCTTTATCTAGCAGTGGGGCTAAGCCCAGCCCTGCCTAAATCCCTGACTCTCTGCCCTATCCCTCTGGGATAGCCAGTCTCTCTCTCTCTCTCTCTCTCTCTCTCTCTCTCTGTCCCTGCCTCCCCTCTCTTTCCTCTCTCTCCTCTCCTCCTCTCTCTCTCCCCTCTCTTTCTTTGTTTTTTTTTTAAGTTTTCTGTCTCTGTATCTCTTTCTCTCTTCCCTCTCTTCATTTCTCTGTCCCTTTCTCTATCTCCCGTCTTTCTCTATCTCCTCTCTGTTTTTTCCTTTTTTTTCTGTGTCTCTCCCATCTCTGTCTCTTTCTCTGTGTCTATATCTCTGTCTTTCTCCCTCCTGCCCCCTCTATTTTTCTTTTTTTTTCCTGTCTCACTGTATCTTTTTCTCCCCCTTTTGTCTTTGTGTCTCTTTCTCTATGTCTCTATCTCCCTCCCTTCTGCCCCTCTTCTCTGGTTTTTCTTTTTCTCTGTTTGTCTTTGTGTCTCATTCTATCTCTGTCTCTCCCTCTCTCCTGTCCCCCCTCTTTTTCTTTGTCTTTACCCTCCTCCTCTCTGTCTTCCACTGTTACCCCTCCATCTCCCTTTTGTCTTTCTCTCTCTCCCTCCCTCCATTTCTTTCCTCTAGGCACTGATCAGCCAGCCTAGTGGCCCATGGGCCCCTCCAAAGTGGCACCCCTGGTGCACCTTAGTGCCTGGGAAGCTCAGACTTTCCTCCCTCCCACCACCCCAAACTGACTTGAATTTTGCTTGTGAAACCGGGGTTCTGAGAACTCAGGCGAGCTGTCTCTAGACGTGTGGGTTGTAGAAAGTGACAAGGAGGCAGAGGATAGACAGCAAGCTGTCTTTGCCAGGGTCGAATCATCAGACCGAATAGGGCCTTTATGATGTGGCCCCAACCCTTCGGTACCCGCAGGGCTGGTCCAAAGTCAACACCCTGCCTCTGCCGTCTGGTTCTGATCCCATTTGTCCCCCTGCCTGCCCCCTCCCTCTCTTCCCTGAGGCTGAGCTGTCTGCTACTCTAACCTCCCTCTTCCCATTGATCTCCTTGGCATTCAGCTCACACGCCCACAGAGCTAGCAAAGGCAGAGCCTCTAGGAGCCAGGAGCCAGGAGCCAGGGCCCATGCACTAAGGGCGGTAGTGGTTTAATTAGCTAATGAGAGCCTCCTCTGGTATTTACTGTGGAGGAAGTGACCACTTCCGCTGCTGGCTGGTGGATGACACCAACCTAGCAAAGAGCCTTTGAAACGCTGGGATGGAACGGAGGCTGGCCCCAGACCAAAAGCATGAATCGTCCAAAGTGAGGCTTGGGGGCTCCTTAGCCTTCCCCCTCCCTGTGCCTCTTTATCTTCATTCGGGCTCCTTCTGATGAGGGCCAAGAGCCTCCCCCTGCCAAGTCCCGGCCAACATTGCAGGATGCTATACTGTCAGAGCAGGAAGAGACCTTGGAGGGCCATCTTGTTCTCTGGATACTTCTTCTCTCCCCACCCTTTGTGACTAAGTGATCGAATCATCGCCCACGACTCCAAACCTCGACTCTCTGCAGATGCCTCCCAGATCTATAGATACAGTTCTGGTCTTACTCCGAATCTCCCATCCCACATCAGCAACTGCCTAGTGGGTGTCCAAAATTAGACGTTCCTCAGCCATCGGCAGCGCAACGGGTCCAGAAGAAAACTCATTGTCTTTCCCTCCAAACCCAGCCCTCTTCCCAACTTCCCTGTTTCTTTCGAGGGCACCACCATCCAACCAGTCACCCAGGTTCACAAACTTGGAGTCATCCTAGGTAGCCCAGCAGATAGGGCGCTGGCCCTGGGGCCAGGAAGACCTGAATTCCAATGTAGCTTCAGACATTTAGTAGTTGTGTAACCCTGTGTAAGTCACTGCATCTCTGTTTGCCTCAGTTTCCTTATCTGTAAAATGGGGACAATAATAGCGTCTACCTCTTGGTGTTGTTGTGATGATAAAATGAGGTAATATTTATGAAGTGCCTCATAAACATGATCTATAAAAGTTAGCTATTGTTATGGCTATATATGATACATATGATGCATAAAGGTTAGTTAATGGTTTTATTGTGTTGTATTATATAAGATTGTAAGGTGATTATATAGAATTAAATATTAAATATTATATACCAGGCAGTTTGCTAAGTGCTTTTCAAATATTAGCCTGTGTGTTGTTTTCCCTGATAGAATGTTAGTTCCTGAGGGTAGGGGCTATTTCACTACGTCTTAGTATGTTCTATACCTAAAGAAATGCTGGTTGATTGATGGATACTGAGGAATCCAACTCTTTTCATAGATAGGAAAATTGAGACCAAGAGAGGGGAATGATTTGTCCGACGTCCCACAGTGAGCTGATAGTAAGTTCGGTGGAGGATTCAGGAAGGCTTTGGAGTCTCCCTTCCGGAGATCTGAAAGAAAAGACTAGCTCTCTAAATAGGCATTGTTTCCTCTTTGGCCTAAGGCAGAGAGGAGATTGATTTCTCTAAATCCGTTTCAACTCAAGAACGAGAACTTTTTGAAATCTCAGAGGTTTCCAGTACCTGTCCCTCAGGAAGATAAGGGCCATCAAACCATAGTGTGGATCGCCAAAAGAGCCTGGGGGATTATTTTCTTTGGGTCAATTCCACAAGGGCCAGGAAGCCACTTCTCTGAAATGCATGAGTACAGTCCTGATCGGAGGGGAGAGAAGGATGAGTCCAATGAAAGCAATGGGGGGGGGCAAGTTTTTCCCAACAAGATGATAGAATGTGAAGAGCCGTCAACTTGGGCTCGGAGGACCTGAGTTTTTATCATGGTTCTTACTGGTTGTGTGATCTTGGGCAAGACAGTTAACCTCTGTAAAACGGGAATAATAATTTCTGCCTTGTATCAAAGGATATGCTGTATATGTAAATTAAAATACCATACTATTAGACTAGATCATTAACTATACGCTATATAATCATGCGGTCCAGCCTAGTGGATAGCATGCTGGACATGGGTTCAAAACCCAAGTGAGTCCTTGACCCCAATCACCATTTTATCTTCCACTCCCCTCCTTTTCAGCTTCTTGCCCCATGAGATTGTTAGTTCTGTGAGGGCAGACACTTTCTCAGTTGCTCATGGCAGCAAAAACAGCAATTACTTATTTATATATCATTTTGAGGTTTGCAAAGCACTTTGCACATGTCAATACTCATGATAACCACCTCAGTTTTCTCATTTGTAAAATGGGGCTGCCAAGAGCATCTGTTTCCTGGGGTTGTCGTGAAAATAAAATGAGATGATATTTATAAAATGCTTTGTACACCTTAACATGATATATAAAGGCTAGTCACTATTCTAGCCGACACTATTTATCTACCTAAGCTATCTCTATAGTCTCACCCTCCAACACATTAATTGCGAGACCCTGAGTCAAGTCATTTAACATTTCTCAGCCTCAGTTTCCTGACCTGCAAAATGAGGAAGCTGGACTCAATGGCCTCTAAAGCCATGATCCTGGGTAGTGTCAGCTGTACTATACAGCAATCCATCGTTATTGTTCGTCCTTCATTCTCCAAGAGGACCAATAATATCACCAGAGTGATGTCTTAAACTTGTGTGTAAATTGGGTTTAAGTGAGGCCAATGACTTTGATGCTCTCCAGTGTTAAGGAAGGAAGCAACATGGCACAGTTATCAGACAGCTGAGCTTAGGAGTCAGGAAGACCCGGGTTCAAATTTTGCCTTATTTAGCTATGTCATCCTGAGCAAGTCATCTAAACTCTTGGTGCCTTAGATACCTCCCTAGGATATGTCTGCTCAGGCTGTTATCTCCTCTCACCAGGACTGTTGTAGTGACATCCCAGTTGTCTTCATTGCCCCATTGAGAGGCAGCGTCTTGTGGGGTAGAGGCTCTGACTCTGAAATCAGGATGATCTGGGGTTCAAATCCCACCCCAGACACTTGTAATTGTTTACCCTCGGGCTCTCTGGGCCTCAGTTTCCTCATTTTACAAGCAAGGAGGTTGGATTCAATGACCTCTGAGGTCCTTCCAGCCCTAACTCTGGGAAGCTGAGATGCTCTCTCCAATCTATCCTCTGCATGGCTGCCAAAGGATGTTACCTCTAACTTAGATCTAAGCAGGCCACTCCTTTGTTCCAGGACTGCCCTATTGCCTTTAAGGTTAAAAGAAAGTCTGGTGGGTGTCAGAAACCCTTTACAACCTGGCTCTAGCCATCTTTCCAGATATATCATGTTCTTCATTCTACCCAAAATGGCTGTACCTCAAATCCAACACCCTATCTCTCTCTACCTCTGGACAGGTTGCTCTCTATGCCTGCCATGCATTCCCTTCTCATCTCTGTCCCTGAGTTATCCCTGGTATAGGGGGTGTTCAGGAGGATGAGCACCTCTAGTGAGAGGCCTTTTAGGGGCTACTCATCCGCCTTTGGTGGATACAGTCCACTTGGCACTCAGTTCTCACCTGTGGCTCCAAGAAGCTGTAAGTAGCATGTACAGGGGCCACACCCCTGGTAAAATGGTCTTGGCAGACTAGGCTAACCCAGGTGGAGGGTAACCAATGCCTCAAGCCTACTGGTGAGTTGGGGGAGTGTCCACCTCAAGTATGTGAAGACTTCCCCCAGTGGAATGGGTGGATGAGAACAATTTATTCCAACGGCCATGAAGGTAGCTGAAGCAGGCATTATGGAGCGCCTAGAGCTTGGTCAGACATCAAATATACCAAGGTCATCCATTGCATCCTAGGCCATCGCCAGTTGTCCTGACTTTTGTCCTACCATTGGGCTTTGATGACTCTGGAAGAAAGAAACCAATGACTTTTAAAATCCAATCCCCCCATGAGTCAAGACATCACCTGTGATGTCATTGGTCCTCTTTGAAAATGAAGGACAAGGGGCACCTAGGTGGCACCGGCCCTGAAGTCAGGAGAACCTGAGTTCAATCTGGCCTCAGACCAAACAATTGACACTCACTAACTGTGTGACCCTGGGCAAGTCACTTAACCCCAATTGCCTAGAAGAAAAAAAAATGAAGGATGAACAACATCACTGATTTTCCTTCAAACTCAGCTCAAAGTCTCTGTCCTTCTCGAGGACTTTCCTAATCTCTCCCCCCCCCCCATGCCCCAGCTGCTAGGGCCTCCCCTGCCCTGAAATCCCTTTGTATTACCTAGATGCACATGTACTGGTGTCTTCTGACATAATGGCAAGCTCCTTGAGGGCAGAGACTAGTTCTTCTTGGTGTGGTATCCCAGGAGCCTAGCCCAGTGCCTGGCACATTGTAGATAATTATTAATAGTAATAATGATAATAAAAACAATAACAACTAGCATTTATGTAGCGCTTTACTGTTTTGAAAGCATTCGGAAAATGTTACACGTTTTCAATTTCAAATTTACAATTTACAAATATTCTTTGATCCTCACAACTACCCTGTCAGATAAGTGCTGTTATTATCTCCATTTTACAGATAAGGAAACTGAGGCAAACAGATTAAGTGACTTACCCAAGGTCATACAGCTAAATAAGTGTCTGAGGTCAGATTTGATTGAATTGCCAAGTTTTTTAGGGGTGGAAGAGTCCCTTAAGCTTAGGAATCCAACCATCCTTTGTAATAGAATGTTTTTCTTTTAGGGTCATGAGAGTCTTTCCCATTCCATTGGGAGGAGGCATCAGTTCTGTGTTGATTCCCAGCCTTTTGGGCTTTCTCTCCATCCAGGACAGCTGGGGTAGGGCCCTGGGGCTGCTCCTGGGACAATCAGACCCTAGCTTCCAGCCTTTTTCTGGAGCAGAGCTGTTCCAGAACATCCATCTGTCTCCAGATGGGTTGGCCTTGATGTTTCCAGGGGTGGGTGAGTGCACCCTGTCCCCCTGCTGTCAGGACCTCTTCCAGACATGTGGCTGCCATCAGAAAGAAGACTTGGGTGGGGGATGGAAGTGGGGGTGGCGGTGGAGAGGACCACCGCTAGGAAGGGAGATAGCTGAGCTGTGTTAATGGTGAAGGCAGGCAGAGTCACAACTCCTAGGATCTCTCTTATGACTGCTCTGGCCTTGAGGAAAGAGCTGGCTTTTGGCCAGAGGTTTTGTCTAAGCCCTTCTAGGATTCCTGGAGCCTGAGAGCAGGAAAAGATCTCAATTCTGCTGCTTATTATTTGTGAGATCATGGTCAAGTCACCTTGCCTCTTGTGCCTCAGTTTCCTTTTCAGTGTTAAACCAGATGGCTTTTTCCTTTCAACTCTAACTATAGAACTTACAAGCTAGTGCCTTCCCTCTGCTGATTTTCTCCAATTTATCCTGTCTGTGGCTTGTCTTGACCTAATTGCTTACATGTTGTCTCTTCTATTACATGGTGAGCTCCTTGAGAGCAAAGTTTTTTTGCCTTTTCTTGGGATCCGAAACCTTTAGAACAATGCTTGGCATATAGTAGGTGCTTAATAAATACTCGTTGACTTGACTTGTACCATTCATTACAACATGATGTTTATAAAACCTTTAACATAATGCCTGGCATATAGTAGGCACTTAATAAATGCTTATTCCCTTACTGTCTTTGGAAGCTCTTGCTGTCATTCAGGTGTACCTGACTCTCTATCACCTCCATTTGGAGTTTTCTTGGCAGAGATACTGAAGTGGTTTGCCATTTCCTTCTCCAGCTCGTTTGATGGATGATGAAACTGAGGCAAGCAGGATGAAGTGACTTGCCCAGGGTTACAGAGCTAGGAAGTGTTTGAGGCTGGATTTGAACTCGGGAAGGTGAGTCTTCCTGACTTCAGGCTCTGCGCTCTACCCGCTGTACCACTCAGCTACCTTCTTTGAGAGCAGAGCTTGTCTTTTGTCTTTATTTGAATTCCCAGCTCATAGAACAGCGCCTGGCACATGGTAGCTACTTTAGTAAATACTCATTGACTTGCCCTATCCATTACAATGTGACAATGTTTATAAAGCCTTTAGCATAAGCCTGGCACATAGTAGGCACTTAACAAATGCTCCTTCCCTTCCCCTCTTTGAAAGCAGATCCTTTGTGTCCTCAGCTCTTAGCATTGTGCCTGACACATAGTAAGCATTTAATAAATGCTTATTAACCAACAGACCCCATGACCAATTTGATTCAATTCAATTAAAAACATCTATTAAGTATCCACTATATTCCATCCAATTGTAGTGAAAAGCAGGGACAGTTTAAATCTGGGATTAAGCCCTGGCTTTTACGCCTACTGGCTGCCAGAACTGTAAGTAAGTAACTGAATCTCTCAATTCTTAAGAGCAGATTGTCGATTAGGAAGAAGTGCTGACTTGCAGATATTCATCGGTGGAAGGGGAAGTATGTATGTGTATATGTCTGTGTGTGGGGCGGGAGGTACAGACGTGACATGGCTTTTCTGATTTAATCTGACCACGTCTGAGATATGTGCTCAGCCTACACATGACCACAAGCTGGCAACGTGTCCTTTGAGGACTGACTCAAGGGACTGGGGATCTTCATTCTGGAGAAGAGAAAGCTCAGGAGGATGAGGCAGTTTTCTTCATGTAAAGGAATGTCATATTGAGAGAAGAGGTTAGATTTGCTTTGCAAAGCTCCTAAGGGGACAACCAGGAGCAACAGAGTAGCTTATTTAGGCTGGAGGTTAGGAAGAACTTCCTAACCATGAGATCTGTCTTCAAGTGGAGCCAATGGGCTGCCTTGGGAAGTGGTGGCTTCTTGTGACCATTTGTAGAAGAGATTCTTGTTTGGGTACGGGTTGGCTTAAATTCTCAGATTCTGTGAATGAATTGTTTGACCTTGGCAAGTTACTTCATCTTGGTACAGTGAAAAGAGCATGACCTAGGGACCTGGGTTGAAGCTCCTTGACCCCAGGGACCTTTTGGGCTTTCTCTTTGTATCTCTGGCTTGCTCTTGGCACAGAGTCTGACACATTTTTGCTATTGTTGAGTTGTTTAAGTTGTATCTGACGTGTCGACACTGTTTTATTGGCAAAGATACTGGAGTGGTTTGCCATTTTGTTCTCTAGCTCATTTTACAGATGAAGAAACTGAGGCAAACAGAGTTAAGGGACTAGTCCAAGGTCATACAGCTAGTAAGTTCTGAGGCTGGATTTGAACTCATGAAGATGAGTCTTCCTGATTCCAAGCCCAGTGATCATTACACTCTGGTACCACCTAGCTGTCTGCCTGGCACATAGTAAGTGCTTAATAAATAAACATAGTCAGTAAGCTTAAGAAATTCTTGTTGATTGCCTGAAATCTTACCTCTGTTACTAGCTGGATGACTTTGAGCAAACAGTGTGACCACTCTAGGCCCTCAGGTTCCCCATTGATAAAAGGAGAGGATTGGATCCATGCTAATGGAGAGGCTCAGTGCAATGTCTGGTACTTAAAAGATCCTTCATAAATGCTTGTTTGATTAACTGGGCAGGGAATAGGGATGTTTAGGGGGAGGATTGTTTTTATTTCTTTGGCAAACATTCTTTGAGATAGGCAGAAATCTCCTCATCCTGGATGATGTCAGGGATACACAGGTGAATACAAGACTTTTGGTCCCTGCCCTCATGCAGCTTCTATTCTAGCAAGGGGCACCAGTCGTATTTAGAGAGCTTTCAAGGAAGAACATGGTAACACCCACCAACAAAGAATAAAGGAGCTGTGGAAGGCTAGATTTAGAACTTGAAGGGATCCTGCAGATAATTTGGTCTAGTCCCATTTAACTGAGGAGGAAACTGAGTCCCAGGAGGTTGTGTCTGGCCCAAGGTCACCCAGGTAGCAAGTGACAGAGACAGGCTTTTAATCAGTCAATTAAATGCTTATTATGTGCCAGGCACTGTGCTAAGAGCTAGGGATACAAAGAGAAAACCCAAAAGATCCCTGCCCTCAGGAAGCTGATATTTTACCGAGAGAGACAACACATACATAAATAGGAATATAACAGAAGATGCAGAATAGATGAAAGGTGGTCATTTTAAAGGGGAAGGTTCTAGCAGCTAATCTAGAACCCAAGTCCTCTGATCTGAAATTCACTGTTCTTTCCCTTTTGTCAAGAAGCATCTGGTTGCTGCTTCCATAAAGCTTAGAGCCTTGTAGAGGATGGTAGCCACGCATATAGCTGGGATACAGTCAGTCAGTTAACCAGCTTTTATTAAGCACTCACTGTTTGCCTCAGTTTCCTCATCGGTAAAATGAACCAGAGAAAGAAATGGCAAACCACTCCAGTATCTTTGCCAAGAAAACCCCGAATGGGGTCACAAAGAGTTGGAAATGACTGAAAAATGACTGAACAACAACAAATATGTGCCAGGCACAGTGCTAGGTGCTGGATACAAGGGAGAATGTGCTAAGAGACATCAATGTGGTATAAATAAGGGGATAGAAGATCATAGACTGAGAACCACAAAGGATGTTAGTAATTGAATAAAGGAAGTGAGCTCTGGATTTGCAGTCAGAAGATGTGGGTTTGAATCCCAGCTCCGCTACTTACTGGGTCTCAGTTTCTTTATATGAAAAGTGAGGAGGTTAGACCAGTGTCTCTCTCAAGATCTCTTCTAGCTTTAATTGTCATTTCTTATGAGGAGGCTGTCTCTGGAGTTCAGATGATCTGAAATAAAATGTCACGTATTACATGTATGACATTGGGCAGGTCACATTATCTTCATCATCATAATCACTAGCATTTTTACAAGTGCTTTAACATTTTGAAGGAACTTTAGTGAGATTATATTATTGTATCCTCACAATAATCCTGGGAGGTAGCTGCTATGATCATCTCCACTTTAAAGGTGAGGAAACTGAGGCAGAAAGTGGTCAAATGACTTGTCTGGGGTCATGCAGCTAGTTTAGTGTCTTAGGTTAGATTTGAACTCAGGTCTTTGCTGACTCTGGGTCCGGCTCTACCTAGCTGTCTCCCTGGGCTCCAGGCTCCTCAAATGAAGGGGCTGGGCTAGATGACCCCTGAAATCTTTCCCAGCATGAAATCTCTGATCCTATGATCTTATGTCTAGAGCCTTGATGAATGGAGGCTCCACAGCATGGCCAATCATCCCATCACCCTCCTGATGCATTTACCACAGAACTTCCTGCCTTCTTCTGCCCAATCTGAAGAAAGTGGTTGCCATGGGGACCAGTTCTCTGCCAGGGAACGGAAGTCACAAATGTGTGGATTGGCTGGGCTGCCCTGACTCTGGCCAGGGGTTTGAGCCCCAGGTGCCTGGTCCCTTCCAAGTACTGAGACCCTTAGAGATGCTCACAGCACCCTCAATGGATAAGCCATTTCCTTTCCTGTGGGGCCAAGAAGAATAGGATCTGGGATTCCACCCAAGCATCCCCCAAACCCAGGCCTCACTCCAACCTCCAAGATTTTCCTTAAAGAGTCTGTGGTTGCCATGGAAACCATGATTTTCTTTTTAAAAGAAAAACAGCAAATGTGGGTCAAGGTACAAAGACTGAGAGGCTCATTCAATCTCTTAGAGTCTGAACTTCCCAGACAAGACTCCTTGCTGGCGATGCTGCTGTCCCATTTCTGAGCTGAGATGTTCTCCTGTGAGTTCTCCTCCCTCCAGGAAAGCAGGAGAACTGAGGAACTTCTGGGGTGCCGAGGATGATATAGAAGACTCAGACAATTGAAAATAGAGACATGAGTGCCAAACTAGCAGTCCTGGCTAATGGTGGCTTCTTGAGGTCTCTGGAAACCATCTATTACTTCAGCATCAGGGTTATATCCACCCTGAAAGGATATCACCTCTGGCTCTCCTAAGGCTTGAGTCATCCTCCCTGGAAGAAAGGCTTAACCCAGCCCTGTCTCTCCCGCCAACGCCTTGGTTTTTCTAATCCTTTGGAAGGGGAGATGCCAAACCAAATTCCTTTCAGCCAAATGTTGAGCAAGTTTCCACTCTGTTCTTCATTATTAATTACATTAACGAGATCATCCAGGACTCCTTGGCAGGAAGTCTCCAGGAACAAGATGGCCTTGGGGAGAATGAATTCTGTCATATGGCCAGAGACATCATTAAGGTCCCAGAGTTCTGGGTATCTTTGAGGGGAAGAGGACTCACAGGACCTCAATGGACTTTTATGAGTTTTCTAAAATGGAAGGAAAAGGACCAGGAGAGGGATGGGCAGGGGCTGAAATGGCTGGAGTTGCTATCTTCAGGCTTCCTCCAACTGACTAAATGTTCCAAGACATCTGTCCATGTTTCCGATGAGTTCCAGAGCCAGACTGTCCAATGCCAAGTTCCGCTCAGCTGATTTGTGCTTCCAAGATGTGTTAAGTCCAGCATGGACAAGGGTGATGTATGTAAGCAAATTTTCTGGGTTTCACACTCTTTCCTGGTCTTCACTGAAGGGAAAAGCTGGTCCTCAAAGGTTAAGAACAGAAATCTAGAGCTGGAAGGAGCTGGAGAGGTCATGAAGTCCAACCCCTTATTTTACAGAAAGGGGAAACTGAGGCTTAGAAAACTTGATGGGATCCAACTTCTAGAGCTGCAAGACAATCTAGTCTAACTCTCTCATTTTACATATGGAGAAACTGAGACCCATGACGGTCAAGTGATTTGTCCAAAGCAAGCTATATGATTTACCCACTAATAAGTGGCAAAGCTGGCATCTGAACCCAGGTCTTCTGATTCCAAATCCATGTGTGATCTTGGGTGAATCACTTCCATTCTCTGGAGGATTTTTGAGCTGGAAGGGACTTCAGAAGCTGGAAGGGACTTTCAGATGGGAAAACTGAGGTCTAGGGAGGTCATGTGACTTAGTCACAAAGGTAGCCAGAGATGGGATTTGAACCCAGGGCTTCTGCTATCTCCCTTTCCATTGTTCTACACTGCCAGATGCCACTACTTTCTCCTCCCTTCCCTCCCTGTTGCCCCAATTAACCCAGATGTTTGTTGTTATTCAGTTGTATCAGTCATGTCCAACTCTCTGTGACCCCATTTGGGGTTTTCTGGGCAGAGATACTGGAGTGGTTTGCCATTTCCTTCTCCAGCCCATTTTACAGATGAGGAAACTGAGGCAAACAGGGTGAAGTGACTTGCCCAGGGTCACATAGCTAGGAAGTATCTTAGGTCAGATTTGAACACATGAAGAACCCAGCCCAGCATTCTGTGCAATATGGCACCACCTAACTGCCCGGATGTTAGAAAGATAAGAAATAGATCATAGAGTCAGAATGAGTTGGAAAGGGGTTCCAGAGGGTTCGACTAGAGATCTTTTAATCAAATGACTTCATTTTACAGATGAGGCAACCAACTCTAGAAATATTCTTTCACCATATTCTTACATCACACATGGATTCCAGACGCCTCTGTAAGGAACTAGTTAGTTATGAAGAAATGCTGCAGCAGAGTTTGAGTTTTGGGGGAGCGCTTCATGAGTGTGGGAAGTAGTGGAGATCTGGAGTGGGGATTCAGCAGAGTGCAAAGAAGCCACATTTCCACTTCCCCACTTGACCTCCTAGGAGACTGCATCCTGAAATCAGTCAGTCAATCAGAAAACATCTATTAAGTGCCTACTATGTGCCAGGCACTGTACTATGTGCTGGGGATATAAAAAGAGGCAAGAGACAGTCCCTGCCCTCAAGAAGCTGGAAATTAAATGGGGGAGGCAGCATCAAAGAAATATATACAAATATATAGAGACATATACAGATATATACAAAGCTAGTCATAGACAAAGGCAGCTCAAATCTCACTTAACCCTATTTGCCTCAGTTTCCTCATCTGTAAAATGAGCTGGCGAAGGAAATGGCAAACCACTCCAGTGTCTTTGTCAAGAAAACCTCAAATTTAGCCACAACTGAACAACAACAAAAAGTCATATGCAGGATAAAAAGAAATGATGAACAGAAAGAAGGCACTGGACTTGAAAAAAGAGGCAGAGAGTGATGACTTGCCCACAGGTAGGAACTTTGCCTCCCCAGAACTTCTCTGTGGGTCTCCTCCATCCAATTAAGATTTGCCTTAATGTATCAAGTGGATTTCCAGAAACACAACCAGCCCTTCCATCTAGTGGAAGACCCAACAGAGCTCAGCCCAGCTCCTTTCCCCTGCTCAGAACCTGAGTCGGTAACAAGTAAGTTTAGCCAAAATAAGGCGCGTAGGAGGAACCCCTGGCTGTACAACAGCCTTTAAGGTGTTCCTCCGAGTGAGGAAGGATGTGTGGCAATTCCTACTCTGTTGGCTGGATTAAGAGACAGCCCCAAGAGACCCAGGAAAGCAGGAGATTTCCCATTTCTACCACTTAGTAGCTATTTCAAAGTGTCAGGGATCTAGAGACGGCTAGGTGGAGTAGTACAGAGAGCACCAGAGTCAGCCTTCAACTTGTAGTGACCTTGGACCACTCAACCGCTGTCTGCCTCAGTTTCCTTATCTGTAAAATGGGGATCATCATAGCACCTACCTCCCGGATCGAATGTGAAGGACTCAATGAGATAATAAGTGTCAGCTATCACTATTATAAGAGCTGGAAGGAACCAGAGAAACCATCCAGTCCAGCCCCTCTATTTCACAGATGAGGAAACTGAGGCCACAGGAAGTTAAGTGACTTGCCCAAGGTCTCCTAGGTAAGTGTCAGAAATGGGATTTAAACCCAGGTCCCCTGACACCAAAGCTTCTGTATTCTTTCTGTTTTACTATGCCGTCCTCACTAGCACTCAGTTGCTCCAATTACATAATGGAATCAGTAGTGCTTTACCTTCCTGGAGGCGGAAGCCCAAACCACGTGACCTCTTGAGGTTTCTTCCAGCCTTAAAATGGAATGATTTTACTTGAAAGTTCTGGCACAGTGGGATAAGCCATGGAGTAGGTCAGAGTACCTGAGTTCAAATCCCAGTCTGACACTTACCTAGGAGACCTTGGGCAAGTCACTTAACTTCCAGGGGCCTCAGTTTCACTCCTCTGTAAAATCAATCACTAAGCATTCATTAAGTGCCTGTTTTGTTCCAGGCACTGTGCAAGGCACAGGGCAGAGGTAAAAATAAAACAGAGTAATTTATGCAGACTCTTCTGTTTGGTATTCAAAGACGTTCATGACCTGGTACCAGTCTTCCCTTCCAGCTATACAGTCTTCACACACTCCACTTTTCAGCCTTTTTGCTGTTCCTCAAACATGACATTCCTATTTCCCACCTCCACGCCTTTGATTGAGCTGTGTACCTTTTAGGAGGTAGTGGCCTTCCAGTCCCTAGAGATCTTCAAGCAAAGACGCTTGGCTGTCAGTCTGTGGCAGGGATTCCCCTGGCCCGGATTAGACTAGAGGGCCTGCTTTGTTTAGCTTGGCCTTGGAGGGCAGATCTGGAATCAGTAGCTAAAAAAGTAGATTTAATGGTAAAGATGCAGATTTAAGCTCAATATCAGGAAAAATAACCACCCAAATTTCCTAACAATGAGAGCTGCTCCATGTGGCATGGGTCGCCTTGAAAGGGAGTGGACTCCCCTCTTCTGGAGGCTGGGGAACCACCAGCCAGGGATACTGTAGCCAGAATTCCTGCTCAGGTCCAGTGTGGCTCAGATGGTCAAGGAGACCCTGTGGTTCTCTGTGCCAGGCCCCACACTTCTCAATAAACTATCCCAAAGAGTGTAAACACTTGACTAACGCTGAGTCTCCATAGACTTTTTTTTTTTGTTATTACTAGCAGGCTGAAAGCTTAGTTAAGGAGATTACTGTCACTTCAAAATCCAGAGCAATATAAACACAGGTGATGGTACTCGAGGAGACTTATTGAACTGAATTGTTTAAAAACCCCCTCCACTCTGGGGGAGTATTTGTGTATCTGTGTGGGTTGCACATCTGTTGAATGCACACTACTCTCTCCATATATGAGCTTGATTGAAGAGTGGATAGAAGTATGTTTAGACGAGATAAGGAAGATGTGAGTGGCCCCTGGACAATATGCTTTGACTTGCTTCTCCCAGAGTGGGCAATGATTTGTGTTAATGCAAGCTCTCTTGCGGATTAAGTAAAACCTCTTACAGCTGGTAGCTTGTGTTTTCGAGGAGCCAGAGGGGGGTTTGAGGGTCAGACTGTGGCATGGAGCAGGGCTCAGTCTATGTTTGGGATCAGAGCTCAGTGTGTGACCAGGTTAGGCCTCAATCTGTGACTAGGGTCAATTAGGGATCAGTCTCTGGTAAGGATCCGGGCGAATAGCTTGTGACCAGGGTCGGGGCCCAGCCTGTGGCTGGGTCTGGGAATCAGTCTTTGACTGGAACAGGGTATGAGCCTTTGATTTCAGGTACAGAGGCAGCTTGTTGGCCCTGTGGAAGACCTGAGTTCAAATCCAGCCTCAGAGACTTACCGGCTTGTGATCTTGGGCAAGTTACTTAACTTCTGTTTGCCTCAGTTTCCTCAACTGTAAAATGGAAATAATAATAACACCTACCTCCCAAGGTTGTCATAAAGATAAAACGAGATAATATTTATAATGCACTTGGCATATAGTAGGTGCTATATAGATGTTATCATTATTATTGTTATTAGAAACTCCCTCTATTACTGTAGGTTGGCACCTTCTTGGCCAAGTACAGTTTTAGAACCTGGTTGAGGGGGTAAATGACCTGTTCAGAGTCACATCTTTCAGAATCATAATTTGAACTCGGGTCTTAGGGCTTTGCCTGTAGTCAGGATTAAGACTTGAATCCAATATTAGGACTCAGACTCTGGCTGGTTTTAGGTCTATGACTGAAATTATGCCTCAGTCTGTGATCAGGGTTAGGGCTCCACTCATGTCAGATTAAGGGTTAGCTCCTAACTAATCCTTAGTAATAGGGACAGTGAGGTGGCATGTGGATAGAATGGTAGGCCAGTAGTCAGAAAGACCTGAGTTCGTATCTAGCCTCAGACGCTTACTAGCTTTGCGACCCTGGGCAAGTCACTTAACCCTGTTTGTCTCAGTTTCCTCATTTGTAGAATGAGCTGGAGAAGGAAATGGCAAATCACTCCAGTGTCTTTGTCAAGAAAACCTCAAATGGGGTCATGAGGTAGGCAAGACTGAAACGTCTGAATAGCAACAATCCTTAGTAAAGTGTAAACTGTTAACTAAAGTGTTAGTTGGTGATGAACCCTCAGTTAGCTCTTATTGATTAATATATGTCAGAGGTGGGATTTGAACACACGTTTTCCTCACTGCAAGGACAGTTTTCCATCTACTAGACTATAACACCTTTCATGGTGCCTTCATATTAACAGCTAATGGCATGACCTCTCCCAAAGTCATTTAAAATGAGCAAAAGAAGAAGACTTACAAAAGTGAATGAAGAATGGGAGGTGATGGGATTGTGGGATTGGGCCCCGTGTATTTAGCACCATCCTTGCTTAAGGCACCATTAGCCTTTGACCAACTAGGATTTCGCATTACATCCCAGGTGTGATACAACCTCTCAACAGTTCAAGGAGTGTTTACCCAAAGCTTTCTTCAGGGGAGGCACCGTGCTAGGCCTTGGCCCTCGGCAAACCCAGGCAGAGTTGGTGGGGGAGGCCAGGGTGTTGGTGGTGGAGGTGGTGACTTTCCGAGGCAGCCAGCACTTCTTTGGCCCCTTGTCCAGAAGATCTGGGTAAGTTTCCATGGGAGTGGGTGTGGGAGCAGAGAGAAAACATTCTCACAAACCGACGAGCTAAATCTATCTGGAGGCCAGTGGCCAGTACATGTTAGTGAAAACAGCTGCCCACGGGGGGACTTTGATGTGACGCATCTGACAGGCTTCTCTTTCACGGCAAAATCCTTTCTGGCAGGTTGGGCTTGTCAGTGGGTTAATTAGGACCGTGACCCCCTCAGGACATTGTTCTCCTGCTCCTCCCAGGTGGAAGTCCTTCCTCTCCAATTCTCTCGTCCAGTGACTTAAGTCATGAAAGGAACTTTCAGAGGACTGGGGAGTGTCCACTGAAGTTCTCCTGGACCCAGAGCTGGACCCCAGGTTTTTCGTCCAGCAGCCTGGGACCGCCTTCTTGTATAGAATCAAGGAAGGGGCTGAGGAGGAGGAGGAGGACAGTCCCAGCATCCCTCAGCCTTCTTGGATCCCCTCTCATTGCCTGGCTCAGCGTGGCCTGGCAACCAGGGATGGCATAAAGAACAGTCAGGGCTCTCATGGGTGGGCTTGGTGCTGAGTGACAACCAAGTCAGCCAGTAACATTAATGGGAAGAAAGAGGGCGTGGTCTTCTCCTTGACTTTATGGATGCCATCACCGGTTTTGGAGGGCAAAGGTCCTGGCTAGGCCTCTGCTTTCCTCTTGTTGTCAGTGTTGCTCCTGGTGAGTGGCAAGGCTTAGGGCCGGGGTGGGGAACCTGTGGCCTTGAGGCCACGTGCGGCCCTCTAGGTCCTCAGGTGCGGCCCTTCAACTGAATCCAAACATCACAGAGCATTGTTCTGTATTAGAAAGGAACAGAATGTGAGGGAAGAACCGAATTAGGAATCCTCTCTATAACTTGCCTAGCAAATGGCCGTCTAGACTTTCCCAGACCTCTGGGGAAGGCAGATAGATTCTCTCCAGAGGCATCCAATTCCAGGCTTAGATAAACCTGGTAGTTGAAAAATTTGTTTCTTACATCCAGCCCAAATCTCCCTAGAGGTCAATAATAAAAAGTCGAATCCATCTTCAGTGGGACAGCCTTTCAAATACATGAAGATAGCTATCACAGTCTGGGCAGCTGGGCATGGGGTGCCATATTGCGTAGAGTTGTGGGCATGGAGTCGGGAAGACTCCCCCTTCCTGAGTTCAAATCTGGCCTCAGACACTTGCTAGCTATGTGACCCTGGGCAAGTCACTTCACCCTGTTTACCTCAGTTTCCTCATCTGTAAAATGAGCTTGAGAAGGAAATGGCAAACTACTCTGGTGTCTCTGCCAAGAAAACCCCCAAACTGGGTCACAGTTGAAATGACTACATGATTAAACAACATTACGCTCTGGGCCACACACCCCTCTCCTCCCCCAGGCTTCTCTACGCTAACCCTTCTCAGTTCCTTCAGCCAATCTTCATTTGCCATGACCTTGAGGTTCATTAAACAGCCATGTTTAGTCAAAGAAGAGAATGTATGGGAGGGGACACAATGGCTGTCTTCAAGATGTTGTGTGCAGGAAGGATTAGTCTTTTTCTGCTTGGCCCCAGGGGGCAGAAACAGGAACAGTGGAGGGAAGTCTCAGAGAGACAACTCAAGGCTGGATGTCAGGAAGCACTTCCTGATGATCGAGCTGTCCCAAAGAGGAATGAGATGCCTTGGAAGGCAGTGAGTCCTCCTTCCTTGGAGGCTTCAGGCACAGACCGGATGATCACTTGCCAGGTATGTTATAGAGGGACCCCGTTTGTGTATGGGCTGGATTAGATGGTCACTAAGGTCCCTTCCACACTCAAATTCTGTGACTCTGTGATCCTTATTCCTCTGCTAGGAATACTCTCTACTTGATTAATAGCTTTCCTAAATAGTGGGGCCCAGAAACAATCACTGTCACCTCTGGGAGGGTGGACAAGATGTCATAAAGGACACTGGCTCTGGAGGTAGAAGACCTGGCTTCAAACACCATTCGATGCTTATTACTGTGGGATCTTGGGAAGTCATTTAATCTCTGTGGACTTTAGTTTCCTTATGGGGAAAATGAAAGGACCTCTGAGGTCCCTCCAGTCCTAAATGTCTGCTCCCCATTCTCATTCTTGGAAGATACCCTTCTCTTAATGGAGCCTAAGATTGAACTGGCTGTCTGGACTGCCATATTGCATTATTCATTCCTGTTGAGCTGGCAGACCACTCGGTTCAGATCAACCGCTCTCCAGCCCTACTTCCTCTATCTGGTTCTTATGCAATTGATTTTTTGAACCTAAGTATAGAACTTTACATTCATCTTAATTATATTTCATCTTCTGGCATGAAGGTTCATTCTTCAGTCACTGTGCTACACCAAGTTGCCTCTCTCTAAGACCATAAGTTGTAAAGAAGGAGCTGACTTGCATTGATAGATGGCATTTCCTCATCTGGAAACTCTATATATGAATGAAATCACATGTGCAGCCCCTATTCCTGTTATAGTTCCTATTATATTTCATCTCACTATTTACCTTTATTCTATTCAGTTTCATTTCAGTCAATTTGGCTTGATGTTCTATGGGGGGATCCCTCTTCTCCTCATTTCCCCTTCAGGATTTTTATTGGGTGAAATCTGGTTTTAGAAGACATCAAGAACAGTTTGCCTGACAGTGTGGAAGGAGATCTTTCAGGTCCCTTCTGGCTCTAAATCCTAGGCACTGATGGCTCAGACATTAGGAAGAGCAGTCATTGAGGGGAGGGGGTGTTATAGAGAGGAGATGTCCCGGAGGGCACTGAGCAACCCAAGAGAACAGAAAGAAAAGGGATACTGGTCTTATATTGGATTCTGTAGTCTAGCCACAGTCCTCTTCTCTTCTCCTAGCTGCTGTAGGCACTCACTTCTAGAGCTTAGGGTCTGGGGACCATGGTCTTGAGTTGCTATACTCTAGTGAAAGCTTTACTTGTCGTTGGGACTAGGCTTATGGACCCAAAATTCTTGGGCTGGTCGAAATCTCAGAGATTGTTTTCTATCCAGTTTAAGAGAAGCAAAAGTGTGGTGGAAATATGCTAGGAGTGAGAAATCCTGATGAGGAATTCTAGTCCTAGGTTCTAAGGTTCCCCCTGAGTTCTAGGCTCAGGTATCTAGAGCTGTGTGACCCTAGGCAAGCCCCTTGACTTCTTTGGGCCTGTGAAATGAAGAGATTGGATCAGTTAACCTCTGAGGTCCCTTCCAGATCCAACCTATAATCCTATAACTGTTGTTGTTGTCAATTTTTTCAGTCACATCTGACTCTTTGTGACCATTTTACAGGTCATTTTACAGATGAGGAAACTGAGGCAAACAGGGTTAAGTGATTTGCCCAAGGTCACATAGCTAGTAAGTGTCTGAGGCTGGATTTGAACTCAGGAAGATGAGTCTTCTTGACTCCAGGACCGACACTGTATCGACAGAGTCACCTAGCTGCCCAATCCCATTACTAGGTAACCTCTAAAGTCCTTATCCACGATCTTCTCTTCCAACTCTAAGGCATAAGGATCTGATGACTTTGAACAATTTAACCCTCACACTAACCCTGTGACACAGGCAGGATAGGGATTATTGTACCCATTTGTCAGATGACAAAAGGGAGGCTAGATAACGTGTCTAAGCTTACAAATTTATAACAGAACAGGGATTGGGACTCAAGTCTTCTGGCTTGTGGTCCAGGGTCCTTCCCATCATTTGGTGGCCTCCTAAGGTAGATCACACTTAGATCTTGTGTAAGTGAACACATTTGTGTTCCCCCTGCCTAGAGAGGCAGTGCTGTGTAGCAGATAGAACACTAAATTAGATATTGAGAAAACCTGTGTTCAAATCTTACCTCTGGGACTAACTACTTGTTTAATCCTGGGTACATTACGTAATCCCTCTGAACCTCAGTTTCCTCATATGTAGAAAAGAGGGGTCAGACTAGATAGCCATGATCCTATGTTAATCACCATCTTCCAAGTCACCTAGAATCAAAACTTCCGAATCATCTTGGACTCTCTCTTCCCACATCCAGTTACTTGCTAAGTCCGGTCAGTTCTCTCTCTCTACAATATTCCCCCTCACCTCCACCCCCTTCTTTATTCACACATTAATGCAGACCACCATCAGCTTTTACCTGGATGATTGTAATAGCCTGCTAAGGTCTCCCTGCTGCCAATCTTTCATTTCTAAACCCCCTTCACACTGTTGCCAGAATCATCTTCCTAAGAAACAATCCTCACTCTTTTGCTCCAAAGTCTTCACTGGCTCCCATTTTCCCCTTGGATAAAATACAGATGCTTGAAATTGAAGGCTCTTAACAGTCTGATGCCTTTCCAGTCTTATTTCTATTACTCTCCTTCATGGACTCTACATTCTAAACAAAAAGGACCGTTTAGCTGTTCCCTGGATTTGATACCCCATCTCCCACCTCTGTGTATTTCTCCAGGTTGGGGCATAGCTGCTTCTCATCAGTATCTTTCAGAATCCTCTTCCTTCAAGGCTGAGCTCAGATGCTTCTTCCTCCATGTTGTGTTTGCTGATCTGTCCCCCCCAGGTAAAAGTAATTTCTCTCTCTTCAAAATTTCCTATTTTTTCTGTGTCTTTCAGTCAATGAATGAATCAATAAGTAAGTACTTAATAGGTACCAATTAAGTAGTAGGGCAGTTAGGTTGCTCAGTAAATAGAACATTGATTCTGGAGTCAGGAAGGTCTGAGCTCAAATCTAGCCTCGGACACTTACTAGCTATGTGGCCCTGGATAAGTCATTTAACCCCTATTTGCCCCAGTTCCTCATCTGTAAAATGGGAACCCACTGCAGAAGGACATGGCAAACCATTCCAGTACCTTTGCCTGGGTTCAAATTCAACCTCTAATACTTACCTGGAGTGCCCTTGAGCAAGTACCTTCCTCTCCCTGGACCTCAGTTTCCTCCTTGGTAAAATGGAGGTCTTGGACTAGGCGATCTTTGAGGTCCTTTCCAGCTATAGATCTGTGATCCTATCAGGTGAATACAAGCTCAGTATATACTGAGATGGATGCTCTCCTTTCCCCCCATCACAGTCCACATCATGTCATATTTTTCTTTACAGTCTGTCTTCCTGTCCCCCAATCCCTGCCAGACCCAACAGAATGTAAGCGAGATGAGGAAGGATGACTTTTTTTTTTCAGCTTGACATTCTCAGGGACATGGAGGTCATAGGTAGAATTGAGTTGAACTGAATTTTGGTGGAGCAGGACTTAGTGCAGAACTCTCCATGAGATGAGGGACCCAGACTCCCTAGGAAAGGCATGAATGTGCTTGTTAGCCTAGAGAAGGACCACATGCTGCTCATTCCACCAAAAATAAATGCGACCCAAAGTAACCCCAGATGCCTCTGAGTCCCTTCCAGCTCATCCACGGCGGGAGTACTGGTTGGTGAGACATTCCTTAATTCTTCCCTTTCAGCAGCTTTCTTGAACTGCTCTTCCTGCACTCAGCATGGGCTTCATCAGCTGGTTTCCTCTGCTAGCTAAACAATAAATACAGGCCTCTTCAGAACCTTCGTCTCCTTAAGAATGGGGCCTGGGGAAGGACATGGAGGAAGATGATGGGGTCACAGGATCACGGTTTTAGATCTGGGATGAATCTCGGAGTCCAATTGCCTCATTTGACAGATGGAGGAACTGAGACCAAGGAAGATCAAGTCACTTGCTGAAAGTCACACTGGTAATGAGTGTCAGAGGCAGATTTGAACCTGGGTCCTCTGACTTCTTCTTTTGACCTCTGTCTCTGATTTTCATGACTTTGCTCTGACTCAAAGCTACAATTAGCAGTAATCATGCCTGGTGCAAGTTCATTTGGGGGTGAGGACAGAAGACATTTTCACAAGTGGAGTCATCTCAGAAAAGTGGGTGGCCTATCTGCAGGTCTATCTTAGCGATTGAGAGGAAAGGAAGGGATGCCATGGCAGTGAGACCCTGAGTGTGTAGGTAATATGGTATGATGGAGAGGTCAGAGCACCTCAGAAGAAATCCTACTTCTGATGCTTATGACCTTGCATCAGGAAGACCCCAAGTCCAGCCTCAGATGCTTGCTAGCTGGGTTATCCTCTCTTTCCCTCATCTGTAAAATGGGGATAATTGTAACACCGGCTCCGCTCCATTTCCCCGGGGTTGTTGTGAGGATACAACGAGATAATATTTGTAAAGCGTCTAGCACAATGCCTGGCACATAGCAGGTGCTTACTAAATGCTCATTTCCTTCCTTCTCACTGGGTGGCCTCTGAGGTACCTTTCAGATCCAGGCTGATGTTCCTACGAGGTTTGTGTTCCTGGATGACCAATGTTAGGCTAGAAGCCACTTCAGAGAGGAGAGATGCTGGGGAGGGGCAAACAACATCCTCTCCACACTAGTTACACCTCTGACATAAGCAGGATGCTGGCTCGCCTTGTGTATTGAGACAGCCCAGACATTTTCGGAAAGGATCCAGGGAAAGAGCAGAGCCTTGACTTTTCTAGCCTATTCTATGGCTGGATTCAGGTCTGCTTCATCTGGGGTCCTGCCTTCATTTTCGTTTGAGTAGTGAGAACCTGCCGTGTCACCATTCCTTGGAAAACAGTGAATGGAGTCATGCCTTGGGGAGGCTTGATTCTAATCCTAGCCGTAAGACCTAACTCATGAATATATATGATATCTATTTCCATATCTATCGCTCTATGTCCATCTATTATATCTGTCTATCTGTCTGTCTGTCTTCTTCTCAGTCTTCTTTGCCATGATCCTATGATTCCCAAGTCACTTTCTGCCCCGGGCCTCAGTTCCCCCCACTTGTAAAAACAGGGGGTTGGACTTGCTGACCTCTAAGGTCCTTCCCAGCTTTAAATCTAGAAACTAGGAAGGTCTTTGAAAATATGTAGCCCAAGTCCGTCATTTGACAGATCAGGAAATGAACACTTAGGGAAAGGAAGTGACTTGCTCAAGGAGACGCAGGGAGCCAGTATAAAACCAAGAGAAGCACTCAAGTTCTTTTTCTCCAACCCGGGAAGCCGTCTCCAAGCGTTGGCACAGTCTAGACCAGAATCTCAATGCCGACCTCAATACACAACTGATACAGCCCGGAACACATGGAGGGACTGGGGGGGGGCGGGGCTGACAGCCCTCTGTGAGTGACTCTTACTAAGGATCCCCTTTCACGTTTCTCAAACCAGACAAGGCTCTCTCCTCTCCTCAAGGGCACAAAAGGATTGGTCCTCATTAAACGACTGCCTCTTCTCTGCCCAGTGAACAGGGATAAAGGTCCTGCACCAGACTAATGTGTTGCTCTGGCAACCCAGATGTGACAGTTTGGACAGCTTTGGCGGCAGAGTGTACATTTGGGTGACTCACACCTTTTCCTAGAAGCCTGGAGCACTGTTCTCCAGAGAGCAAGGCCAGCTGGTCATGTCTGCTGTGCCCTGGTGCCAGGGAAATACACAGCCACAGAACCAGGCTGCCTGTTTTCCAGTCCCGCCTCTGCTCTGTGACCTCATGTTCCTTCTCTGGTCCTCATTTTTTTGTCCGTTAGAAAAAAAGAGTGGAGGACTGGACTAGACCCAAGGTCCCTTCTAGCCCTGAGAGCTGATGATTTCTTCTCTTAGATCACTAAACCTTGGCTTCTATCAATCTCCTTTGCCTACTTATGATCTGAGGGAAGCAGTGACCAAGAAAGAGAGTTTGCAGCATGAGAGCTGACAGCATGGTATAGGGTCTTGGAATCCAGACCCCAGTTCAAATCCTACTTCTAACACCAGCTAGCTGATGACCCTGGTCAAGTCACTTAACTTCTAGGTGTCCCAGACAATTCCCTAGTACTTAATTGTCCACAAGTACCTTGAATGCCTGACGGATAGAGAGGGATAGGCCTTTGATTTAATTGGTATAGAAAACTTATAGATGAGACAACTCCCTTGACCAATGGAACTTGGCACCTCCTATGAAATGGACAATCTTAGTTATATAGAGCAGGGGGACCGAGGGGTCACTGGGACACCCTGAGACCCTTTTAGGGAGTCCATAAGGTCAAAACTGTTATCCTAATAATGCTAAGATGTTTTCATTACTAATACAGTAAAAAACCTAATAGATAAAATTTACATAGTAATAGTAAGAGCCACGATTAGAACCCAGGTCCTCTGACTTTACTGCAATCTCAGCCATTCTGGCATATTTGTTTCCATTTATATGTATTCTCCAAGAGAGGTAATGGTTCCTGGAAACAATGTTTTCAGCCAATGTTTTTTTTCTTTCTTTCTTTCTTTATTCACTTGTTTATTTATTTTTGTTTTTGTTTTTTTGTTTTTGGCTGGGCAATGGGGTTAAGTGACCTGCCCAGAGTCACACATCTAGTAAGTGTTATGTGTCTGAGGCCGCATTTGAACTCAGGTCCTCCTGAATCCAGGGCTGGTGCTCTATCCACTGCGCCACCTAGCTGCCCTAGCCAATGTTTTTTTTTCTCATTTTCTTTTTTTAAACCAGATTTGTGATTTCATCAGCAGGAAGAAATCCTGGAATCCTGATGTGGAGATTCCCTTCTCTGACACAGATCAATTACTTATTTACAAATTAGAGTCTCTGAGAGCTGCCTGGGGCACTAAGAGGTTAAATGACTAACCCAGGGACACAAGGTCCATAAGTATCTGAGGTAGGGTTCCAACCCAAGTCTTCCTGCTTCCCAGGTCCCCTCTGCTTCACCAGGCTCCCTCTATATTTAGTAGAAATATCCAGCTAAATTTTGGGAAGTAAGATGATCCAATGATTAGGAAGGAATGGATCAGGGCAGTTCTAAGCAGAGGTGTGCTGGCAAATGTTTAATAACTGGCTCCCTGGAAAAAAAGAAACAGGTGCACAGAACACACTTTTAAGTTTAATTATTTTCTCCATCACTTTCTTAAGTCAAGCCAATCAACAAAACACTAAATTAAGCCTTGATTTTTAGCATATACCAATTTCTGAGGCGTAAATGCTGGTGCTGAAAATTTAACAATCAGCTCTCTGCTGGATAGAGCTGGCTCCAGGATACAGATCATGGCTGAGTCTCAAGTTGTTTATAACCACGTTTCCATTAGTAGCCCCTTCTAATATGTCATTTGGAGCCTTTCTCTTACGTTGAAAAAAGCTACTATCTCCTGAGTTTTAAAAAAAGTACCTAATTTGATTTTGCAGAACAATTGCCCTGCCTGACAGAAATCGGAGATGGGGATGACCCTGGGACGAGGCAGCGAGAGCTATTTCAGAGTCTCAGACTTTGGGCTTCCTCTGTTCCAGATTCCACATTAAGACTTACCCTTATACTTTGAACCTCAAAGGTAATACTCGGTGTAATTGTTGGTAATGAAAATAATGAAAATCCTTGCTCTCCTGCCCTTGCAGTTTGCTGATAAAGACCCCCATCACCCATTCTTGCTCTAAGATTTAGAATTGGGAGGGACCTCAGAGGTTGTCCATCCAACCCACTCATCTCATGATGTGCGTATGATGATTTAAAGTTGACAAAGCGATCTCATGTATCAGCCCTTTTAATACCTCCACAACCAGAACGTCTGAGATTTGGGACTATGGACTTTGCCCAACACACTCCAGGAGACTTGTTGGCAGGAAAGGGTACCATGCACATTATCATCCTTGTTTTATAGAGTAGGAATCTAAATAGGAACCCTAGAGAGGGCAATTTGTAAAATGAAGGGGTTGGATTAAATCAACAGTTCTCAGAGTGTGGTCTGGGGATCCCTGGGGGTCTCTGAGACCCTTTCAGGGGTTCTGCAAGGTCAAAACTATTTTCATAGTAATACTAAGATGCTTTAATTTCTAATTGGGACAGCTGGGTGGTGCAGTGGATAGAGTGCTGGGCCTGGAGTCTGGAAGACCTGAGTTCAAATCTGGCCTTAGACACTTATTAGATGTGTGACCCTGGCCAAGTCACCTAACCCTGTTTGCCTCAGTTTCCTTATCTGTAAAATGAGCTGGAGAAGGAAATGGCAAACCACCCCAGTATCTTTGCCAAGAGAATCCCAAATGGGGGGACATGGAGAATCAGACACAACTAAAATGACTAAACAATATTTTTATTTTATCTTGATGGATATAACTCACCTAAACTAATTTTTAAGAGTGCAAAGGGGTCCTAAGACCAAAAAGTTTAAGAACCATGAAATTAGGTGATCTGTATGATCCTTCTGGTTCTAAGATTATGATTCTATGACTGGGCAAGTCAATGGGCCTTCTAAAGCCTCAGTTTCCCCATTTGTAAGATAAAAAAGAAGTTGGATTGACTTGCCTCTGACATCTTTCCAACTCTAAGCCAGTAATTCTATAATCTTTGCAACACAACTGTGAGACCAGAAGCCCTAACCTTGAGTTCTAGATTTGAATCTTGGCTCAGCCACATGTATGACCTTGGACAAGTCACTTGCTGGGCCTCAAGTGTTTCAATTGAAGGTATCTCTTAGCTCTAAACATATGACTGAACCCTAGAAGAAGGGACGCTGTATAGATCCCTACCAATATTTTATAGATTTAAAGCAAGAAGAGACATTTAGAGGTCCAACCACCTCATTTTTAAGATGTGAAAACTGAGGCTCACAAAGGGCATATGATTTGTCCTTCATCATATTGTAATGAGCAGATTGGGGATCAGAATGCAAGTCCTCTGACACAAATCCCATACTTTTCCATTATCCCATGAAGAAGTTAGAAAATGTCTGAGAGTCAAGGGAAAGAAATGATAGGTGGGGTTCTAGAGTAGATTTTTCCAAGTCTTCTACACTGTAATACCCAAAGGAAAGGACTGTGGGACGATAGTCCAGTGTATGTCCTCAATATAAATGGAGATTTCTCAAGCAACCGATCAAAAAGTATGCATAAAGTCCTTACCATGTGCTAGACACCATGCTAAGTGCTGGAGAAACGAAGAAAAAACAAAACCAATCCTTGCCTTCAGGGAGTTTATATTTTAATGGAGGAGACAATATCTACACCAATAGATATGTAGTATATGCTCTGGAGCATGGGTCACATTTCCAGAAGAAGATTAAAATGTAATTGGGAAATTCTTAACAAAATAAATAAAAATGTAATAGAATATAGTTAATGTTGACATGTGGTTTTCTAAGTCAATATGCAGCCTTGCAGGGATCTTTATATGTGGTTTAGTGGCCTCCTGCTCTGGAGCTACCATCCTAACCTTCATTCTCAATGGTAGACTAGGTCCCCAGAGCGTTGCTTCTTTATTTCCCCTCAAGATGTAAGGGTAGCCCCGAGGAGTTGGAGGAATGTCTTTTCTAGTGCTTTATGAGCCCCCACTGGTGTGTTCCCCTCCATGATCATCATTCTAAATCAATTAGTCAGACAGAATTAATTAGCTGTTAGGGGTATTTACTAATCTGGCATAAGAATAGTTGGAACAAAATAGCGCGCCACCCCCCCCCCATTCGCAAAGTCTGTGACTTACTCTCCCACAAGTACATACAGAGTCTAGGAGAAAGTGGACTCGAATTTAGACAGAATATGTGGCATAAGGATAATGCATTTCCCCTTAAGCATGGTCTAGATTTTCTGATGAGATCCTTGTAGAGTCTCAAAGCTTCCTTTCTTCAGGATGCTTAGTTTGTTCTTGGGCTCTCAGTGAAGACAATGACTCCAGGTGTTCTGGGAACATGCTAAAATGCCAGTGGGAAACCCAAAGTCCCACAGACCCTTTGAAGTTACATTTTCCTCCTCTGGCCATGGAAGAGAGAAGAGTATTGTGACTGAGGCTGAGGTTGAGGTCAGGGCTGGGTCTCTTCTCCTTCCCAACCCAATCTACTCCTTCTCAGGGGCTCAGCCAGAAAGCTTCCAGAACCTTGAATTCCCAGGTTCTGAACTTGCTTGTTGTGTTGGTAGACCCAAAGAGCATGACCAAGTTTTGTCAGCTAACGCCAATACAGTTCATGTGTAGCAATATTGCCTTTTATCTGCTGTTGTTCAAGGACTTCTAAATTGACCAAGGATTTTTTGAACTTGGTCTAAATCCTGTGATTGATTAATTGATCAAATAGGGATGTCTAGGCTTTGATCACATTTCTGACTGATTTTTTGTTCTTCCCCAAAGAAGGTATTACAGCACAGCATCTTGTTATGTACTTTAAGTGGGAATGGGGTAATTGAATGATTGACTCAAGTGACCTACACATTTATATTCCATCCCCTATCAGTTTACTGGAATGTATTTGCAAGGAGGCACTATAAATAAGTAAAATACAAATAAAATGCAGACAGCCTCTTCCCTCAAGAAATTTACATTCTAATAAGGGAGCTGAAAAGCAGGGGGAATGGGAGATGTGGGTACCTACTGAGGGGCATGTTTTTTTTTTCCATCCAGAGGAAGTTAGGAACAGGGGCCTGAAGGAGAATGAAGGCAAGCCAGCCTTGGCCCCTCCACAAAATGGAGGCACCAGGAGGAACTCACCAATGGGACAAAGTGGACAGGCTTTGTTTGGCAAAGACCATAGTCCTGAATCTTGGATGAGTCTCCAGTGAGATTCCATATTATCCTTTTTGAATGCTTTCCCCAGTGCCTCATTCCTGATAATTAACATTCTTCCATATTTACAAATACTTGCCAGATAGGGGAAAGGTAGAATCATTGAGAAGGTTATGGGAAAAGGCACACACTCTGCTCTGGCCTTGATGGAATTCAAGCAGTGTGCAGATTAGAGTGGGCAAGGGAGTTTGAGGTAGGTGCTTAAGGCATATTTTCTGGATGAATGGATGGATGATTAAATTATGTCTTTTATTGACAGAAAATGGCCACCGATGATTACAACTTCACTGACGGCTACTACGACTATGAAGGCGATGGGTTTGTCATAGCACCGGAAGAGTCAAGCCCCAATGATGATGGGGTGGCCAGGATCTTCCTGGTGGTGGTCTACAGCTTAGTCTGCTTTCTGGGACTCTTGGGGAATGGTCTGGTCATTGTGATCACCGCCTTCAAGATGAAAAAAACTGTAAACACTGTCTGGTTTCTCAACCTAGCTGTGGCAGACTTTTTATTCAATGTCTTCCTCCCAATTCACATCGTCAATGCTGCCATGGACTACCACTGGGTTTTTGGGAAGGTCATGTGCAAGATCAGCCACTTTGTAGTGGTCTACAACATGTACACCAGCGTCTTCCTACTTACCACCATCAGCTTTGACCGCTGCATCTCTGTTGTCTTCCCGGTGTGGTCCCAGAACCATCGGAGCGTCCGGCTAGCTTCCATTGCATGTGCAGCCATCTGGACCCTAGCCTTCTTCTTGGGCTCCCCGTTCTTGGTTTTCCGGGACACCACTGTGCACCAGGGCAAAATTGTCTGCTTCAACAACTTCAGCCTGTTGGCCAATGTCTCCCACCCTTACCATTTCCATTTGGCCCAGGACTCGGTTGCCTACGTGAGGCATGTGATGGTGACCGTCACCCGATTCCTGTGTGGATTCATTCTCCCGGTGTGCATCATCACAGTGTGCTATCTCATCATTGTCTGCAAGCTGAAGCGCAACAGGTTGGCCAAATCCAAGAAGCCATTTAAAATCATCGTGACCATCATCATCACCTTTTTCCTCTGCTGGTGTCCTTACCATACCCTGTACTTGCTGGAGCTCCACCACACCGCCGTGCCAGCTTCTGTGTTCAGTCTGGGGCTACCCTTGGCCACAGCCCTTGCCATCTCCAACAGCTGCATGAACCCCATTCTGTACGTCTTCATGGGCCAGGATTTCAAGAAGTTCAAGGTGACTATCTTCTCCAGGCTGGTTAATGCCTTGAGTGAGGACACAACTGCCCACTCCTCCTTCATGAGTCATAGGAGTATCACTAAGATGTCCTCTGTGAATGAAAGGTCCTCTGTGAATGAGAGGGAGACAGGCATGCTCTGAGTGTCACCTCAGGACCGCCCCCCCCAGTGTCCACAGAGACAGGCACCTCCTTTTGGCTTTGGCTCAACTGGGAAACTTTCAAACTGTCTAAAGCCAGGGCAAGAATATATCTGGCTACCACATTTCCACCAAGGTTGTTGAATCACTGTTAGCTGGTGGCTAAATTTGAAGAGAGAAGTGAAAGACATTTTGAGATAGGTCCCAAGGGGATGGAATTAAGCTCCATGAATTCAGGGCATTCACTGTCAGGCTTTTTATCTTGTCTCACCTCTCTGTGGCCTATGAGCTAATATAGTGGATTAAAGAAACTTGTCATGCTGAACATGAGCTGGTAATTATCTTAAGAATGTCAACATGAAAGGGGACTTGGAGATCATCTTTACGAGGTGGGGAAAGTGAGGCCCAATGAGGCCATGTGCCTGGCCCAAGGTCATTTGATGGCAAAACCAGGACTCGAACTCAGATCTGTCCAAGTCACAGACATTGCCTGCCCATGAATACACCCCCTTTGGGGGATGATGAGTTTTCTTCTAGCCTTGAATGAAGAAGGGGCCAAAGAAAGAATGAGGACATTCTCAGAGAGAAGGCTCTACAAAGCTCACTATGGGATTTGACTGAGTGTTTTAAATGCTTCCAGGGATGGGATCCTATTCAGGGCCATGATGAGGAATATATTTGGTCACTCTCTCCTAGGGAGTGACCCAATGATTTTATCCCTAGCACTGGCCTATGTGTAGGCAGCTTAGCCTATGTTAAAGGCACCATCCTCCCTCACCCCCCACCCCCAGCTTAAACACTGCCTCAAATTTAGAAAGCAGAATGTAAGCTCCTGAGGGCGAGATTTGTTCTATTTTTGTTTTTGTCTCCCTAGCACTTGACACAGTGCCTGGCGCATTTTAAATGTTTGAGGAATGTTTGTTGAATTGAATTATTCCATCAGAGCCGTAGAATCTCCGGTGGTTGATAGGGACTTAGTATTTAGGAGGACAGGATTTTAGAGCTGGTAAGGACCAACCTTCATTAATTCATCAAACCCATCAAGTTCAACCACCTAATTTGTTTACAAATAAGGAAACTGAAGTCCATTGACTTGCCCAAGGTCACACTGGTGGTAAGTTGCAGAACCAGGTCTTTTAACTCCAAACCCAAGACTTTTACCACTATGCCATACAATCTCCTAGTCCAATCTAGACTACTTAATCTAATCCATTCTTCAACACTCTAACAAATAAGAATCCTCCTTTGGGTTAAGGCTTTGCTTCTAGAATACCCCTGTTGACCATGGATATATTTCCTGGTTGGGGTAGCATAATAGTCCAGGGGCACCCTTTGTCATGGCAGTGTAGATGGATTTTATTTTTGTAAGGCAGTTGGGGTTAAGTGACTTGCCCAGGGTCACACAGCTAGTGAGTGTCAAGTGTCTGAAGCTGGATTTGAACTCAGGTCCTCTTGACTCCAAGGCCGGAGCTCTGTTGTAGACTGATTTCTTAGATTAGTTTGAAGTGTAGAGAACAGATCACAGAATGACAGGATCTGGGATGATGGTGGTGGGCACACCTGTGCTGGTGGGGGGAGGGGAAAGGAATAGATGAGAACCTTAGGACCTATCTCTCAAGAGTCACGGTGGGGTCCCACAGTGGAGGGGGCACCTGTAGTAGTGTTAGGGGTCTGGGTGAAGAGAGTTTTGGGGTAAACACTGAGAGAGGGTTGAAGGTGCTGCAGGGATTGTGAGAGAGCATGAAAAGTAACTTTGTCAAGCCCCCAATTTAGCTGTGGGCTGGCTCTGCTTCCTGCATCCAGAGCCTGGGTATCTGGTCCTGCAGGGTCTTTTCCTGCAATGAGGAGGTCACAGAACCACTGAGAAGTCATCTGCAACCTATGCGTTATTGAGAATCCCCTCTGTAATATTTAGGACAAATGGCCAATTTGCTTGAAGAACTGCAGGGATGGGGAGTCCCCCAGCTCCTGAAGCAGCCCATTCCACTTTGTGACACCTCTCCCACTTCACTCATTGACTCAACTCTCTGCACTTCTTTTCCCCCTCCTCCCCACCTCTCTGCCACCCCCACTTTCCAGTTCCCTGATAGGTGTTATCTTCCTGTCCCATGATTGTCCTTAGCGCCCTCTTCTGGATGCCTTCCAACTTATCTGTGTTTCTTAAAATGAGATGCACAGCTCTGCTGAGCATATTAACCATTCACCTGCAGGGTTTGAGCCTGACAGCTAATGCACAGCCCCCACATTGCCTCAAATAACCATTGCTCACACCCCTGCTGACTCAGTGACTTACTCCCTGCCTCACATCTCCTCAAAATAACCCAGCTTCCTTTTCTTCCCCTCCTTTGGCTGCTTAAAAATCTCAACTTGGGACTCAGACTGGTTAGAGAAAAAGCTGAAAACTTTTGACAAACAGGAAGGGAAACTATTGGGAATAATCCACCAAGAAGTGACAGATCATAGATTCAAAATGGGAAAGGACTTCAGCAACCATGTAGCCCAACGCCCCATTTTACAGATGAGGAAACTGAGGCCCAGGGATGTGACTTTCCTAAAGTTACACAGCTAGTAAGTATCAAAGGAAGAAATCAGTGACATACTGCTCTCTTGCTCTTGCCCTGGACTCAAAAGCTGGTTGTCACAAATTTACTCCCATATGGAGGGTCATATTTTGTGTACTGATAACTGCACAAAGTCAAGAGACCAAAAGAGCGTATCCCTTCTTTTAGATGAACAAGAGGACATGGATAAGTCTCACAGGATGGGCAGGTGCAGATGGGTCGCTATCTTCATCATGGCAGGGGCCACATGTATTACTGAATATTGGAATGGTTATAGTTTGAAAGACTCAGAGATGACTGAAATTGGAAGAAAATACAGAAACTCTCTAACCCAATCTTTTCATTTTATGGATAAGGAAATAGAAGCCTAAAGAGAAGTGACCTGCTCAAGGTTACATGATTAGTTAGCAGAGCTGGGAATCCAACCAAGGTGTTCTGACTCCTAATCACCATCACAGAACGTTGAAACTGGAAAGGCCCTCCGGGATCATCGAGACCACATTACAGCCAGGGAGAACAAGAAAATTGTCTACTTTTTACTAATAAATCATGATTGCTTATCAACCCCAAATTAATTTTGTATTGACTTTGCAATTAGTTTAAAAAACCATTAGACCTAATGAAGAAAATCCATTTAGGTGACAGTTTCCTTTCTCTATGCTTGTGGCAAACCGAAGCCCACACTTCTATACATTACTATTCCTCTTACTTAAAGACAGCAGAGTGTTATGAAAAAGTATCCTGGACAGGGCTTTGGAGGGACCTGGGTTCAAATCCTATCTCAGGCAAGTGATCAGTGATGAGACCTAAGGAAAATTGCTTATTCTCGGGGGCCTCAGTCTCCATCTTGGTCAAATGATAATGATAATGATGCCTGGGAGGCTCCAGTAAGAAAGAAGGCTGTAGAATATATCACAAACTTTAAAGAGTCCTAGAAAAATCTTCTCCCTACCTCATTCCTTGAAGAGACCTCAACACCTTTGGAAGCTGGTGAATGGGAACAGAAGGGACCCTGACTTGGGAGGCAGGTGAACATGTTGTGTGACCTCGGGCAATTTAATAATTCAATAACCATTTATAAATAATGTCAATAAATCTACAAATAATTGCAATACACAATAATTCAATAAACATTTATTAAACACCTACTATGTGTCATGTCCTGTACTAGGTGCTGGGGATATAAAAAAGAGGCTGAAGACAGTCCCTGCCCTCAGGGAGCTTACACTCAAAGTTACCTCACCACTCTGGGCCTCAGTTTCTTATTCTGTATGATGATGGCTTTGGACTAGATCCTAAGGTCACAGGATCATGGATTCAGGGCTAGAAGGGCCCTCCTTGGTCATCCAGTCCAATTCCTTCCTTTTGAGTTGGGGAGATTGAGCCCCAGGGAAGTCAGAAGATTTAAAATCTAGAACCAGAAAAGAGCTCAGAGGCCTTTAGTCACTTTCTTAATTTACAAATGAGAAAGCCAAGGCCCATGGCAAAGTGATTTGACCAGGATCACATGGGTAGTAAACATCAGAGGTGAGATCTGACCTCAGGGCCTCTGACTTCAGAGGTAGGGCTCCTTTTGCTGTATCACTTTGGATGGAAATCCAGCTAGTAAGTGGTAAAGTTAAGATTGGAACCCAGGATTGAATTTGGCTTCAGATTTCGGATAGGAAGTTTTGGGAAGTTTGTGACCCTGTGGCCAAGACCCTCAGAGCTCTCCCCATCACCCAGATTTCCCTAGAGGTTGGATAGACCAACCTGAGGACAGCCTTGTTTATTTTAGAACACGGCCCCCTGGGCAGGATTTTCATTTTCCTAAACATTTGATCACAAATACTGTCTCACTGACAAGAACTCGGTGACCAGCATGGAAATGTTTCCACCCAGGCATTAAATGTTCCCGATGTTATATGGACATTGGTGACTCATAACTCATTTGGAGAATTTTTTCCCTTCCTCTTAAAAAACATGGTTTTCATGTGGCTAAATGTTCGTGAAAAGCCACACCTGCCTGCAGGGGTGGGGACATTCAGCTAATGATTCCATTAATACATGGAGGTATCATCATTTTCTCCAGGGTGGCTGACTGAGTGGTGGGTGGACTGGAGGATGCTTTAACCAGAAGATACACGGAGCTATGGTAGAATCTCTGAACATAGCAAAAAGGAAGACAAATTATCCACTGTTGAGCCTATTCATTCCCTCTATTCCAGCGAAGGATGTTTTTTTCAACTATCTCTAAGGATGTCAATGCCCCTTTAATAAAATGTGTTTCTCCAGGGTCAGTATGGCAGGAATTTAGCCACTTTGTCATTCACAGTCTAGCATCTTGTCAGCAGTTACTAGAGAATGAAAATCTGAATTGGCCCCAGATGCTTCTTGTGTGAGAACCTGACCCCTCCAGAGGTGACTCATGCCTGCTCCCAATTCCTGGCTCCTGGAATAACCCAAGTCACAGTCTGTAAGGGCAATGCTATGTTAGAACAACTCTCTATCTTCTCATTCACTTCTTCACCTCTCTCCCTGACCTCTTGCACTTAGGACAGAGAAAGTCTTTTCAGTCTGATATTAGAACTTTGGAATTATAGAATCCAGAATGGTAGAGTTGGTAAGGACCTTAGACATATGGTCCCCCCCAGGTAAGCTACCTCAAGTTTAAAGTTCTTTATGGGAGAACATGGACATCCACAGGGGAAAAAAAAAAACAAACAAAAACACAAAACCATATCTTACCAGCCCCCACCAATGTGTTTACTTTGAATAGTCAGGACCAAAGACAAGATTAGTTGAAAGTAGAAATAAATTATGAAATAGCACAGTGAGAAAAGTAACAATATTACCTTTTTTACTAAGCCTGTATATAAGTATTTGGGGGCGGGGTGCTAGGCAATGGGGTTAGGTGACTTGCCTGGGGCCACACAGTTAGTACATGTTATGTGTCCGAGGCCGGATTTGAACCCAGGTCCTCCTGAATCCACGGCCGGTGCTCTATCCACTGCACCACCTAGCTGCCCCCCACTAAGCCTGTATATATACTGCCACAAATACATGCATAATCAGTGGAAGGAGTAACATATCTAGGGAATATTTGTGGAGATGTACACACATAGGGAACACGTGTAGACACAGCACATACATCGAGGAACATGCAAGTAGGGAACATACGTGGCCATTGCACTCACATGGAGAAGCATTGTTTACAAGTAGGGAAAAGATGTGGCCAGGAGACACAAGGGAGGAGGCAACTCATATCTCTGACACAGAAGGGCCACTGATGACTTCTGAACTTTGCTGGGCCTGATTTCCTATACTACAGTCAAGTCAATTCACTTTGATTAAACACTTACTATGTGGAAGACACTGTGCTAAGCACTGGGTCTATAAATGCAAACAAAAAGATAGATGATACCTGCTGTCAATGAGCTTACATTCTAATGGGGGAAGACAGCACATAAAATGGAGCTGAAAAACCCTGGGTGTGGGGGGGCAGGGAGAGGGTACCCATGCGGGAGCATGGTGGCAAAGCCTGCGGAGTGAAGCATGGTCTTTCTGGGCTCCTCCACAAAGTGGAGGCTCTAGAAGGGGACTCACCAGTGGGAGAAGGTGGATGGAGGGAGGAAGCAGATAAAGCATGGTGGTAAAGTAGTCTTGTATTCTCTGCTGGGCATTTTTTCCCCTCCTGTTCTTGAGTGGTTACAGCTCCGGTGATCTCATTGTAAGTAATGGCTGCTGCTAGGCATGGCTCTGGTGGGAATGAGCTTTTCTATGCTCCCAGCTAGTGGAGTCCTCATCTGAGATGCCGTCCCTTTCTACTAAGATGGAAGAGTTAGCTCTACCATCGATCTTTTAGTTTAGAGCCCAGAGGCTTAAGTTTCTTCTCTTTTAGAGAGGCAACCCCATCACAAACACAGTATCCAACTAGGTAAAAATTCTTAGTTTTTTTATTAATTAATTTATTTTTAGTTTTCAACATTCACTTCCACAAGATTTTGAGTTCCAAATTTTCTCCCCATCTTGTCCCTCCCTCCACCCCAAGATGGCATGCATTCTGAACATAGGGTAAAAATTCTTAAGGCAGCTAGGTGGCACAGTGGATGGAGTAATGAATATGGAGTCAGGAAGACCTGAGTTCAAATCTGGATTCAGACACTGACTGGCTGTGTGACCTTGGGCAAGTCACTTGACCTTGTTTGCTGCCATTTCCTCATTTGTAAAATGAGCTGGAAGAGGGAATGACAAAGCACTCCAGTATCTTTGCCAAGAAAACCCCAAATGGGGTCAAGATATGTTGAACGTGACTGAAATAATGCAACAACAACAAGCTCTTGTTTTTTTCCTTCTATGGGGAATCTGTCTGTCCTCAAAATCTTGGCTGTGATGGGCTTTTCCATTTCAGAAGGAGAACTTTTGCCTCCAGGAGCTAACCTCTTTTGGAACATCCAATGGGTGAGGTGGCGCTCATAGGCATTAACTCTCTTTCAACTTTACTCCTGTTCATTGTGGTCAAGGTACCTTTCCCAAACCTCTGTCTGACTTAGGGTTAGAATTCCTTCATAACTACTGCTTCATTTCTTATTACCAAACTGTATTCCTTTGGAATACCGATAAACGGGGTAGGAAGCATGATGTCAGTAAGGATGTGGGCTTTGGCTTAACAAAACTCTGTCTGCATGGAACTTAAGAACTCAGAGGCCATTTAGTCCACTCCCCTGCCTCCAAGCAGTCTAGCACCAAAAGAGCTAAGTCAAGCCCTGCCTTTTAGCTCTTTGTGGGAAAAGAGGAGCTATAAGGATCTATCACAGCTAATTGCACTGTCACTCAGCACCGAAGGAAGTCTTCCCTCATTTTTCTCTTCAATATTTTCTGCTACAATTTCAGTCTCCTTATTTAGCCCCCACCTACTCTATAACAACCTTCATCTCAGTCACCAACCTGAAGCAGAAAGTCCCCAGACTTTCTCTGATATCTTTGTAAGCTTGGAAGTCTGACTCACGCTGTGCTGCCTTCACCGCTGTCCTTCCTCCCGGCTCCCACCCAGCAGGACTCGGAGGTAAATATAATAAGAGTTAGCATTGATATAGCACGTGAAGGTTTGCAAAGTGTTTACAAACGTCTCATTTGATCCTCACAACAACCCTAGGAGGTAGGTGCTCTGATTATCCTTGCTTTATAGATGAGTAAACTGAGGCAGACAGAGGTGAAGTGACTTTCCCAGGGTCACATCGCTAGTAAGCGTCTGAACTCAGGTCTTCCTGGATCCTAGTCCATTACAGTTTGCTGAGCCACTGAATTGCCTCTCTGATCATAGAATCACAGATCTAGAACCAGCAAATGACCTTCAAGGCTATTTTTTCCATTTATTCCAACACACTCATTTTGCGAGTTTAAGTGACTGGCCCAGGGTCACACAGCTAGTAAGGAGCAGAGGCAAAATGTAAATGTAGGTGCTCTGAATCTATGACTGATAGCACACAGGTAGGAAATGAATAAATGGTCTTATGCTGCCTTATGCTGCCTAAATGCTGCCTGTCTCTAAAGCAGTCAGACCCCCTGGGCTACAAAGGAATTGAACTGACAGCTTTGGCCTCATTCAGGACTCCAGGCCAACCCACCGAGTTCACTGGCCACAGTCGGCTCACCAAGCTTTAAGACCACTGAGTAAGACCCATGGTAAGGTCAGTCATTCAGTCAACCAGCATTTATTAAGTGCCTACTATGTGCCAGGACTAATTAAGCATGACGATACAAAGAGAAGGCAAAAGATGGTCTTGCTTTCAAAGAGCTCACAGCTTCATGGAGGAGACATCGTGCAGACAATTACGTACAAACAAAATAAAGACAGAATCAGTTGGAGGTAGTCTCAGAGGCAAGCTGCCAAAATGAAGGACCAGGAAAGGTTTCTTGAAGAAGATTTTGGCTGACACTTGAAGGAAGCCAGGGAACCCAGGAAGCAGAGATGAGGAGGAAGAGTATTCCAGGAATGGGGGCAGCGTATTGGACCAGGAATCAGAAAGACCTGAGTTCAAATCCAGCCTCAGGCACTTATTAGCTATGAGACCTTGGGTAAGTCATTTCACTTCTGTATGCCTTGGTTTACTTATCTGTCCAGCAAGGATAATAGGGAGACAGCCAGAGAAAATACTTGGACTTGGAGATGGAGTGTCTTCATCAAGAAACAGAAAGGGTTACCCAGAGAGGTAAGAGGACCAGGAGAGAGCTGGGTCATGAAAAGCTGGAGAGAAGAGTTTATCAAGAAGGTGATGAACGGTGTCAAAGGCTGCACACAGGTTGAAAGGGATGAGGACTGAGGAAAGGCCATGAGGACTGAGGAAAGGCCATTAGATTTGGTCATTGCAAAATTACTAGTAACTTTGGAGAGTGATTTTCAGTTGAATAATGAGATTGGAAGCTAGACTGCAAAAAATTAACACAATAGTGAGAGGAAAGGAAGGGGAGATGCTTAGTGTAGACAGCCTTCTCTGGAACTTAGCAACAAAAGGAAGATGAGATATAGGATGGCTAGTGCAGATGGGTGGATCAAATGGAGGGCTTTTCTCCTTTCTTTTTCTTTTTTTTCTTTTCTTTTCTTCCTTCCCTCTCTCTCTCTCTCTCTCTCTCTCTCTCTCTCTCTCTCTCTCTCTCTCTCTCTCTCTCTCTCTCTCTCTCTCTCCTCTCTCTCTCTCTCTCTCTCTCTCTCTCTCTCTCTCTCTCTCTCTCTCTCTCTCTCTCTCTCTCTCCTCCCTCTCTCTCTCTCTCTCTCTCTTTCTCTCCTCTCTCTCTCTCTTCTCTCTCTCTCTCTCTCTCTCTCTCTCTCTCTCTCTCTCTCTCTCTCCATATGAGGGAGACATGGGCACGTTGCAGGCAACAAGGAAGCAGCTAGTATAGGCTAAGAGAGACAGAAAGTGACAGAGTAGAAAGAGAGGGTGCAATCTGCTGGAGAGGGTAGTGTGGAATGGGATCGCTTGTGCATACAAGGCTTACCTTGGTAAGGAGAAGGGCTACCTCTTCATGTGACACTGGAACTGAGGAGGAGATAATGGCAGTTGGCATCTGAGTGATGTGAGATGAAGAACAGGGAGAAGAGGGAGCTCATGGCCAATGACCTCAAATTTTTCACTGCAGAATATGAGGCCAGATTCTTGGCTGAGAGGGTGGGAGGAGGGATAAAAAAGTTTGGAAGAGCCATTGTCAGAGAAGGAAAATGCATTGATCAGAGAGATATCATGGGGTTGCATTCCATCCTCAATCACAACCTACAATTCCACAGGATCTGCTTTGCCTGCAACCTTCCATGCAGCTCAAGCCTGGCACCCTATCCTGCAAGGCTGTTTTTAAGGTCCTTTTGGGCTTTTTTTTTGTTTTGGCTAGGCCATAGGGTTAAGTGATTTGCCCAGGGTCACACAGCTAGTAAGTGTCAAGTGTCTGAGGCCAGATTTGAACTCATGTCCTCTTGACTCTAGAGTCAGTGCTCTATCCACTGTACCACCTAGCTGCCCTTCCTTTCAGGCTTTTGAAGGATCCTTTAGCTAGCAGGAAGAGAGGTGCACAGATCAGGGGCAGGGGGTGGCAGTGAGGGCAGAGTTCAGTTGGGATCCAAGCTGTACTTCTCACTAGTGACAGGAAATCTTCTCTTTGGACAAAAGGATCAAAGACCAGGGTGAGGGGGGGATACTCTGCCAAGGAAGCAAGTTTCTCCTAGACTCCTAGGGGAGAACTGAACCTGAGAACCCACTCACCCAGTCATGCTGAAGAGGCCAACACACCTTGGTAATCCTTTTACTAGATAGTAATTGGCTGTGTGATCTCGGGAAACACCACTCGCCAGTGTTGATCCTCTCAAAGATGCTGGAGTAGGACTAGTGCCGAGTGCTAGGTGGTGCAGTTGAGATGGTGCTGGGCTTGAAGTGAAGAAGATTCAACTTCCTGAGTTCAAATCCAGCCTCAGACACTTGCTAGCTGTGTGATCCTGGGCAAGTCACTTTACCCTGTTTGCCTCAGTTTCCTCATCTATAAAATGAGCTGGAGAAGGAAATGGTAAACCACTCCAGTATCTTTGCCAAGAAAACCCCAGATGGGGTCATGAAGAGTTGGACACAACTGAAAGGACTGAACAACACTAACAAAAGGACTAATGGGTGCTCTAAGGGGGTCTCCCAGCTCTGATAGTCTATGTTTGAAGGCCCCTGCCACACATCACCTTTTATGTCCTAGGTCCCTTCCAGCTCTGTCATTCTATGTTCTAAGGTCCTTCCACCTCTGGCATTCTATGTTGCGAGGACCTTCCCAAGTGTAGCATTCTTTGTTCTAGGTCCCTCCCTGCTCTGACAGTCTATGTCCCAGGTCCCTTTCAGCTTTGTCATTTTACTTTCTAAGGCCCCTGCCAGCTCATACATTCATTTATCTATTTTTCTATCACCATATTGAATTATTTGGAGGGGAATTTGTCCATACCTGCTGCACCCTCTGCAAACCAAGCCTGTGGTTGGCAGGGAGCCCGAGCCCACTTAAGCTTTGCCTCTCTGGATTTCCTACCAGTGTCTCTCTTCAATTAAATTAGTATGCATCATTCTGGAGGCTCTGCTTTAGGAAAGTAGAATCAATTTGTTAGCCTAAAGGAGGGGGATGGGGGGAGGGAGGGAACGGTCAGTCACATTTGAGACTAATGAACTAGAGACATCATACTTATTAGCTGTGTGACCTTGGACCAATCACTTTACCTGGATGGACCTATTTTCTTATCTAGGAAAGAAGGGGAATGAACTAGATGACACTTGAGTTCCCTTCCAACTCTCGATTTATGGTCCTATGATCCCTTTTTTAGCCTCAGTTTTCTCATCTGTAAAATGAAGAGATTTGGATTAGATAGTCAATTAATAGTAAATAAATATTTATTAAGCACCTACTGTATGCTCCACAGGCACTGTGCTTAGCACTGTGGATACAATGGAATACTCCTGCCCTCTAGGAGCTCCCAATCTAATGGGAGAAGAGAACTTATAGAAAGGAAGATCATAACGGGTGAGGGAGAAGGAGGGCAGGTATCTAGAGAGAGGGCATGATAAAGACCTGAAGCCAGGTGGGCCTTTAAGGTCCTTTCACAGTCTAGGTCAAGGGTCTTATAGTCTTTCCTTGACTCTCTCCAAGAAGCCCCCAGACCTGAGAGAGAAAGAGATGGAGACAGAGACAGAGAGATAGGGAGAAAGAAAGACAAAGACAGAGAGAGAGAGAGAGAAAGAGAGAGAGAGAGAGAGAGAGAGAGAGAGAGAGAGAGAGAGAGAGAGAGAGAGAGAGTAATGGGAGTGGGGAGTTGGGGGAGAGGGTGGGGAGGATGCTGGCTTCCATCATCATGTGATGGAATTCTTTGGCCACCAGAGGGCCCAGGAACCAGGAGCAAATCTATCTGGATTTGGTATCACAGAATATCAGAGAAAGGGGAGAGCTCAGGGGCGGTTTGGTTCAGTCCCTCGTTTTACAGATGAGGCAACTGAGGGGGCAGAAAGGTGACTTGCCCAAGGTCACATAGGTAGTAGTGGTAGCTTGGTGATTTAAACCCAGGTCCTCTGATTCCAAATCCAGCAATGTGTGTGTATATGTGTGTTTGCACACATGCGTGTAAGTACCAGTGAAATGAGGCTCAGTGTGGGGGAGAAAGCCTCACACCCTACAGAAGAACAAAACATATCCATACATGGGAAGGACCTTTGCCTCTAGAGGAGCAACAGGGTACAATAGAAAGAGGCATTATCTTTGGAGTCAGAGGACCTGGATTCAAATCCTCCTTCTATCACTTACTACCTGGGCAACCTTGGTACACATGATTTAACCTCTCTGGGCCTTAGCTTCCCTATCTGCAAGATGCAGGGGTTGGTCGAGATGGCCTCCAATGTCCCTTCCAGTTCTATAGACAATTATCTGAACATAGCCTGCCAGCCTAGAAGAAGGGGCCTTAGAGATTATTTGGTTTGATCTTTCATTTTATGGTGAAACTGGGGCCTCCAGAGGAGAAGGGGCTTAAACAAAGCCATTTCTTGTGCCCTCAATTGCACTCTCTCCTTCCCTTTCCCACCTCCTTGCTAAGCCCTCTGGTGCACTTGTGACGGTCAGGAACCACGGCTGCTGGACAGCGTCCTTGGGAGAACTGTGGGTTTAGTGAGCATTTTCAGATGGGAGATGGGCAGGAGGAAGCATGACTACCACTGCCCTGGCCTTTAGAACAATGCAGAGAAATAAGGGTGGTTTTGATGCATGGACTTATCCCATTGAGGAATGCTTGGGAATTTGTTGCCTTTGATAGGGAAGTGGGTTCTGAATGAAAGAAACCTTGGAGAGCTCTGGCATTAGTTCGGTGGACATGATCTAGTCTCCTCATTACCCCTCTACTTGATAGAAGCCTGACCATCCACACTGGGTGGGAAGTAGGAAAGTCTCTGTGACTGGATTGGCTGAGGATTCTGGGCTTCTGTCCAGTAAAAGACAACCCCATCTTTTACCTACTCCCATAGCTGGGGTGGGCTCTGGCTCTCTCCAGAGCTCAAGGGACACAGTTCCTTGACTGGAAAGACCATTATCCACCAACATTTGACAAAGGTTTATTATGTGCCTATTCGGTGCTGGAAGTGGGGGGGAGGAGGATTGTTTACAGTCCCTTACAGTCCCTGGTTCCCTTGAAGGATCAGCTTGAGTGCCACTACTCCTGGAAATCTTTGCTAACTTTTCCTAATTGTTATTGCTTCCTCTAATTATTTTAATTTACTTTTTACAAATTTTGTTCTTTGGTCCACCTAGTTGCTAATGTCTCCCTCCTTATTTTGTATGTATTTTTTTTTCTATGCCTGTATATGTTCATTTTGTCTCCTTCAGAGCAGACACTTAAAAAACACCTCTTGGTAGGTTATTAATTATTATATTGTCAAGAATAAATTATTATTATCGCTGTTGTTCTCATTGTAGACTGGAAGCTCCTTGAGGGCAGACACTTTTATTTTCATCTTTCCATACTCAGCACCTAACATGGGTGCCTGGAACATAGTAGGTTGGTGCTTAATAAATGCTTGTTGATTGATTGACTCTTTGTGTTCTTCCTCTGCAGATTGTAAGCTCTTTGTAGGCAAAGGATCCTTTCATTTTTGCCTTTGTTTGGTATTGAAGTAGGTGCTTAATAGATGCTTGTGGAATGAATAAATGCATGAGTGCCCGAGCCTTGAATGTATTGTTCAACTGACAAATATTCATTGTAAATATTATTCAGACCTCCCTCCTATGCACAATTATATTCCTCAGGGGAGACTTTGGCACACACAACAAAACCCTATCCAGAATGCATATGTTAATATAAGGGGATGCGAGAATATTGAAATCAGCAATTAAGTGTTTGCAGGGAGAATTTCTGGTTATTTTAAACAGATTGTGCTCTGAGCTAGGAGGTAGTGTGTGGATAGAAACCTTTGGAGCTAAGGAAGAAAGGAAGTGGAGAGAAGGAAGGAAGGAAGGAAGGAAGAAGGAAGGAAGGAAGGAAGGAAGGAAGGAAGGAAGGAAGGAAGGAAGGAAGGAAGGAAGGAGGGAAAGAAGGAAGGAAAAAAGGAAGAGAGGAAACAAGTACTATTTATGTACCTACTATATGCCATGCACTGTGCTAACTCTGCAAATATTATCTTATTTGATAGCTGCCCTGGGAGGAAGGTGCTATTATTATCTCCATTTTTCAGATGAGGAAACTGAGGCAGACAAAGGTTAAGTGATTGGATCACACAGACACTAAGTGTCTAAGGCTGAATTTGAAGTCAGGTTTTTCAGACTTCAGGCCTAGAAATTCCTGCCTCTGACACCTACCAGCTCTGTGACCCAGTCACTGCCAGTCATTGTACCTTTTGGTATCCTAGGAAACTTTTTTAGACCAGAAGCTAAAGACAAGTTGATTATCTGTGCTGGTGGATCCTGGGAATTTCTCACAGCAATGGCATTCCAGGTTCCTTATCTTAGGTGGCCCAGGGAATACAGCATGGCACCTGGAGTCAGGAAAACCTGAGCCTTCCTAATATGTGCTTAAATGCTTGTTGACTTTTGACTGATTGACTTGATTTCCTATGATCCCAATATGACTTCATTTCCTATGATCCCAATAGATATTAGAGGTGGGATCTGAACCCAGGGCTTTTCCAAGTCAAAGTCCAGAGTCCCTTCCCCAAAATGGAGGCTCCAGAAAGAACTCATCAATGGTAGAAGGGGTAAACTTGAGGGCAGGGAGCATCTTTCTTGTTTATGCCAGGCATTGGGCTAAGAGCTGGTGGTACAAATACTAACCAGGAAGACAGTTCCTCACTTCAAGGAACTTGGGTTCTAATGGAGAGACAACCCTCCAGAGCTATTCTCTGGGAGCCCTTCCTCCCATTGGTGAGTTCTCTCCTGAACCACCATTTTGAGGAAGGGTCCTTGAGCAGCCATCCTTCATTGTCCAGACTTAGCCACCATGGCCCCTCCAAGGTTCCCACCCCCAACCACTCCTGTTATGTGTTGTCTTCTCCTAATAAGATGTAAGGCCCTTAAAGACCAAACTGATCTGTTTTTTTTTGGGGGGGAGTACTGGTATTTGTGGCCCCAGGGTCACACATAAGGCACTAGCAGGATGTGGGGAGGGGGGAAGAATGGCTGCAGTTCTTGAAGAGCTTTGAAAAAAAACTGAGGACTCAGATTCCTCATCTGTAAAATGCCACATTTGGATTAGACAGCCCATGAGATTCCTTCCAGTTCTAGGTTTGTGATTCTGGTCCCCTGATAGGCTAAGTGTCCCTTGTCTAGGACAACAAGAAATAGTGGAAAGGGAATGGACAAACAAATCAGTTGGTATCAGCAGGGAGGAAGCCCTGCACCTTCAGACAGGACCTGGAGAGACTGAGCAAACGCTTTAGCTGACACTTCTCCAAGAGTCTATGGCTCGTTGCACGGGGCCCAGAAATCTTCCAGGGCTGCCTGGGCATTGAGGTGAGGAGGAAGTAAATGGTTTGGTTCCTGGGCTCTTTACGATGTGAACTCAAGCAAATTGAAAGACCAGGATGAGAATACTAAGCATTGACTGGGAGTGGGGCCGGAGATCAGGTCCCCAGGGGTGAGCTGAGGACATCCATCTCCTTCTCTGCTTCCATTCTGGGTTCTGCCTGTCACAGAGGGTTTACTGAACTGCCAGGGGATAATCTCCCAGCAGGTGAAGGGGGCACGGTGGGAACTGTCAATCTTGATGCTCGCTCGTCATTATCCCAAACACAGAATGAGAAGCAAAAAGAGCGTGGACTAGGCTTTCACCACCACCCATCAAGGGGAAATAGCAGGGCTTCAAGGGGCTGGCAGAGAGGGGGCTGGGGTGGACGATGAGGAGGTTTCTCCCAGTCATTGTCTTCCCCGTAGGCATCTAGGACAGAGACTGAGAGCTGAAAGGAAACAGGACTTCAGAGCCTCATTTCACAGATGAAGAAACTGAGGCCCAGGGAAGTTAAGTGATTCAGCAAAGGTAAGGAAGTGTCAAAGGTGGGATTTTAACCCAGGACCCTCATTTTACAGATGCCTTAGTTTCCTCATCTGAAAAATAAGAGGTTCCAAAAGACTTGTGATGAAAAATGCTATCCACATCCAGAGAAAGAACTATGGAGTCTGAATGCAGATCAAAGTATACTATTTGCTCTCTCTCTTTTTTTTTTACTTCTTGTGTTTTTTTTTCCTTTTGTTCTGATTTTTCTTTCACAACATGACTAATGTGGAAATATGTGTAATATAATCATACACATATAGCCTATATCAGATTGACTGCCATCTTGTGGGGGGAGGGAGAGAGGGAGAAAATTTGGAACTCAAAATCTTATAAAAGTAAATGTTGAAAACTAAAAATAAATAAACTGAGGCTCAGACTAGACAGCCTCACAGATACTGCCCAGATCTCAATCTTGCTCCAGGCCCACTCTCCTTGTCTATAAAATGGGAATGGCAATTCAATATAATTCAGTGGGTACTTCTTAAGCACCTACTATGTGCCAGGCTCTGTGTGAGGCATGAGGAATCCAAAGAAAAAAACTAAGCAGCCCAGACCTCCATGGAACTTGCCTTCTACTGAGAGAAGCCTTGGAACAGGAGACATCAGAGCCCGGAGGGCCCTTAGGACAGGGAATGTCAGAACTGGGAGGAGTCTTACAACAAGGAATATCAGAGATAAGGGGGGCCTTCAACAAGAAATGTCATAGCTAACAGAGGCCTTAGAACAGGGAATGTCAGAGCTGGGAGGAGTCTTACAACAAGGAATATCAGAGCTAAGAGGGGCCTTCAACAAGAAATGTCATAGCTAACAGAGGCCTTAGAACAGGGAATGTCAGAGCTGGGAGGGCCCTTAGAACAGGGAATGTCAGAGCTGGGAGGGGCCTTAGAACAAGGAATGCCAGGGCTGGGAAGGGCCTTAGAACAAGGAATGCCAGGGCTGGGAGGGGCCTTAGAACAGGGGATGTCAGGGCTGGGAGGGGCCTTAGAACAGGCAATGTCAGAGCTGGGAGGGGCCTTAGAACAGGCAATGTCAGAGCTGGGAGGGGCCTTAGAACAGGGGATGCCAGGGCTGGGAGGGGCCTTAGGATGGAGAATTTAGGGTTAGAAGGAGCCTTAAGACACAAAGGCAAGCATTTTAGAGCCCCTTCTCTCTTCCCATCTGATCCTGGGATTAGATTTTCTCCTCAAATCTCTTGGTGTCTTGTAGGGAGGGATAATTATATTCGGAAACAGGACACTGCAAGGTCACTTATGACAAGAGCCGTGAAGTTAGAAGGAGGGCCAGACCTCACCTCGCTGTAGGAATCAGGAAAGGCCTCCAGAAAGAGAAGACACCAGAACTGAACCTTGAAGGTTGGGGGAGGACTCCTTCAGGCAGAAGGGCTCTTGAGGCCTCAGAGCAGCTGGGGGGTGGAGCGGCACACAGTGCTGGTCTGGGGTCAGGACACTTGGGCCCCAATCTTGGCTCCTCCCCTTATCAGCACAGTGATCTAGTTGGCGTAAGTCATTTCATCTTTCCTGGCCTCAGTTTCCTAGCCTATAAAATGGGAATGATGACTCTTGTACTCCATGCATCACAGGATTTTTGTGGAGAGTTTACTTTGTACAGCTTTAGGTGGTATAGCAAAGGGAGCTGAATCTACCTCACTGCCAGGCTGAACCGTAACCCTGGGGCCTTGACACACAGGGGCTTCCAGCAGAGCCTCGACTCACAGAATCACCAAGTCCTAGGGCCAAGTCCTTCATGGCCACAGAGTCCAATGTGCACCTGAAGAAGGATTTCCCTCTCTAATATCTCCCCAAAGTGGCTGCCAAGTGTTTGTTTGGAGACTGAAGCTAAGTGGGCAGAAGCATGGTGGAAGCCCTGCCTCCAGGGGTGGCCCATGGCGCTTACAGAGGACGCTGATTGTCAGTGAGGGTCTCCTCACAGCATCGTCACGTCTTTTCCTCCCAACCCATCATTCATGGATCATTCCAGACCAAAGTACCCCCAGACACCACTCCTTATGTGTCTGTGCTGTCTCTCTCTACTCGAATGTATGCTCCTTGAAGGCAGGGACTGACTTGTCTCATGTACTTGTATCCCTAGGTCTTAGCACAGTGCCTGGCACCTCATAAGCACATAAAAAATGCTTTCCTTTCCTTCCCCCTTTTCTTTTCTCCCTCCCTCCCTCTGTTCCTTTCTTCCTTTCTTCCTCCTTCCCTCCTTCCCTCCTTTCCTTCTTTCATTTCTTTTATATTTCTTCCTTCCTTCTTTTCTTCCTCCTTCTTTCCTCCCTCCCTTCCTTCCTTCTTTCCTTTCTTTTATATTTTTTCCTTCCTTCCTTCCTCCCTTCCTCCTTTCCTTTCTTTTATATTTTTTCCTTCCTTCCTTCCTTCCTTCCTTCCTTCCTTCCTTCCTTCCTTCCTTCCTTCCTTCCTTCCTCTCTTCCTCCCTCTCTCCCTCCCAGAGTTTGTATTTGATCTTGGTACAAGGGAATCACTAGAGCTCATTGCGGGTAGAGAGACCAGTCGGACAGCCATGTGAAGGACAGGCTGTAATGAGGAGAAACCTGAGGCAGGCAGACCCACCAGCAGCTGTTGCAATGGGCCAGGCACGAGGTAATGAGGGTCTTCACTGGAGTAGGGGCAGTGTCAGGGGAGAGGAGGGGGTATAGTCAAGAGATGTTGTGAAGGTAAAAAACACAAAATGTGTTAGGATGGTGTGGGGTGAGTGCCAGCGAGGAACTGAGGATGACTCCAAGGTGGCCAGGAGGATAGTTATACCCTCAACAGCAATGGGGAAATTGGGAGCAGGAGGATTTAGGGGACATTGGCGGAAGACACAGCTCTGTTTTGGATGTGGTGAGGTTGAGGTGCCTGTAGGATGTCCAGTTTGGGATGTCCCCAAAGCTCTTATTGTTGGGGGAGACTGGTTAGGGCTCAGTAAGTAGATCTAGACTCCTCTGCACAGAGAGGGTAAGGGCTGATGAGATCACTAAGAGAGATGGCAGAGAAGGAGAGGAGAAGAGGGCCCAGGCAGAGCCATAGGGAAGACCCACAGGTAGCGGCCATGACCTGGATGAAGGAGCAGCAAAGGAGACTGAGGAGGAGGAGTCAGATGGGGAGGAGGGGAGCCAGGAGAGAAGAGTTTCCCATGACAGACAATCAGTCAATTTATTAAATGCCTGCCATCTGCCAAGCCCTGTGCTGGACCCTGGGGATACAGATACAAAGAATTTTACCACCTCTGCTCTCAAGGAGCCCCAAACAATGCTGCCCCAATTCTGGCCCTTTCCCTCCTCTCACAGGAGCTCAGACTCCCAGCCTAGGTCCCCTGGCTCTGACAGCAGAACTTTCGCCTCCCCCCAGGCCGCTTTTCCTGCCCGTCCAAGCCATCTTGTATTTGGAAAGTTGTCGTGATTGTTTGGCCCAGCAGGTAGAAACAACCAAGCCTGACACCTAGTTAGCCAGAATAATTCGTTAAGATAGGAATCTGCCAGATGGTATGTTTTCTCTCTTGGCACTGTGGCCTCACCTGGCATCAGGGAGGCAGGAAACCAGTGGGTAGGTGGACATATGGGGAAGAGAAATAGTGATCCAGGTTGGCTGGGCTATGGAGTGGGTGGAGGTCACAGGATTGTAGACCTAGCTGGAAGGGACCTCAGAAGCCGTGGAGTCTAACCCCCTCATTTTACAGGTGGGGAAGCTGAGACCCAGGAGACTGTGACTTTTCACACAGGCAGCAAGTATCCAAGGCAGGATCTGAAGTCTATCTCCAGCCCTAGGTTCAAGCTCATTCCATCCAGTCTGATGGATAAGAGCAGATCCAAACGCTAGCCCAATGGTTGAGTGAACTCCTCCAAACCAGAAAGGATGGACCTTTTCATGACCCTCATTCTTCTCCTTCCACCCATTCTAGGAAAAAAGGAACCTGATGTGTCCCCACACATCTGTCTGTCTAACATCTGGGCTGTTTTTATGAAGAGGGTCACACCTAGGGTGTGGCCTTGGCCAAAGACCAAGGTGATGGCTCAATAAGATAAGTATCCGGATGGTGGTGATGACTCAGGCCATAACCCCATGGCAACAGAAGAGCATGATGACCTTCCTGTCTTCTTCCTTCCCTGTATCTCAAACTGGTTACCTTCCCCTGTTCCACCATTCCTATGGCCCAACCGTAAATCCCAGGAAGGGTGGGGAAGGGGCTTCCCTTTCTTGTTTCAAGTTCATGCACAGTAAACTGGTCAGATAAATGCTATTTTTAGCAGAAATGCTTGGAAGCAGCTTCTCTCTGGGACAGGGCCTGGAGAATGGCTGGTCTCCAGGCTATTTATCTGCTGGGCTGGAGGCTGCCAAGTCTTGACAGACAGCAGCCCTCAAAAGACCCAAATCAAGCAGAAACCAGAAATCCTCCCAAACTGCCTTCCAGCTCCAGGTTCAAGCTCATTCTGTTTATTAATTTATTTTTAGTTTTCAATATTCACTTCCACAAGATTTTGAGTTCCAAATTTTCTCCCCATCTTGTCCCTTCCCCACCCGAAGACAGCATGCATTCTGAATACCCATTCCCCTAATCTGCCCGCCCTTCTATCACCCGCCCCCTTCTCTTATCCCCCTTCCCCCTTCTATTTTTCTGTGGGGCAGGACAGATTTCTATACCCCATTGCCTGTATATCTTATTTCCCAGTTTGCATGTAAAAACAATTTTTAATTTGTTCTTAAAACTTTGGGTTGCAGATTTTCTCCCTTCCTCCCTCCCCACCCACCCTCACTGAGAAGGCAAGCAACTCAATACAGGTTATACATGTGTAGTCAGGCAAAACACTTCCATAGTAGTTATGTTGTGAAAAATTAACTATATTTTCCTTTATCCTATCCCACTCCCCATTTATTCTATTTCAATCTCATTCCACCCAGCCTTGGTGAATAAGAGCAGATCCAAACGCTAGCCCAATGGCTGAGTGAACTCTTCCAAAGCGGAGAAGATGGACCTTTTCATGACCCTCATCCTTCCCCTTCCAACCATTCCAGGAAAAAAGGAATGTGATGTGTCTCCATACATCTGTCTGCTCAACATTTGGGGTATTTTTATGAAGAGGGTCATGCCTAGGGTGTGGCCTTGGCCAAAGACCAAGGTGATGTCTCAATAGGGTAAGTTCCATCCAATAGATGGTGGACTCCAAACATCCAGATGGCTCCCAGCACCCAGATGTCTGGCACCATGGAGTAAAGGCATTTGGATGTTTGAGAACTTTCCTTTCCTGCAATTTACCCCTTCCTCATTTTCCACCCAGATGTTTGGCATCCTATTGACTAAAACATCTGGGTGCCTGGCTTTTTTCTTTTTTTTTTCCTTCCAGTTTTCTTACATATGTTTGGTAATATAAACATGGAAGTGGGTGGGGCTGGGAAGGTGGTTGGGAGGGGTCTTGTCTCAGAGTTAGGGTGTTGTTTCCTCTAAGGCCAAAATTGCTGGATAGAAGTAGGTTTCAGTGTCCTTGGGTTGGAGCCAGTCTTGGAGAATTTTAAGAATTATAGTCAATAACTCAAATTCCTATGGAGTTTTAAGGTTCACAGAGTACTGTCTTCCCAATAACCCCTTGAGAGGGAGAATACAAGCATCGTAATCCTTATTTTACAGATGAGGAAACAGAGGACTGATAAAACTGATTAAAAAGAAAAAGCTTCTTGAGGATAGGCTTTATTTCATTTTTTCCGTCTTTCTACCCTCAGGCTCTAGTATAGTGGGTGACACATAGGTGCTTAGTGAATTTGGAGGAATGAACGAATGAATCAGCCTCATCACCTCCATTTGGGTGTCCCACTCTTACGTATTAACCAAAAGGTGTCAGGTGGAGAAGATGATGGTGCTGAAAAAATATCCTGAGGTTTATATGGGAATCCACATATAGACACTCCTACCACTAACTAACATCTAGGTGATGCAGTGGATAAAGCAATGGACCTGGAGGCAGGAGATCTGAGTTCAAATGTGACCTCAGACACTTACTAGCTGTATGACCTTGGGCAAGTCACTTAACCCTATTTGCCTCAGTTTCCTCATCTGTAAAATGAGCTAGAGAAGGAAATGACAAGCCACTTTAGTATCTCTGCCAAGAAAACCCCAACAGGGGTCACGAAGAGCCAGACGTGACTGAAAATGATGCAACAGCAACAACCATTAACCGAGGGATGAGGCTTCAGCTGACCCTCCCCACATCCACGCCACACCAACCTCAGGCTGTCCTTTGTGAGTCATTTGCCCTCTAAGTCTGGTCTTGCTCCAGTCCAAGGAACGGAGACTAAAGATTAGGGACAGATCCAGGGGCATGCTACTAAATGTTTAACAACCTGCTTTCTGAAAAAATGTACTTGTGACATATTTTTAAGTTTAAGTAACATACTTGAAACTTAATCTGCATTATTATTAATATTTTCTTCCATCACTTTAAGTCTAGAAAACCAACAAAACAATAAATCAAGCTTTTATTTGAAGCATTTACTCATGTCTAAGGTGCAGTTGCTCACACTGAAAATTTAACAATCGGCTCTCATGAGCTAGCACCAGCTAGCTCCATGACAGATCCTAAATTCTGGGAAGAGGAGAAGGTGGGTTGGAAGGAGGAAGACCCCGGACCAAGCATTGAGGCTCTGAAATATAGTCCCACCACAGACTGACTGAACCAACAAGCCTGTTTGAAGAGGGAAATTGGTTGAGTTTAGGCACACAGCTAGTTATTATGATAAGAACTACAGTAGCTAACATTTATACATGTGCCAGGCACTGGGCTAAGCACTTTACAAATATTATTCATTTGATTCTCACAACAACCCTGGGAGGTAGATGTTATTATCATCCCCATTTGATGGATGAGAAAGTTGAGGCAAACAGAAGTTGTGACACACCCATGTAGTAAGAGTCTGAGGCTACCTTCAAACTCAGGTCTTCTTGACTCCAGGCCCAGCCCTCCATCCACTGCACCGGAGAGCTATTCCTATAAATGAGTTAAGGCTGAAGCAGGCGCTGTGGAGCACTTAGAGATTGGTCAGACGTGGAAGATGCCAGGGTCATTTACTACATTCCAGGCCATTGACAGTGTTGGCCACTGGGCTCCAATGACTCCAGAGGAGAGAGTGAGGCTGGTGACTTTGCACAGCTCTGCCCCACTTAAATCCAATTCACTTGCAAGTCATGACGTCACCTTCCTGATGTCATTGGTCCCCTTCGAAAACGAAGGATAAACAACAGTAAGTAAACTAATCTATTGCTTGGTCACAAAATGTGCTGCTCTGGATATTTGGCTAATTATGGGGCCCCTTTGACCTGGCTGGGATATATGCCAAGCAATGGGATACCATTCTTATGGCTGGAATGGGTCTTAGAGAGTTCCTGCCCCATCCCTCATTTTTCAAGGAGGAAAGCCAAGGCTGAGAGAAAGGAAGCTAGTTGGGGGGAAACCAGGACTGGAATCCCGGGCTCTGACACCCATTACACGGCTAGTGATAGATAGTCTAGAACTTTTGCTCCTCCCACCCTAACCTGTGTCCCTCAGGGAACCTTATGGAATTGATGCTTAGAACTGGGAGAGACCAAGTTTTACCACAGTGTTCCTGGAGATTCTGTAGACCTTGGGGGTGAGGTTGAGAGGGAGGGCAAGCAGAATGTTTGTGATTCTAAAGTCCCTCCCAGTTCTGACATTCCCTGTTCTAATGACCCTCCCACCTCTGACGTTTTCTGTTCTAAATCCCTTCCCAGCTCTGATATTCTCTTTTCTAAGACTCCTCCCAGCTCTAACATTGCATGTTCTAAGGTCCTTCTCGGTTCTGACATTCCCTGTTCTAAGGTCCCTCCCACATCTGACATTCTCTTCTCTAAAGCTCTGACATTTTCTGTTCTAGAGTCCTTCCCAGCCATGACATCCCCTGTTCTAAGGCCCCTCCCAGCTCTGATATTCCCTGTTCTGAAGCCCCTTCCAGCTCTGATATTCCCTGTTCTAAGGCCCCTCCCAGTTCTGACTCTAATTTGTTGTGTGACTGTGGGTGAGTGCCTTCCCCTCTCTGGTGCAACTGGATGACCTCTATGAGCCCTCCCGGCTCCTACCTTCTCCTTATCTCAGGACTCTTTGGAGGAGGCTGACCAAGAGACCTCCCTCTCCAGCTGGATTACGCCATTCCCACAAATCCCTGGGCTTCCTTGTTCATGTGTTGCCCTATGACACTCAACTCTCAAAAGCTGTGCTTAATTGAATTTAACTTAATAGTTTTATTGATGTTTCTTGGTGCTGGGGACCCAGAGGCCGCTGGGTAATTTGCACATTTTTAACAAACAAAATAAATAAGTGATAAGTGTAAAGATGCTTGTTTGAATCCAATTGAGAAAAATCTCTGCATCTGATTCTCAAAATGAAAAGAGGTGGGGGGAGGGTGATGGCACAGGCATAGAGCGTGATAAAGTAGCTTCTAAAGCTAAGATTTTATGATTCTGGAATCTTCCGGCTCATTATGCAAGCCCAGGCTCAAGCTGAGATGAGGAGGTGACAATCAGTCAGTCAGTCAATCTACAGGCACTGCGAAGGTACTATGAAGCACAGACTATATCTATATACCAGGCACTATGATAGCAATGGGGGATAAAAAGGCTTAAGATGAAATAGTCCCTACTCTCAAGAAGCACTCAGTCCATCTCTGAACAAAAAAGACAACGGTTCTTAGCCTCTTATTGGTTGTGAAGCTCTCTACCCATCTGATGGAATCTGCAGACCCCTTCTCAGAAGGAGGTTTTTAAGTGCAAGAAATAAAATATATCGGATTGAAATGGAAACCAATTAGATCCTTTTGAAATTACCTCTAACTAATCCTATATGTATCTTTGTTTGCAAATAGTTGTTCAAATGTTGTCTTTCTAGTGGTGGTGGTAGTAGTAGGAGTAGTAGTAGGAGTAGGAGTAGTGGTGGTGGTGGTGGTGGTGGTGGTGGTGGTGGTGGCAGTAGTGGTAGCAGTAGTAACATTTATATAGTGATTCCTTTCACATCACAAGGGTTAGGGCCAAGGTACCTCCTGCCCCACCATGATCTGGAAAATCCACGTAAAGTTTTTTGGCCCTCCTTTCACACCAGAGAAGTTTGAATTATCATGGTATCAAAAGATAAAATATGTTGATATTGTACAATACCGTACAAAATGCTACGCGTTTCTGAGTTTCTAACTTTTTCTGTGTCATCTGCTGGCCTTAGTGTATCACTGGCAGCTTCCACAAAACTTTCCCCAAATTCCCATTTAATTTCGTATGCTGACCCTTGATATATGGAAACCTGTGAAGAGGAAAGTGGCTATGTGGAAGTGATAACTGTATAGCACTTTCTAGGTTTGCAAAATGCTATACATATTATCTCATTTTATCCTCACAAAGTCCCTGAGAAGTAGGTGCTATTATTATACCCATTTTACAGATGAATAAGCCAAGGCAGACAGAGATGAAATGACTTGCTTAGGGATGCATGGCTAGTGTCAATCAGTCATTCAACAGACACTTATTACTTGCCTACTAAGTGTCAGGCACTGTGCTGAATGCTGGGGATACAAATATGAAAAAGGACAGTCCCTGCCCTCAAGGAGCTTACAATCTAAAGGAAACTAAAAAGATGGAGAGGAGGGGGGAGGTACCCTCTTCTAGGGCGTGATGGAGTTTAGTCCAAAGAGCACAAGACAGTGGAAAACGAAGTGATGGCAGGCCTGGGAGACCCGTCTAGAAGGAGGCTTTGAGAGGAATTGCCCCTCCCTCCAGCCCTGGAGGGGACTGGGAGTATTGATAAGGAATGAGTACCAAAGGTGGTGCCATCTTGAAGGATGGTGAGTTTTCTGATGATGAGGTCTCCTAGGGGCATGGTCATGATGGAGTCCAGTTCCAGGAGTGAGGGCTGGTGGGAAATGAGTGTCTTGAGACCAGATTTGAACTAACTCCAGGTCCAGTCCTCAATTCACTTGAACACCTAGAATATAAGCTGCCTGAGGGCAGGCACAGCCTATTTGCCTTTCTTTGTGCTCCCAGTATTCAGCATAATGCCTGGCATGTCATAGGCACTTAACAGATGTTTGTGGACTTGGCTTGACAGTTTTCAAAATATTAATAAGACAAGTTGACAGACCCCAAGAATCCCTCAATAAGATCAGAGCTGGAGAGGGATCTTAGAACACAGAATGCCATGATTGGAGGTGGCCTGAGAACAGAGAATATCAGAGTCAGAAGAAACCTTAGAACATAGAATATCAGAGCTGGAAGGAACCTTATTATTATATTATACAGGGAATGTCAGAGCTGAGAGGGGCCTTAGAACAGTGATGTGTGGCAGGGGAGGAGGGAGTGCTTTGAGGGGTACTAGGAAGGCTTTATCAGAGAGGCAGCAGGGTTCAGAATTTGGAGTCAAGGGACCTGGGTTCAAGTCCTCCATGTTTTAGGGCAATAGGTCAATCAATCAACAAGTAGATATTAATTGCTACTATGTTCCAGGCACTGTGCTAAGCACTGGTGTCTGTGAATAGAAGGAATGAGGAGTGTGCACAGGGTGAGACCTAGGGGCTGAGAGAAGCAGCTGAGACAGCAACACGAGGGGAGAGGCCAATATCCACCCTGTAAATGTACTCAGCGGGGACTGTTAGAGGAACCCAGGCTTCCTAGGGGAGGGCAGGGGAGGGCGGGGAAGGGGGAGAAACAGAGGAATGTCAGGCACCTTAGCTCTTGAATGGGATCATGGGAGAGATTTATCACAAAGGAGCAAGCTGCAGCTAGAGATAAAGCCCCCATCTGATGCTTGCACCTTCCGCTAATGTGAGGGGCTCCCCACCGGGAGCTCAGCAGTTCAAGAGCCACAGATAGGCCCAGAAATCGCCACCACCCATGGCTGCCAAGCCTCATATACTGAAAGCAGGGCAGCCCTAAACCTGAAGCATCACTCATAGCAGAGACGCTGGTGTGAAGGTTCTAGACTGCATCCTAGAGATGATGCTGGAAGGGGCCTTAGAGGTCAGTTTGCCCAGTTCCCTTTCCTCCTCTCCCCTCCCCTCCCCTCCCCTCCTCTCTTCTCTTCTCCTCTCCTCTCCGCTCCTTTCTTTTCCTTTTCTTTTTTAGCAGATGAGGCTATTGGCTGTGGGGCATAGACCCATAGACCTTTGTTTGGGTATTTATTATGATTTTTTAAAATTTTGAGTTCCAAATGGCCACAGGCCTTTTGAGCCTCCTACAATTGCAGCCTCTTCTATGTGTCATCTCCCCTAATTAGAATGTAAGTTCCTTGAGAGTTTCATTTATCTACTGCTGCTTCCAAGGCCTGGCACATAGTAACCCCTTAATAAATGATTTTCTGTTTTATTCCATTCCCTGAGGAAACTGAGGCCCAGAGAGGTAAGCCCCGGAATCACAAAGAGAGTTTGTGACAGATTTGGGGGGGTGACATGGGGTGGCTTTCTGGCTAAGGCTCTGGCCCCTGCTCAATGCCTTCTTGATCCAGGGAGGCCCAGGGAAAGTGTTTGCTTCCTCCTGCCTGGAGAGATAGTTTGGGGTGGGCACTTAGCCCTTGACCATTGGGGCTGGGGCTACAGGGATGCTGGGAACCAGCTGGGGGAAAAGGGTGATGGGAAAATAACACCTGTTGGACACCCTTCTGTAAAAGCGAAGCGAGCAGGGTCCCAGGATTGGGGCTGGGGGGAGGGCCTGCCCAGTCCTGAGCAGATATGTAAAAGGTAAGAAACAATTATATTTCCATATAAGGAAATTGAGAGAAAAGTAGCTCTAGGTCAGAGCTTCAAGAACCAGCTAAAATTGGGTGAAACTGGTTGTTTGATTAAAGAGACTGGAAGGACAAAGGTTAAACTTTACTTAGAGTGCACGTGCTTGAAACTCACCTAGGGGAGGAAGTGGTGGGCATTTGGGGAAGTCTGTGACCTGTGCTGAAGTCTACCTATGAAAGTCAGCTAGGAGGGACTTACGCCGGGAATAGGGATATAAGGATTGCTCTCTCTTCTGTAGAGTGTGTGAGCTTATCTCGAGTTCCACACCCACTTCCTATAGGAAGCGTGTTAAAGGTTTCACTGCGTCACTCATCCTGAGTCTAACTTACTGTGCCTATTAGGGCACCAGAGGTTATTTCCAACAGGTAGATACAAGCTGGACCTGGACGGAGCTCAGGCACCATCCTGCTGTGCCTCACTGGCATCCAGAGCCTGTGGGGGATGTTTCTGAGCTCAGGTGGTAGGGAGGGAGTCAAAACAACTGTTTGCTACTGCTGCTGTCCAACAGGTGGGCCAACTAATGTTCTATAGACTCCCAGTCCATGGAAGAGCTCTGGGCCAAGGTCATCCCATAACCATGACGTCCTCAGAAAATAATACTGTGATGAGAAACACGTGTTCAGCTTGAATGATAATGGGAGGAAAAAAAATGGCAAGTCCCTCCTGTGTCCTGCCTCCTCTATATTAATGAGGCAGGGGCCATGCCAACCCAAGGAAAAAAAAAAGCATAAAATGCTGATAAGTATTCAGGAAAGTGCCTCCCCGAGCCATCTTTTCATAAGGTCATAGATTTTGAGCTAGAAGCCACGTCATTCAATTTCCCCATTTTATAGTTGAGGAGACTGGGGCCAGGGGACTGAAGTGGACCCCAGGTCACACATTGAAAAATATGATCCCGGCACTCGGCATACTGTCTGGCTCTTAGTACGTGTTTTGTTACTGTTCAGTCATTTTAGTCATGTCCAACTCTTCATGACCCCATTTGGGGTTTTCTAGCAAAGATATTAGAGTGGTTTTTGATTGCCTCCTGCAGCTCTTGTTACAAATGAGGAAACTGAGGCAAAATAGCCCAAGATCACACAGCTAGGAAGTGTCTGAGGCCAGATTTGAACTCAGGAAGATGAATTTTCCTGACTCCAGGCCCAGCACTCTGTATACTATGCCACCTAGCTGATCCAGTAGGTGCTTAATAAATGTAGGAGTCACTTAAAATTTGAACCCACTCTCCACAGGGACTGAGGTGTAGGTACAGAATGTGCCTATAGTTGGGGAGTCATTTGGTATATCTTGCTATATCATTTCAGTAAATATCCTTTTGTGAAAGCTAATTTATGTTAACTGGCTAATTGATAGTGAGGAGAAAGCAAATGGTCAAATTGTACTTGGGGAGACTAATAGACATTGGCGAAGGATGTAGATATAACAAACCACAATGAGGGCCCAGAACAATGGTATTTGAAGAACCCCACAGCCCACCGGGGATACTGTAGAACGCTGAGGGGAGATAAGATACAGCCCATGATCTATGATTGATGAGAAGTATAGCACCAATGTAAGGAAGGATCTTATGGCAGACAGGTCCTCTGGTCTTTCTCTAAGCTTTAGCCTCAAGACCATCATTTCTGTGCCAAAGTTTCAGGGGAAAATGACTCCTAGACTGCATAGTATGCTGGATGTCCAGAGCTATCAGCCCCCAGCCCCTAGCAGATGGGCTAAGGAAAGATTTTGAAAACTGTTGTTAGGAATGAAGGATGAAGGCATGGCTCTGGATTTTCACTTGAATCAATTGAGGAGAGACTGAGAAGAGTCCTGGAGCATATCCCAGTAGGCCTTGGGGTAAAATGCAAAAGACCTTTAGATCTTCCTTAAACACCTTCCAGCCTTCTCTGTTTTGTCTGTGAACCCAATCCTTTGGGTCCCTTCTCTTTAAGCCCACTCTGCTGGGGGTGACTCCATTCCTGCTTGGGGTATTGGATGACATACAGATAAGAAACTTCTTTGACAACTCTTATCTGGGCATAATAGCATTACTAAATGTTATCATGATTATTGAAATATTATCCTTCCCTGGGGAAGTTTCATTTATCTAGAAATCCTAGAGAAAGAAAATCCTCAAGCCCCAAAGGTTCCAAGTGTTTTTCTCTGGGCCTCACTTTCCTCATCTGTGAAATGAGAAGGTTGGATACTAGGTGATCTTGGAGGGGATTGGACTGGGCAATCCTGTGTTCTAATCTCTGATGTTCTGTGTTCTAAGCTGTGCCCATCCAAGTTCTGAAACGCTGTGTTCTAAGCTTCTCCTGGCTTTGACACTCTCTGCTGTTTGTTTTAAGGCCCCTCTCAGCTCTGATATTCTATGCTCTGAGTTCTAAGGTCCTTTTAGCTGTGCCTAGACTGTGTTCAAAATATTTCTATGACATCTCCTAGTTCCTGAGTGACTCAACATTTGTGGCCTTTCATCTAAACTCTCTGTTGCTGAGTCTTTGAAAACAAACATTCAGTCTTTACTTGAGTAATCTGCATGGATGACTAAGCTTGGAATCCTTAAAGAAAGAAAACCCTTCTCTAAATTTCTGGTGGCAATGACCTATTCCTGAAGTGCCATCTTAACCCATCTAAACCCATTTAGAAACAAGTCCAAATGACCCAGCCATTTGTTTGATGCTATGGGCAGCCAGGTGGCTCAGTGGATAGAGTGCTGGGCCTGAAGTCAGGCAGACTCATCATTCTGAGTTCAAATCCGGCCTCAGACACTAGCTGTGTGACCCTGAACAAGTCACTTAAGCAAGTTTACCTCAGTTTCTTCATCTGTAAAATGAGCCAAAGAAGGAAATGGCAAACCACTCCATTGTCTTTGATGAGAAAACCCCAAATGGGGTCATGAAGAGTTGGACATGACTGAAAAATGACTCGACAACAACTTTTTTTTTTCTTTCAACCAGAGACAAAGTTTATTAAAGATCCGCCATATTGGCCAGACTCTTAAGGAATCTGAACATTTGTGAGCTATTGGCTAGGTTCTTAAGGGATCTGAGCCTCAACAACTTTGTCAACATGTTGTTGGTGAGTTGACTTGGGTGTCGCCCATGGAGGACCTTTGGATTCCACCGTCGGCTCTCAGCCATTTCATGGGCTCCATACATAAGCGAACCAGTACTGATTGTATTTCAGAAGTCCAGGAGCATTGTGAAAGGGTTTCTCTCAGCTGTTTATCATGAGGTCTGGAAACATCCATCGGTCTTCCTCCTGCTCTTTTTTGGTGAGGAACTGTTGATCATTCTATGATGCTTGAGAATGGTGGACCCTTTGTTCCATTAATATTATATGGATTTTTATTTAGATGCTAGTTCATTCCATTGTCAACCATTTTACAGTTTCAAAACCTCATATTAAGACTGGTGCTGCAAAGGTGTTAATTGCTCTAAATGCATTCTTATTCTCTACTTTGAAACTGCTCTATGTATTTGTCATGCAGGGCTGTGTATATTACCTTATTTTACTCTGCACCAGGAATGCCAGGCCACCCATACCCTGCTGCCCCTGCCTCACCAGCCCTTTGGACACAAGGCGACCTGGCATTTTCTCCGATGGCTGCATGCAGTTCATTTCCACAAGCCATAAGATAAATACCATTCCATTCTCCAGAGTGTCACTGTGACCTCCATTCATGTTAAGCTAATGGGATTCCGGGACTGGCCCTTTCATTACTTAATCAGTTATTACGTCCCCCAGCCAAGGCTAGGTGGTCAAATATGCCAACCGCTCCAATGCAAGTTTGCTTAATGTTAAAAAAGAAGGGGGTACTGATGGTGAGTCACTCATAGTGCAGAATTAGAGTGTAGCAAATATATGTCTAGACCCAATAAAATATCGTTCGAGCCTCTGCAAGGCCATCAGCACTTTGTTTCATTAGGTTCCAGGAGAAGAGAGAAAGAGTACCAATTGCTCTGGTACAGCTGGGGTCACAGCTACTCCCCCCCTGTCCTCTTGGTCAAGGGATATTTTTGAGCCTGAGTTTTCTGTCTATGGGGTAGAAAAAGAGCCTTGTTTGAGAGCTGGCATGGCAAGAGTGCCGGTGTGGGAATAAAAAGGGCTCAGATTTGCTCCGTGACCACGGGTGGGTCACTTCGTTTTCTGGGTCTGAAAAACCTTGGCCCTATTGAAATCCAAAAAGCTGTGTGTCATGGGCTGCCCCTGGCCTAGACGCTCCCCTTCCTGCAGCCTGGCATCCCTTGAGATAATATTTGTAAGCAGTCAGCACAGGGCCTGGCACATAGTGAGGATTTAATAAATGCTTCTTTTTCCTCTTCTCATTGGATGAAAATGTGAAAGGACTAACCCAGGATCACATAGCTAGCCCAGGTCTGAAACTGGATTTGATTTTAGGTCTATCCATTGTACCACCCAGCTGATAGAGCCTTTCTTTCTGAGGTTACCTTGTGTTTGATTGTATAGATCTTATGTAAGCTTCTCAAGGGCAGAAAGTGTTTTGCTTTTGTATCCCCAGACAAGCACCTGGCCCTTAGTAAGTATTAATAACTGTTTGTTGATTAACTGTCTTCTGGCTAATATTCCAGGCCACTTACCATTAATTACACCAGGATGATCCTAGTGAATTTATTACCTTCTCTTCATGAAAAAATTGGTTGTGTCTGGCCTTTCCACTCTTGTCGCTGCCCTAAACTGCCTTAAGGAGTGAGTGCTGTGACGGTGGGACTGTGTCCTGGTCATCTGTGTGCCTATCCCCCAGACGCCAACCACCCAGGAGGCTTCCAAGGCTGGGAGAGCTCCTCTGGATGCTCTACGTTACAATGGAAGGCTAGGGGCCACTGGGAAGGTCTGCCTGTGTGCCTCCACCTGGCACAGAGAACTTTGACCCGCTGCTCACTGGGGAGGCCCCTCCGTGCTCATGTATCTCATTAGTGTCACAGATGGAAGCAGGAATAAGTGGTTAATTACTGATGGTGATGGCTGTGGATGCTGTTGGCAGCAGCACCAATCATGGAGCTTAAAAAGGATTAGTACTGGGGAGCTCTGGCCAGATGCTAGAGCCAGGTACTTTCCCACTTTGGGCACATTTCATCACCTGTAAAATGAAGGGCTTGTAATAGATGATTCCTGAGTTCTCTTCCAACTGACATTGTGTTCTAAGGCCCTCCCAGCCCTGACATCCACTGTTCTAAGGCCCCTCCCAGCCCTGACATCCCCTATTCTATGCTCCTCAGGCCCATTCAGCTTTGATAGCCTATTAACTGAACAGTGACCTGGTGGGTCTGACAGGCCAGTCTCCAGCCCAGGCCAGCTGACTCCACACGCTTGACACCTCTTTCTGTTGCACTTCCCAGCCTTTCAGGTGACAGAGTACATTCTGGGGAGAGGATTCACGGCAATGACCCTGCCCAGGGCCTCGGTTCTGGAATTAGATCTGTTGTCTGGGAGAGACACACTTCTACCCCCTCACTTGTCTCCAACTTTTCTCTGAGAATTAGCTAACAATTAATGAATCCATTTGTTTAATGAGGTGGAAAGTAGCTGATGATAACAGTAATTAGCTCTTAAATAGTGCTTTTCTAAAGCAACTTGCCTTACAGGTGCATTCATTAATTAAGCCTCTTGTCACTCCAAGCCTATAGGAAAATGAGTCTATGATCCCATTTTGTAGAAGAGTAAACTGAAGTAGAAAAGTAGTTTGAATTTTACAAGGCCAGAGGAAGTGGTCATGTCAGTATCCCAATTAAGACTGGAGAGGTGATGGCTACTGGTGTGGAACAATATCTATGGGACCAGAATCAGTTGGTTTCATTAATTTTATTTAGCTGCCGCTTTCTTTCTCTCTTTTTTCTTTTTCTTTTGTAAGGGCATAGTTTGCTGGGTGGGGAAGTACAGAATGAAATTTCTGATATGAAAACGAATATAGCTATAAAATTAAAATAAAGAAGAGTCTCAATTTAACCAGCTAAAGGGTCTTTCTGGCAACTCACAATGAAGCACATACTGTCTTCAAAAACCTTAAAACTTAATATTATAACGTTCGTCCACTTAATATACACATTCTGTGAGTCCTTCCCAGCTCTGACATTCCCTCTTCTAAGGCCCCTCCCAGCTTTGACCTTCTCTATTCTGAGGCTCCCTCCCAGCCTTGACACCGTGTCCTAAAGTAATGTTCTTAGCTCATGGATATGGTTCACAAATCTGTAACTCAGCAGCCAGTTAGTCTAACCCCTTAGATTTACATATAAGGGTATGACTATATTGAGTAAATCAATCAAGTTACTTTACTGTTTAAAGTGATACCTTTCATGAGGCTAGAAAACACCTTGATCAATCAATCAATCAATGAAATCAATCAATGAAAGACTTTGGGAAAAGTCCTTCATTTACATATAGTGATGGTTGTACAAGGAGTATGCTCAGATTGGTTGAGCAAATTTGGTCGTGCCACTTAGAGCAGGTCGCCTGATTAAGTGTTGGAGGGTAGAGAGGAGAGAAGGAATTGCTTGGGATGGGGCTGTGGTGAGGAGAGCCCTTTGGCATAGGTTTCCACCTTCCCTTCCCCTTGACTGGGAAAGGACCCTAAGAATTATGAAGGGTCAGGGGGATTTTGAACTTCTGACTTCTATTCTTCACATTGATGTCCTAGCATTGTCCCTGAGATAGCAGCTGCTGGTGGCAATGCTAGTACTGGGAGCCAAGATCAGACTGGATGCAGTTTCAAGGTTATAGAAAGAAAAAAAAAAACAGAAAGAAAAAACCCAACCATACTGTATGTAAGGGGAATGTTTTTACGATTCCAGCAAAAAGACTTTCAGGAGTTGTGAGTTATCCTTTTGCTACATGACAGCTTTAATCTGGGACCCATTTTCCTCTGGATTCTGTATATTTTTGTGGAGGAGGAGGAGGAGTGTGTAATAGAATTTGGGAGAAGATTTTCCCTTCTATTCTTACTATATTACCTTAGTCAATGCTATTTCTAATAAAACAAATTGAGTCTGGTTGACTGAATGTCACTACTGATCAACAGAAAGGAGATACACTAGTGGGGGCTCATGAGCTCTGTATTATTAGGAAGACAACACCCAATCTCTTAAAGCTGTCCCTAGATCCCCAAGGAGGCCCCGTAGTAGTCATGATCTAGGGATCTAACTAGTCAGCGTAAGTGGGAATTGGAATAGTTTCTGCTATATGCAGAACAGGAAGCCAAGAAAGTGAAATGACTTTTCAAAAGTCATATAGGTAGCAAATATCAGAGGTGAGATTTGAACTCATGTCCAGATACTTTTGCTATAAAGGAGGAGTTTATATTGAATCTATATTGAGCCATTCCCTCTCTCCATCAGAGGCATTTCTGAGACCCTACATCAGAGCTAGGCAGCTAGGTGGCACACTAGATAGACCACTGAGCCTAGAGTCAGGAAGACTCCTCCTCCTGAGTTCAAATCCAGCCTCAGACACTTACTAGCCATTTGACCCTAGGCATGTCACTTAACCATGTTTGTTTCATTTTTCTCATCTGTAAAAGGAGCTGGAGAAGGAAATGGCAAACCACTCCAGCATCTTTGCCAAGAAAACCCTAAATGGGGTCGCAAAGAGTCGGACGTTATTGAAATGACCAAATGACAACAAAAGGCCTGGGTTAGGGCCTTGGAACAGAGAGGGGTGATTGTCTTTTTCTACTTGCTATCTACTCCTCCTCCTCCTCCTCCTCCCAGATCTCATTAATCAGGGCATGGAGCAACGTGTAACATCTTGGGGAGCCCTGCTAAATACAATCATTTTCTGGGAGATGAGATCATGCAAATGCCAAGTCTGGATGAATAGAGGAATCATAATTATTGTCAACACCCAGTCAAGGATTTCCTGCAGTCTTAGTTCTCACTTCATGGCAGCATTGAGGGGAAGTGAATTGATGACTACTTTATGAAATCATGAAGGAAGACCATGACCGGCCTTAGGAAATGAGGTGGCAAGCACACTTTAAGCCCAGAGGGCACCAAGAAACACTTGAAAGGGTTACAGAGGCAGACGTGGATGCAGGGGATAGGATGGTGAAGAAAGGCAGGCACTATGGGGAAGACGATGGGGAGGGAGGAGAGACACAGATAACCCTTACTGAAATCATGGATTAGTGTTGGTAGCATTGACCAGTATGGACCCAATGGAGACAGAAAAGTCCTTGGGGAGCAGGAATTTGAGGTTGGATTTTTATGGAGTTTTGCTAGAAACAGACCAACTTATCTGTGCCATTTTGGGGTTAGTCCATTAACATATCCTCATCATCTCAAAGTTATCAGCACCTTTTCATGTTCTGCTGGTCTGGAATGTGTCTGAGGTTAACGTAAGTCTAGAACTCCAACAGCAGCATCTAGATGGCTTCTCTTGATTCAGCACATATGACCAGGATGTGAATTTTGGTTAATATATGAGCCAATTTGCAAATTATGCTCCTTTTATCTTTGGGATAATTTGCAATCGAATTCCATGTTACCCTTTGAAATTTTACTTCTTTCTATTGCCTCTTCATACTGGCTGCCTACAAACTTACTATACTGACTGGGGTGAGGGGGATGGTCATGGGGACCAGAATAAGATAAAATTTTGTCATGGGAGGGAATGAGGAAACTGGAAACCACTGAGCCTCTCCCTGACCTGGATTTTCTAGGCCCCTGAAATTGCTTTGGCCATTCATTTCTCTGCTGAGTCCACATTCCTCCAGGTGTTCAAACCAGAACATAGAGCCTTCCAATCAATGATTCTACAAGGTTTTATGAAGTCCTCCTCCAGATCAGGCATGATACTCAGTGCTAGGGGTTACAAAGACAAAAGCTAACCCAGAAATACAGAACACACAGGGGCATCCACCTACAAAGACCTGCAACAGAAACATTTAAGTGTCCTGATACAGGTAGCTTGGTACAGTGGATAAAATGCTGGATTTGGAGTCAGGGAGATCTGGGTCTGAATCCCATCCCTAACACTGAGAGTGGGGAAGCCAGTTAACTCTGTGGAGTAGTAGATATTGTGTTGGCACTCTGGAGTTGGGAAGACTCAAGTTTGAATCCTGCCTTATACACTTAGTAGCTGTATGACTATGAGCAAGTCATCTCAGCCTTAGTTTCCTTTTTTTGTAAAATGGGAGTTATAATATGCCCACCTCCCAGGATCTTTGTGGGTATCAAATTTTATAAATATTATAAATATACATATACATTTATATATGCAAACATATGTATATAAATGCAAATTATATAAGTAATATATGTACATACATATATAACATATACATTTTATGCAATACACATGTGTTAAGTATTTTGCAACCCTCAGAGGATCATAGAAATGTTAGTTTATGGATGGTGTTCATATTATGCATTAAGATTTGCAAAACAGTCCAGGACCCAAGGGAGAGACCTTCTCTCTGTATCTCATCACAGAGGGGTATTTCTCAAGCTAGAAGGGACATTAGAGTTCATTCTAGCCCAACCCTTTCAGTTTACAGATGGGAAAACTGAAGCCCCTGGAGAAGTAGCTTGCTCACTATCCCACAGATAAATGTCAGATGCTAGCTTTGACCCTACATCCTCTGTCTTTATCGTTAGCTCTCCTTCCACTGTGCCACTGTCTACACATGCACATATACCCACAGAGGCCACAACTAAATCATTGCCATTTTTACGGTGCTTTAAGGTTTTTGAAGAGTTTTCCTTGTCCATAAATTTCAATAAATGCTTGTTGGCTTCTCCTGGATACTATCCCTCCGTTCTGGGTTTTATAACACTGCTGTCTCCTGAAACTCCTCCTAAATGTTGGACAGCTTTTTCTCAGTTACTTTTGCTGGATCTTCATTTGTATCGCAGCTTCACCTGGGGGTGCTCTCCAAGGTTCTATCCTATGTCCTCTCTTTTCCCTCTACTCTTTTCCCTAGGTAACCTTGACACCTCCCATGAGTTTAACTGTCATCTCTGTGACATGGAATGGAGTGGAGAGAGATGAGATATGGTAGCCTATTAGGATGCTCTTGCAATTCTCTAGGTGAGAGGTGATGAGGGTCTGAACTCAGTGGTATCTGAGTAGAAAGAACAGATCAAATACAAGAGATGTTGTGAAAGTAGAAATGGCAAAATTTTGCAAGTAATTGCTCCCATGGAGTAAAAGAAAGTGAAGAGTCCATGATAATGCCAAGGTTACGAACTTGGGAGACTGGAAGCAGAGACGGGAAGAATGCAATCCCCTTGTTTTGTTATGGTCTTTTTATAGCTAGCACCACATAGTAGAGCTCCTGGAACATGGTAGGTCTTTAATAAGACTGTTTGAATGGTTTGTATTATCATGGTTGTCATTATTATTATTATTGTTACATTAGAATGCAAGCCCCTTGAGGGCAAGGACTGTTTTCTTTTGCTCTTGGTATCTCTTGTGCCTAGGATAGCTCTTTGAATTTCAAGAGGCTAGGTGGCACATTGGATAGCGCACTGGGCTTGGAATCAGAAAGACTTACCTTCATAAGTTCAAATCTGGCCTCAGACATTTACTATCTGTGTGACTCTGGGCAAGTCATTTAACTCTGTTTACCTCTATTTCCTCATATGCAAAAATGAGCTGGAGAAGGAAATAGCAAACCACTCCAGTATCTCTGCCAAGAAAGTTCCAAATGGGGTCACAAAGAGTTGGACATGACTGAATAACATTTAATAAGTGCAATTGGATTGTCAGAGCTATTCCTTCTATTCATTTGCATCTCCAAGCTCACCAACCCCTGTTCACATTCTTTATTTTCTAGATTTAACTCCAAGAGCCTTCAGAGTTAACAGAAAATCAAACCCATGCTCAAAGGAACAAGATTTTCTTTCCTAAGGAAGTGCCCAAGAGGGTCTTATGGGCTTTGAGAAGTGCCTCCAAAGAATGTCATCTGAGCAATGGTAGCCCCATTGTAAGGGCCATCATAAGATCACAAATCTAGAGCTGAAAAGGATCTTAGAGGCCACTGAATCCAACCCCCTCCTTTTATAGATGAGGAAACTGAGAGCCAATAAGGTGATTTGCCGAGGGTCACATTTACCTTGTTGGAGGCAAGATTTGAACTCAGGCCTTCTTGACTGCAAGTGAAGGCTTTGAGGGAGAGGTCACTCACAGGGTCTTCTAAACTCAGATGTGTTTGTGAGAAAATGCATCTCATAACTTGTTTGTTACCACTTATAACATGAATGTTAAATGGATAAACTAAACCAAATTGGAATGGTATTAACAAAACCCTTGCCCTAAACAATGGAACCATTCACCAATTGTTACCATGATAATGATGATGATGGTGGGGGGGGGATGCTGGTGGAGGTGGTGAAGATAATTAATCAGCAGACATTGATTAAGCTCTTGCTCTGTGCCAGACCCTATGCTGATACATGCAGTGGAAACAGAGAGGCAGTGGGGTGTAGAGTTTAAGGATCAGATTTTGGGTGAAAAAGACTTGACTTCAAGATTTACTCCCAACCCATACTAGCTGTGTGACCCTGGGAAAGTCCTTTCATTTCTCTGGATCTCACTTTTCTCATTTGAGAAGTGGAGCACAGAAATCCACTGAGATTGGAGAGTTGGAAGGGTCCCCAGGTGCCATCTTGTCTACCATGTGCCTAAATAAGAAGTCCTGCTACATTATACCTGATAAATGTCACCTAGGCTGGGCTTGCAGACCTCTGGTCTCCTTACTACATCCTGAGAGGCCATTGAGTCCATTTCCCTCCTAAAGTTGAGGGGAGGTGAACCAGCCCCTTTCACTGTTGGTCAGCTCCCATTGTAAGTACTCCCCCCCCCATCTTATCTGCTTTTTTGAAACTTCCCCTGGTTCTACCCTCTGGGGCTAAGCAGAACAATACTAAGCCCTCCTTCATGTGTCTCTAAGGTCACCTCTAAGGATCCTTTCACCTCTAGTATTCTATGATGGAGACAGTAGATTTCTTGGTTTTTTGCTAGGCAATGGGATTAAGTGATTTGCCCGGGGTCACACAGCTAGTAAGTGTCAAGTGTCTGAGGCCAGATTTGAACTCAGGTCCTCCCGACTCCAAGGCCGGTGCTCTATCCACTGTGCCACCTAGCTGCCCTAGTGCAGATATCTTGTTGTTTGTGGCTGTTTGCCCTTTGTTCTTGAAAGGATCAATGACATCAGGAGGGTGGTGTCTCTACAGAAGAGGTAGCTGCATCTTGGCAAGGCCAAGGGGTCTGCCTAGGGTCACCAGTGACCAAGGACAGGCTAGCAAGGCCTTAAATTCCCCGGGTTTTCATTTTGCCCTTGGTGCACCATGCAGATTAACTCCTCCAATTGGGAAAAGTGAGAACAATTATCTCAAGAAACTGAAAATAAAAATGCTGAGGCTACTTGGGCTCCTGGAGATGATCCCATCCAATGACCTCATTTCACAGAAGAAGCTAAGATCCAGGGAGGGGAAGATACATGTCCATAGGCACAGGGATAAGTAGTAGGAATAAGAGTCCTGGCCCAAAGTCCAGGGTGATTTCCATGACCCCATGTGGCCTTCGCCTTGTCAAGGCCATTGAAGTAGAGACCCTTCTCAGACACTCAACCAAAGAGAAGTGCCAATTATTAATTGTCCCTGAGTAGCCACATCCCTCCAAAGGCTGCTGCCTCTTTAGTATCCCAAGGTGACAGAGAAAATGGCCCCTGGTGGTCAGGCTTGATCCCAGTGACTCCCTGGTAACTTCTAGGGTAAAACAGAAAATTCTTTCTTTGGCTTCTGGAATGTCTATCATAACAGGGCTCCCTCCTGCCTTTCTGGTCTCCTCATATATCATTCCCTCATATGCTCTGGAATCCAGTGCCACTTGCCTCTTGGCTGTTCCTCAAATAAAACATTCCATAGGCCTCCAGGCATTTACACTATCTGTCTTCCATGTCTGGAATGTCCTCCTTCATTGCCCTCTCCCTCCTGACTTCCCTCAAATCTCAGCTAACATCCCACCTTCTGCAAGAAGCCCTCCCCAGTCTTCCTTAGCCCTATGGCCTTCCCTTTGTTGATTTTCTCCAGTTTTTCCTGTCTATAGCTTGTTAGTAAACAATTGTTTGCATGATGTTGCCCCCAATAGACTGTGAGCCCCTGGAAAGCAGAGTCTTCCTCCCTCTCCTTTTCTTTGTATCCCCAGTTCTAACCCAGTATTTGGCACATAGAATGTGTTTAATAAATGCTTATTGACCAACTGACTAGGTGTCTATCTGGGCAGGCCAACAGTAGACTAGCCAGGATGGAGGCCAGGCAACCAGGACCTGGGCCACTAATGCCCCTTCCTTCATTAGGAAAATTAGAAGGAGCTCCCTCTGGGTCACAACGGATCCCAGAATTTAGAGCTAGAAGCAACCATCTATCTAGTCTAGTTAATGCTAGAAAAACTGTCCTTACTGCATCCCACCCCAAAAGGCCTCCTCCTACCTCTGCCTGTTGGCCTCCAATGTGGGGGGCTCACCACCTCCTAAGGCAGCCCATTCTACTTGGTGGCAGTTTTTGGCATTATGAAGCTTTTCCTAATGTCCTGCCTCAATTGGACTCTTGGCAGCTTCTGCCTGTCTCTTCTGGTTTGCCAAATTGAAAAAATCCTTTCCCTTTTCTACACGACAACCCTTCAGATACTTGAACACAGTTGTCATGGTTTTTTTTTTCTAAATCTTCTTTTTAATAGGTTAACACCCTTCCCAGTTCCTTCAATGATTTGTCATATGATTTGGATTAAGGCCCTTCTCCACCTTAGTCTTTCTCTTCTAGACACTTGTCAGATTCTCAACATCCTTCATAAACACTATTACCCAGAGCTGAGCACAGTACTCCAGATGGCATCTGACTGGGGCAAAGAGTAGGGACACTATTCTCTCCTTGCTCCTGGAAGCCATACTCCTCTTAATGTAGTACATTAGCTCTCTTAGCTATCCTATCTCACTGCTGCCTCATACAGAGCTTGAGGTCCACTAAGACCCCCAGATCTTTTATAGAGAAATTTTGGTATAACCATGCCTCCCTTCTCTTGTGCTTAGGAAGCCAATTTTTTTTCAATTCAAGGGTAATTTTGCTTTTATACCCACCAAGCATTATCTTTTTAGATTCAGCCAGTCATGATCTTATTGGATCCTGTCATCTGCTGGGTTGCTTATTCTTCTCAGATCTATGACACTGCAAGTTTGGTAAGGATGTTGTTTTTAGGCTTTAATATGGTCATGGAGGGGTAGCTAGGTGGCGCCATAGTGCATAGAGTGCTGGGCCTGAAGTCAGAAAGACTCATACTCTTGAGTTCAAATCTGGCCTCAAACACTTACTACTTGTGTGACCCTAGGCAAGTCACTTAACACTATCTGCCTCAGTTTCTTCACCTGTAAAATGATCTGAAAAAGGAAATGGCAAACCACTCTGGTATCTTTGCCAAGAAAACTCCAAATAGAGGCTGGAAGAGTCAGACATGACTGAAACAACTGAACATGAGTCATTAATAAAAATGTTAAAAGATTCAAGGCCAAGCCTAGATCCCTGGGGCACTCCACTGGAGATATCCTTGCAACTTATCATTGAATCCTTAATGGCTTTTTGTTGAATACAGCCATTGAATCAACACCAGTTTAATTGTACTGTTGCCAGAGCTAGCTCAGTGTTTGGGAGGCTCCAAAGGGAGAGAAGACTGAAGGTCTACAGAGCCATTGTGCTGATTTCATTGTTGTATGCCTGTGAAGCCTGGACAGTCCACCAGCACCATGCCAGGAAACAGAGTCACTTCCATTTGAATTGTCTCAGGAAGATTCTGAAGATCACCTGGCAGGATAAGATACCAGACACTGAAGTCCTTTCTAGAACTAAACCACCAAGCATTCAAACTCTACTTCAGAGAGTGCAACTCTGATGGGCTGGCCATGTTGTTTGAATGCTTGCCAAAAAGACTATTTTATGGAGAACTCACACAGGGCAAGAATTCACATAGTGGTCAGAAGAAGCGATACAAGGACACTGTCAAGGTCTCTCTTAAGAACTTTGGAATTGGGGGGTAGCTAGGTGACGCAGTGGATAGAGCACTGGCCCTGGAGTCAGGAGAATCTGAGTTCACATCCGACCTCAGACACATAAGGCTTTCTAGCTGTGTGACTCTGGGAAAATCATTTAACCCCAACTGCCTCACCAAAAGGAAAAAAAAAGAACTTTGGAATTGTGTGACATGGTAGACATTGGCATAGGACCATTCAGCATGGCATACTCACATCAGAGAAGGTGGCATGCTCTATGAGCAAAGCAGAATTGAAGTAGCTCAAAAGAAACCTGAGATGTGCAGATTTAGAGAATCAACCCCACATGTTCACATGGATTATTTGTGCCCAACCTGTGGGAGAGCATTTTGGACTCATATTGGTCTGAGCAGCCACAGCCAGACACATTCTACCTTGACTCCAACATAGTGATGTCATTTTGGTCCTCTCTGAGAACAAAGGACAGCCACCAACCAGCTGTACTGTTACCAAGCCCATATGTGCAGGAGTTTTTCCTCTCAGTACAAATATACAAATTGATCAAAGTCAACTCAACTCAGCAAGTGTTTGCTAAGCCCCTATCATATGCCAGAATGGCTGAATGAGATCTGTTCAAATCCAAGGCAAAGCATTCAACATCACAGTAATACAAGTCTATGCTCCAACCGCCGATGCCAAAGAGGGCAAAATTGATCAGTTCTATGAAGACCTCCAACATCTTCCAGAAATAATGCCCCCAAAAGATGTCACATTGATCATAGAGGATTGGCATGCTAAAGCAGGAAATCAAAAGATAATTGGAATAACAGGCAAATTTAGTTTTGAAGAACAAAATGAAGTGTAGCAGAGACTAATAGGGTTTGGTCAAGATAATTCATTAGCCATAACAAACATTCTCTTTCAGTAACCCAAAAAATAACTCTACATATGGACATCACCAGGTGGTTAAAATAGGAATCAAATTGATTATATACTTTGCAGCCAAAGGTGGAGAAGCTCTTTTCAGTCAGTTGAAACAAGACCTGGAGCTAACTGTGGCTTAGGACATGAACTTCTTATTGCAAAATTCAGACTTAAATTGAAGAAAGTGGGGGAAACCATCAGACCATATAGGTGCGACCTGATAACATCCCTTATGAATATGAAGTGGAAGTCAAGAACAGATTTAAGGAATTAGATATGGTATGTGCAGTGCCTGAAGAAATACGGACAGGGGTTTGCCGTATGATATAGGAGGCAGCTACAAGAAACATTCCAAAGAAAAAAAAAGAGCAAGAAAGCAAAATGGTTGCCTGACAAGGCTTTACAAATAGCTGAGGAAAAAAGGAAAGGAAAAGGGAAAGGAAAAAGGGAAAGACACACCCAACTGAATGTAGCATTCCACAGAATAGGGAGGACAGATGAGGTTTTCTTTAATGAGCTCATGTGAAAAATAGGCATGATAAAAGACAAAATGGCAGGGACTCACAAAAGTAGAAAAGATTAAGAAAAGATGGCAAGAATATGTAGAACTATACAAGAAAGATCTTAACACCGCCAACAACCACGATGGTGTAGTTACTTATCTGAGGCCAGAGTCCCTAGAGAATGAAGTTAAGAAAGCCTTAGGAAACATTGATAATGATAAGGCTAGTGAAGGTGATAGAATTCCAGATGAGCTATTTGAAATCCTAAAAAATGATACTGTTAAAGCGATGAACTCAATATGTCAACAAATTTGGAAAACTCTGCAGTGGCCACTGGATTGGAAAAGATCAGTTTATGTCCCAATCCTAAAGAAGGGCAATGCCAGAAAGTGTTCAAATTACTGAATAATTGCTCTCATTTTATATGCAAGCAAGGTTATGCTTAAGATTCTGCAAACTAGGCTTCAGCAATATGTGACCCAAGAATTACCAGAAGAGCAGGCTGGTTTTTGAAGAGACAGAGGAACTAGAGACCAAATTGCCAACATTTTCTGGATTATCGAGAAAGCAAAGGAATTCCAGAAACAAACAAAAAAACCCACACAAAACATCTGCTTCTGTTTCATTGACTACATGAAAATCTTTGATTGTGTGGGTCACAACAAAATGTGGCAAGTCCTCAAAGACATGGGAGTACCTGAGCATCTTACTTATCTTCTGAGGAACCTGTCTACGGGTCAAGAAGCAACAGTTAGAATGGAACATGGAACAACTTATTGGAAAAGGAGTTATAACAAGGCTGTGTATTGTCACCTTATTTATTTAACTCATATGCAGAGTACATCATGTGAAATGCCAGGCTAGCTGAATAACAATCTAGAATTAAAGTTACCAGGAGAAATATCAACAATCTCAGATATGCAGTCAATACCACTCTGATGGCAGAAAGTGAAGAGTGAAGCTCTTGATAAGGGTGGAAAAGAAGAGTGTAAAAGCTGGCTTGAAGCTTAACATGAAAAAAAAAACAAAACTGAGATCTTGGCAACTGGTCCCATCACTTCCTGGCAAACAGAGGGAGAAGAAATGGAAGCAGTGTCAGCTTTTATATTCTTGGGCTCAAAGATCACTGCAGATGGTGACTATAGCCATGAAATTAAAAGACGCTTGCTCCTTGGAAGGAAAGCTATGGCAAATTGGGCAGCATACTAAAAAGCAAAGACATCCGTTTGCCAACAAAGGTCTGTATGATCAAAGCTATGCTTTTCCTAATAACAATGCATGGATGTGAGAGTTGGATTGTAAGGAAAGTTGAGAGCTGCAGAATCGATGCTTTTGAATTACGGTACTGGAGAAGACTTTTGAGAGTCCCTTGGACAGCAAGGAGATAAAATCAGTCAATACTTAAAGGAATTAACTCAGACTATTCACTGGAAGATCAAGTACTGAAGCGGAAGCTTAAATACTTTGGTTTATAATGAGAAGACAGAAATAATTGGAAAAGACCCTGTTCAGAAAGATTGAAGGCAAAAAGAGAACAGAATGGCAGAGGATGAGATCAATAGAATGATGGAAACAATGAACATGAACTTGGACAGACTTCAAGAGATAGTGGAGGATAGAAGGGCCTGGTGTGCTATGGTCCATGGGGTCATGAAGAGTCAGACATGACTGAACAACTCAACAACAACAGCACAACAACAAGAAATGCCAGGCGTTGTCCTAGGTGCTAAGGAGACAAGGGCAAAACCAGACCCATTACTGCCCTCAAAAAGTTTATTTCTACTAAATTATTCCTGCTAATTAACACTTAACAATAAAGATAAAAATAAGATACACAAACCTGGAAATGAGAATGGCAATGGATTACTACTCCATATCTCTTATCCCAAATTCAGCCATCAGAGAGGAGCATACAAGCCAGAGTATCTGCCAGAAATAAAGAAAGTACAGGGATTTCTGCTCCTTGTCCTACATGGACAGGAAAGGAAGAGAAGAAACTGGAAAAACCTACTGGTCACTGATCCATCATGAAGAGGGAGGGAGAAGAAGAGAGACAGAGAGAGGCAGAGAGGGAGAAAGGGAAAGGGAAGAGAGAAGAAAACAGGGGCAGCTAGGTAGCGTAGTGGATAGTGCAACGGCTCTAGAGTCAGGAGGACCTGAGTTCAAATCTGCCTCAGACACTTGACACTTACTAGCTGTGTGACCCTGGGCAAGTCCCATTGCCTAGCAAAAAAAAAAACCAAAAACCAAAAACCAAAAAACAAACAAAAAACCCCAACAAAATAAAACAAAACAAAAAAAAAGAAAGTAAATCACTTCATCAACAAGCATTTGTTAAGCCCCTACTGTGTGCCAGGCACTGTACTAAGCACTGAGAATACAAAGAAAAGCAAAAATCAGGGTCCTTTTCCTCAAGGAGGTCACAGTCTAATAGGGGAGACAAATACCAACCACTATGGACAAGCAAGATAAATTAGGGGTAGTCTCAGGAGGAAGGAAGACAGATTAGAGGTGCCTGGGAAGGCCTTCTTGTAGGAGGTAGGATTGGCTCAGAGACTTGAAGGAAGCCAGGGAACCAAGAAGGCAGAGGGGTGGAGGGAAAAGCATTCCAGGCGTGAGGGAAAGCCAGTGCAGATTCTTGGAGTCAGGAAATGAAGTATCCCATGCCAGCAACAGCAAGGTGTGTCAGTGGGTCATTGGGAAGCAATCAGGCATGAAAAGGCAAGAAAGGTAGCGAGAGATCAGGTTGTAAAGATTTGTAAAAGCCAAGCAGATTTCCTAATTAATCCTGGAGAGATCAGGAGACTGCTGGAGTTTGTTGATCACAGGGTAGGGCGGGTGGCATGGTCAGACCCAAACTTTAGGAAAATCACCTTGGGGGCTGAGAGGAGGATGAGCTGGAGTGGGGAGAGGCTTGAAGCACGGAGATCAACCAACAGGTATTGCAACACCCTGCCCCAAGATGGCAGCATCGGAGGAGCGAAGGGGCTGGGGCTGAGAGAAGTGACAAAGGTAAAACCAGTAGGAATCGACAGGAGACTAGATTTGAGGGGTTGGAAGAGAATGATCGTTCTAGGATGACACCCAGCTTGTGAGCCTGGGTGACTGAGATGATGGTGGTATCTTGGGCATACTTTCCCCAACAGGGGAGTTAGGAAGAAGGGAAGGTTTGGAGGAAAAGGTAACGAGTTCAGGTTGGGACATGTCAAGTTTAAGGCATTGACAGGCTGTGCAGTGGGAGGCATCCAATGAGCAATTGGAGACCCAAGGCAGGACATCGCAACTCTGGGAAGTAGATGCTATTCTTATCTCCACTTTACAGTTGAAGAAACTGAGGCAGACATGCCCAGCTAGTCTGAGGCTGGCTTGGTCTCATGTCTTCTGCACTCCAGGCTTAGCACTACATGCACTGTGGCGCCACCTAGCTGTCATAGTCGTTACCTTTAATGAGAGAGAACAGCAATGCTTAGGGGAAGATGAGGTGTGGTTGGTCAGGCAGCCCAGTCTACTGATGATCTGGATACTAAACCCTTTGCCAGGCACATGGCAGGGAACAAAACCAAACTGAAAATATGGTCCCTGCTCCCAGCTTTGTCAGGAAACTGAAACTAACACACAGGAAACAATTATACTGCTATGCCAGACGGTGTATAATTAAGTGCTAAATTGGGTGGCGCTGGCTGTAAAGGAACTCAGATGCTGACAGTATCCAATTCCACGGGGTTTCTTTTGTCCTGTTTCAGTTTCCTCCTGGTCTCTGATTCCTGGGTCTTCTTGGAGAAGGGAGGGAGGCAGCATCTTGAAATAGCTAAGTGACCTTGGGTAAGTTTCCTCCCCTCACTGGGCCCTAGTTTCCTCCTCTATACAATTAGAAGGTTAGACAACCTCCTAAAAGACCTTCTGGCACTGAAATTCTATAAATATCCCTCGCTCTGTCCTAGTGCTTAGAGCTGGAAGGATCTTGGAGGTCCTCTAGATCAAAATCCTTTATTCTACAGAAGAGGAAAGGGACCATGAACTATATAAGGTCACACAGGTAGTTACGTCTCAGAGCCAGTTTTTGAAGTGAGGTCCTTTGACTCTCAATCCAAGCACTGTTTCATCTAAGTCATGGTGCTTCTTCATTTGGGCAGGACACTTCCAAATCCATGTTGAGACTCACCCAAGAAGTCCTCCATCCCTATTCTAATAATTCCCTAGACCTCTCCTACATGTCCTATACTTCCTTACTTCAACCCTGTTCACTTAAGGATTTATGTTCCTTTTATATATATTCCTTTATATTTTCCAAGTCTTTGTGGTGGAGCTTCCCAACTAGATTAGACACTCTATTAGGTCAGGAACTGGATCTACTTTTGCATTTTACAATTACTTCCCTGAAAGTGCCTAGGGCAGAATTGAGCACATAATAGGTGTTTGATGAGCACTAGATAAATGAATGAATAAGTGATGTCTTTTTTGATGCTTATAATATTAGAGTCGGAAAGAACCTGACAGATGATCAATTAATCTTCCTACCTGAAACATAGCAGCTGGGTGCCCAGTGGATAGAGCACCATGCCTGGAGTCAGGAAGACCTGAATTCAAATTTGACCTGAGACACTCACTAGCTGTGACCCTCAGCAAGCCACTTTACTCTGTTTGCCTCAGTTTCCTCATCTGTAAAATGACCCCCCAATGGGGTCATGAAGAGTCAGACATGACTGAAATGATTTTACAACAATACAACGTCAACAACCTGAAACATGAATCTTTTCAACAAAATGCCTAAAAATTGGTCATCGAGCCTTTATTTAAAGATTTCCAGGCCGGATACTCATCACCTCTTGAGGCACCTTATTCCATTGTCAGACAGATAGAATCTTGGGGAAATGCTGCTTTATACTGAGCTGAAGTCTGTCCCTCTCGAGAACTATCATCTATTGGCTCTGCCCTCTGGGATCCCACAGAATAAGCCTATTCCTTCTCCTACGGGACAATCCTCGAGGTGTTTTCAGACATCAGCAATGTCCCTTCTGCTTCCTGCTCTCCTCCACCCCTCTTACCTCTCTGGGGTAAGCAGCCTCAGTTTCTTGAACGAAGGATTGCCTGCCAATGCTGGTGACTAGCTCCTGATGGGTCAAACAAGCAACAAGTATTCATTAAGTTAAGTATAGACTGTGTGCCAGGCACTGTGCTAAGTGACAGAGATAAAAAGAAAAGCCAAAAGGTAGTCCCTGCCCTCAAGGAGCTCACAATCTAATGGGGGAGATAACGTGCAGAAAGCCTTCCCCATCTTCTCTTAATTCCAGTGCTCTCCTTCTGTTAATCATTTCCTGCTTATCCTGTCTATAGCTTATTTTGTATATATTTGTTTACATGCTGTCTCCCCTATTGGATTGTGAGTTCCCTGAGGGCAGGGATTGTCTTTTACCTCTTTTTAAATTTCTCTAGTGCTTAGCACAATGCCTGGCACATAGTAGGAGCTTAATAAATATTTATTGTATAGACAAGATAAATTGGACATAACAGAGGGAAGACTCTAGCATTAAGGAGAGCTAGGAAAGTCTTCTTGGAGAAGGTGAGATTTTAGTTTGGACTTGAAGAAAGCCAAGGAAGTCAGGAGGCACAGAGGAGGAGGGAGAATCTTATAGATATGGGAAACAGCCAATGAAAATGTCTGGAGTCTGGACATGGAGTATGCTATGGGCTAACAGAGTTTTTCAATATCCTTGTTTAACTAGCTAGCGCAAGTATTTCCGTCCACTCCCAGTTAGTGCCTCCTGGGCTGCTCCGCCATGTAACATGGGTAACGTAAGACCTGGGATATAATCTCATCTCCATGCAGGGCTTCCACTACCACTGTGTCCTCTTGGGTTTATGAGAAAGCAAGGTTTCCCAAGAATCACCACCTACTCTTCTGGTCCTGGTAACCTGGGGACTACTTTTTCCTTCTCCATAATTGTTTTGAAAATTACTCCAGGACATACAAAAATCATTGTGGTGTAATCCATTCCATTCCATAATGAGTATTCTTTTCAATTAGCTGTCAGTGGCTGAAATAGAGCCTTGCTTTGCGCCTTGGATAAATCACTGCCTTTGTTTGAAATTGGATTTAAGGGTGGTAGTGGTGGGGGAGAATAAATATTTTATCATTTTCTCCTTCCTCGATGCAGTGCTGGTTAGAGGCCATTTACATTTTCTCTCCTGTGTTCTGGGCAGATTGTGGACTGTAAATTTTAGGGAAAATAGTAAAAGTGATAAATAAACATGTTCCTTTTGTAGCTATGGATATTATTCCCATTCAGATTTACAACTCTCATCTCCCATCCATTTGACTGCTTTTCAGGAAAGAGCCAATATTGGCCTCCATGTTCTATTGTTTGACTTTCTCTCCATCTTCCCCCATCCCTACCCCACCTCACTCATTTAAATATCAACTTGAACTGGGTGCGCAATTTGTCTCCAAAAAGGAACGAGTCCTGACAATTTGTTCTTCTTAGGGGATGGTTATTTATAGCTGCAACAGCTATGATGCTGATGCTGTGTGTATATGGAAGTGGGGGAAGGAAGAGGGGTTTCTCTCTCTCATCTCTGACTTTTCTAAACCTTAATATATTTTGTTTTCCCTATGATGATGAAAGATGCCAGACCAGAGACAAGAAGTTGTTCTCTCTCTCTCTTCTTCTCTCTCTCTCTCTCTCTCTCTCTCTCTCTCTCTTTCTCTCTCTCTCCTTTTCTTTCTCTCTCCTTTTCTCTCTCTCTCCTTCTTTCTCTCTCCTTTTCTCTCTCTCTCCTTCTCTCTCTCCCTTTTTCTCTTCTCTCTCTCTACCTATCTCTCTCCTTCTCTCTCTCTCCCTCCCTCCCTCCACCACTCCTACCATCCCTCTCCCTCCTCACTTTCCTGTTCTATGGACATTTGTTAAACACCTAAAATGTGTGAGGCAAGAGGCAGCCCTGGCACAGTGACTAGGATGCTAGTCTTAAAGTTAGGAAGACAATTCCTGTGTTTGACCTATTCTGGTACTATGACCCTTGGCAAATCATCTTACATTTCAGTGTCCCAGGAAATACACTAAGACTGTGAAAGCTGCAGACAAGTAGGTGACTTGCATTGTTGGAGGAAGTTTCCATATTGGAAGTCCCCAATATACATGAAATTATAGGTCTGGACCAAAAAATGTGCAAGGAACCCACTTTCTTCTTTCATCAGCAAGTGTCTCTTGCTTTTTGTAACCAACAGACTCCAGGAATGTTGCTTCTGAAGCAGATTTTCTTGAAAATGGAACATGAGAATGTGGAATTTCAGAGCTGGAAGGGACTGGTGAATGTAGAATTTTATGACTAGAAGGAATCTTAAGAAACAGAATATTGACTATTAGATCTAGAGACAATTGGGTGGCTCAGTGGATAGAGCATTGGCCCAAGAGTCAGGAAGAATTGAATTCAAATTTTGCCTCAAACACTTACTAGTTGTGTCATTCTGGGCAATTCGTGAGATGTCTGCCTTGGTTTCCTCAAATGTAAAGTAGGGATCATAATAGCATCTACCTCCTAGCATTGTTGTGAGGATTAAGTGAGATAATATTTGTAAAGTTCTTAGCACTGTGCCTGACACGTAGTAGGCATTTAATAAATTCTTCTTTCTTTCCTTTCCTAGAAGAATCCCTTAGGAGATAGAACATGTGTAAGGAAACATTGAGGCTTATTGCTCAAAATATAGCACAAAAAAATTAATTTTTCTGCTGAGAGATATGCATCAAAAGATGCTGTATCCTTACTCTTTTTACTCCCTTTTCTGGTTCAAATCCCTTTACATGCTAAGCCAGAATGGACCTTGGGAATGTGGCATCTATAAGATATCAGCCTGGCCTCATCAGGGTCATCCATTATGCTATATACTAAAGGCTCTCAAAGTTGATCTGGGGACCTAGGGGTCCCTGAGACTCCTTCAGGGCATCCGTGAAGTTGCAACTATTTTTATAATACTAAGACATTTTAATTTCTAATATTATATAGATAGATGTAACCCATGTAAACAAAAACTCTGGGGAATTCTCAATTTTTAAAAGTATAAGGGGATCCTGAGTCCAAAAACTTTGAGAAACAGTATCATAGAGTATAATCCAGATGGCTGTTCAGTGGCCCCAAGAGATAAGCCTAAAAGCTGATAGCAAGGAGCAATGCCTAGCAAAGACTACAAGCCTAGAAATCATTATTAGGAAAACAGGTGCCAGCAGCATACCCAGTTGCGATGCTATAGTCATTGAGAAGCAGGTCCAGTAAGAGAAGCTTGAAGATGTTACCAGAAGACATTGTTGCTCCTGTAGCATCAAAAGCCTGAGTTTTCCTTTCATGTGTGTGCTCTGGTCATGTGTTTTTTTCTATATAAGTATTTTTCATGTGTAATCCCTATGAGTGCCCAGCATTCCCATCAATAGTGTGTGTACCTATGGGAGAGTATAATCTATCTTATTGGGTGGAGAGAGTGCTTTATTGTGACTTTTATAACTATGTTATTTATTAAATGCCTTTGCCTTGAACCACTTGTCTCCTCTGACTAGAGGAAAAAGTAAACACACTAATGGGGGCTCATGAGCATAGATGTCCATAGAGCATAAGCCAGGTAGATCAGACCATTTTGTTCATCATTAGCTCATGACCTATAGTTTGGGGAGTGAATGTGAATCCATAGAGAACCTTCAACCAAGGATAGCTATTTTGCTGGCTCCACACGTGAAATGAGAGCACATATAAGTCAGAGTTGGAAAGCAACTTAGTAACCGTCTAGTCCAACCCATTCATTTTACAGTAGGAAACTGAAGCACAGAATCATTTGTCCAAGATGACAGTGTCAGAATCACGATCCCATTTTCCCATCCACTGTCCTTGCCATGTCTAAGAGGCTGTATCATTCTGTCTAATAAATCCTCAGTAGGACTCCCCCTCCTTCAAAAAAAAATTGAGCATCATGTTTCATTGTGTGTATACATACATGCATACATACATACACAGAGAGACATATATATATATGTATAATTGAATATTACATTTCCCTAGGTCTCTCTGTCCAGTGCTAGAAGATTGATAAATAACCATTTAACAATAATAGGGGACATTCCTAGGTGTGATCTTGTATGAATCTATGTATTTTTTTCTCTAGCATCTGACATCATACCCGATATACTTAGAAGTTTAATAAATACGAATTGATTGAATGAGTCTCACAGCAGCCCTGTGAGGCAGGTACTACAGGGTATTCTTATCAATATTGTCTAGAAGAGGAAACTGCAGCTCAGAGAGGTCATGTCACTTGCACATAAGCACACAGCTAGGTGGTGCAGTGGATAGAGCACTGGGCTTGGAGTCAGGAAGACTCATCTTCCTGAGTTCAAATCTAGCCCCAGACACTTACTAGCTGTGTGATCCTGGGCAAGTCACTTCACTGTGTCTGCCTCAGTTTCCTAATCTGTAAAGTGAACTGGAGAAGGAAATGACAAACCACTCCAGTATTTCTTTTTGCCGAGATAACCCCAAATGGGGTCACAGAGTCTGGAACATGACTGAAATGGACTGGACAACAACAGTAAATGTCAGAGACAGGATTCAAAAACAGATCTGTCCCCTTACAAAGTCCAGTGTTCCCTCTTTCCTACACCTTGTTGTTTCTCTACATTTAAATGAAGGAAGGAAGAAACAGCATAATGAATCACTTGCTTAAATCGAGAACTTACCCTGAACTGATGTTTTGCAAATTGGGACTTTCGTTGGTTAGCTTTTCCTAACAGTTCCCTTTAAGAACTCTGTGGTTTGCTCCCCTTCTAGCACCCTTCAAGGGGGTGTCTCGGTGCTTTTATGGGTAGAGAGCTGGCATTTCTTTCCCCTGAATATTCCTCCAAATACGTTGAAAGTTAATAAGTTAAATGGAAAAGAAGGGCCCCATATGTACCAAAATATTCATAGCAGTGCTATTTGTAGTAGCGAAAGGCTGGAAACAACTCCTGCACACAATGACTGAGCAATAGCTGAGCAATTGGTGCGTTATGAAGGTCACGAACGATTATCACTCTCTAAAGAATGACAAATATGGAGAGTTAGGAGAAACGTGGAAGCACTCATATGAACTGATGCAGAATGAAGAAAGCAGACCAGCAGGATGACATGCTCAGCAGCTATAATAATATTCATAAAGTCGACAGTGGAAGGCAACAGAATTAGAGTCAAACACGATGACTGACCATAGCTCCAGATGACTGCAGTTCAAATACGTGTTCTTTCTCTCTGTTAAGAACTGGTGGATAGGGGCAGCTAGTGGTGGATAGAGCACCGGCCCTGAAATCAGAAGGACCTGAGTTCAAATCCGACTTCAGACCAAACACTTAACACTTACTAGCTGTGTGACCCTGGGCAAGTCACTTAACCCCAGTTGCCTAAAAAAAAACCAAAAACAAGAACTGGTGGAGTGTAAGTGTGGAAGGTCACATGTGCAATCAGGCCCAGTGGTTATATTGGAAAGTCTAACTTTTTTTTAAAAACAAGAGATGCTTATGGGGAAGTGATTGATCTGAGATGACATATAAAGTACTTAGCAAACTTTTAAGTGTTATATAAATACTAGCTATTATTATTATTCTATAATAATAATAATAAGGGTGCCAGGCATGGAGTCAAGAAAATCTGAGTTCAATCTGGCCTCAGACACTTACTAGTTAGTGGACAAGTCACTTAATCCTATTTGCCTCAGTTTGCTCATCTGTAAAGTGGGAACACAATGGAGAAGGAAATGGTAAACCACTCCAGTATCTTTGTCAAGAAAACTCAAATGGGGTCATGAAGAGTCAGACATGACTGAACAACAGCAAATTATTATTATTATTAATTATCTGTCTGAAAATGTCATGTCAATACAATGGTTTGAGACTAGACCTTTGATTTCATTGGTATAGGGAAACCCTCTATCAATCTGGACTGATACTTTATCTGCATTTATCTGCATATAATTATCTCATTTTATTCTCAAAATAGGTCTTTCAGGTGTTACTGTTTGCATTTTACAAATGAGGAAACTGAAGCACAGAGTTGAAATGATGATTTACCCATTGGCACATTGCTGGCAAGGCTCAGAATTGCCTGACTATAATTTATGTTGGATCCATATTAATTTGTCTTGTTTCTGTTATGATGTTGTAAGGATAGGGACTATGTCTGTTCTTTGGAATTTCAGGGGAGCCTTGAAGGTCCTCCTAATCTGAAATCTCACCCTTACAACTTCATTTTTTGACTTACTAGAGCTTTGCAGTGATCAAATGCAAATCTTCTCCATGAGATTCCCACATTGTCCTCTTTGGGAGATAAGTTGGTCACATCTTTCTGGAGAGCAGGTTTTGGCAATAAGGGGGAAGAGGGGAATGTAGAGGAGAGATAGAGAGGAGAAGAAAGGTGAAGGGAGGAGAAAAGACAAGAGTGGAGTAAAGGAGAGAGAAGAAGAAAAGGTAGGGGCTTGGGAATCTCTTCTAGAGTTTTTTGCCGGTCCACTTCCATTATAGATTAAGCCCGCTGGTTTTAGGGCATGGTGTTAAGTTGCATCTTACAGAAATCCAATAGGTAAGAAGAATAATGTGGTATACTCTAGTTTAATTCCCCTGATCTAGGCTTTTATTGGGGTCACAAGATTTTAGAACTTAGAAATAATCTTGTCCAATTCCTTCATTCAGATGAGGAAACAGAGGCACATAGAAAGAGAATGACTTGTCCAAGGTCACACAGAACATAAATCACAGAGCTAGAATTTTAGCCAAGGTCTTGTGATGTAGACAGAATGGCCAGGTAAAAGAGATGAGGGGAGAGCAGAGGGGAGGTGGTGGAGCTTCTTTCCTTGGAGTACTCAGGTACCTTGGAGACTGAAGGCAACAATAGCTAAAGAGCTGAGCTCCAAGTAGGAACAGATTTGGTTGCTAAGGAAACCAGTTCCTTGGTTACCAGCCCAGGTTGCATTTGTCTCACTTATGTCGGGTTCCTGCTGAGCTGTCCTCACTCCCCCGGAAAGAAAATGAGGAGACAGTGGAGGGGGGGAGAGGGGAAGGGAGAGAGAGAGAGAGAGAGAGAGAGAGAGAGAGAGAGAGAGAGGAGAGAGAGAGAGAGATGAGGAAGGGGAAGGGGGAAGTAGGAGAAGGGGAAAGGTGACAGACAGGGAGACAGGGAGCTAAGGAAGAATGGCGAGATATTGAGAGATGAAGCGAGGGATAGAGATAAGAAAAAGGAGAAAGAAAGAAGTGCTAAAAAGAAGAAAAGAGATTGAAAGAAAAACAGGGATAGGAAAAAAGATAGGGGGGAGAGAGAGAGAGAGAGCAAGAGAAAGGTGGGAGGGGAGAGATAGAGAGACAGAAAGAAAGATAAAGAAATGGAGAATGAATGAGAATGGGACCAAAACCCTTAGACTCAGGTAGTTGGAAGGAAGCACAGCCCCGGGGGATAGAATCCCAGACAAGGCTACTATAAGGCCTTACACTTTGCATTCACTGAGACCAGACACCCATGAGTAATTTTCATCTGTATTGAGCAGAAAGTCAGCTGCCATCTGAATCCTGGCTGCTCCTCCCCACAGAGCACACGGGCTCCCCCAGCCTCCCTCAGGCTCAAGGCTGTACTCATTAGCATGGAGCCTTGTTTCCTTAATGAGATTAACCCAGCCATCACCCTTATACATGCCCAAATGGTTGTAGGGATTGGTAGGGCAGCAACATCTAACATGATCATAGGACCCTAAGACTTATAGCTGGAAGGGACTTTTGAAGTCATCCGGTGATTTTGTTTTCATTTTACAGATGCAAAAAACTGAGTCCTAAAGAGGCTAATTGACTTGCTCAGTGTCACATAGCAGGTTAGTGTCAGGAGCCATGAATCTAACCTAGGTCAGAAAATAAAATATAGGGTTTCCCCCCCGCCCCAATAATCTGTTGAGCTTGAAAGCACTTTGGAGTCTTAGGCGAGGGGGACACACTAGGTCTTTTAATCTGTTTAGGTCAGATAATTAAAGATTGTTTAAATAATGTATGACTAATCCATTACTACACAAAAGATATTTATTAAGGGCCTACTATGTGCTAGGCCCTGTCTTGATTCCTCTGGATATAAGACATTGTTTAAAAATCCCCTGCTTAGCTTTTGTTCTCTTGAAGCAATACAGCTAGTCCTGGAGAAGAAAAAAATAATTACATCCTGAAGGCACTGGAAAATGAACATTGGGTTGGGGAAGAGGAAATCCAATCAATCTTTCATGAGCAAGACTGATTATTTGTATATTTTAGGTAAAAGTACTAGGGTCATCAGTGCTAATGAATCAATGATGGTGTGTTTGATGTGTCTGCAGACTTGCATGGATTTCACAAAATTTGTCTTTCACAATAGAAATTTTGATTAGCCAAAATTTTCCCCAGACTGACATTGTCATAATATAGGCTAGAGTCTGATATAGGCTAATAAATCATTGACTTTATCAGCAGAAGAGAGGGCACAGACTTATGCAGTAATAAAGAGTGCTGGACCAGGAGCTAGAAAGATCTAGCTTCAAGTCTGTTTAGTCATTGCTTCCTAGGACTTCAGTTTCTTTCACTGTAGAATGGGCTGGCCTCTGAGGTCCCTTCTAGCTCTAGAGCTAGATTTAATTAGAGCTAATATAGGATCCTAGGATCCTATGGGCAAGTCACTTCATTCCTATGAGTCTCAGTTCTTTTGTCTGTAAGATGGAAATAAGGGGACTTACTTTACTTATCTCACAAGTTCTCATGAGGATTGATTGAGACAATGTGCATGGAAGTGGCTTGTAAACTGTAAAACTCTCTATAAATGTCATGTCTTCTTACTGCTAGCTGGTGTTATGTTTTTTATTTGTTACAGATCCACTCCATCATCCATCTTCCCAAGGAAGATTTGGTCCCTAGGGATTCTGGCAGACTTCCATGATGACAAACATTGGTTTTCAATAGTCCAAAGATTAAGTTGAGAGTAGAACTTTGTCCCCTGTATTTATGGGAAAGTGAGAGAGGGAGGGAGAGAGAGAGAGAAAGAGAGAGAGAGAGAGAGAGAGAGACAGAGAGAGAGAGAGAAAGAGAGAGAGAGAGAGAGAGACAGAGAGACAGAGAGAGAGAGAGAGACAGAGAGACAGAGACAGAGACAGAGACATTCTTCGTGTTGGTGAGCCAACTAATAAAGCTACTTTCTCTTAGCACCTGCCTTTTCCTGTTGGGTTGATTTTCCTCTTCTTAGGGAAGGGGACCTGCTGGCATGTCCATGAGAGAGGCTTCCTTCTAGCTATAGAATCAGAGTATGTTCAGGATGAAAGGAACCTTTAGAGATGATCTAATCTAACCACCTATTTTATAGATGAGGAAATTGAGGCCCAGAGAGGAGGAAGTGACTTGCCCCTGGCCCATTCCAAATTAGAAGCTGGAACACTTGACTCTGTAGCCCAGAGATCTTCCCATCACACCTCTCTTTTTCTCTGATTAACATCAGCTGTCTGAATCAGTCTTCATTCCTACTACTCTATGAAGGTACTGTGAAATGTACCTTCCTGGATGGCTCCAGAAAGACCTTCCTCTGACAATTACTCACTGAATGATCCTGATCAAAGTATGTAACCTCTTGGATCTTCTGTCTCCTTTTACATAAAATGATGGGATTGGGTTAGATGGTCTCTAAGGCCCTTATAGCTGACTCTTAATAGTTAGCCCTCAAGCCACCACAGACCTCTGAAATGGAATATTGTGCTGTGATTTTGAGAGACATTTATATGAGGTCAGCATTGGTGGAGATATTTTCAAAGGTTGAATGCCTAGGATTAGTCAAGGAAGGCTTTCTGTAGGAAATAAATTACTGTTTGGAGGCAGTGTGATACAGTAGAAAGAACACTAGCTCAAGAGTCTGAGGACCTGGTTTCAAATCCTCTCTTTTCAGTTTACTACCTGTTTTACCTTGTGCAAGTCACTTGACCCCATTCGTTTTTTGTTTCCTCATCTGTAAAATAAGGGGGTTGGACCAGATGGCTTCTGAGGCTGCTTTCTAGAGGCTCCCCTGTGCCTCAACGAATGTAGCTCACAGACAACAGGTTCTTTTCCTTGGCAGGGGGAATGTGCAGGCTTCCAGCACCAAGGACAGTGGTGTGGTCTGTAATTCTGCTGATGCCACATTTTATGAGCTTAATGAAAGTACTTGGAATCAAGCAGAAGCTACACAGGCTTCTAGGGCAAGGACTGGACAGGGACATAAATAGCAATGAAAGCCAATGGCTGATTTAGACATTGGACCTTGATGAAAGCAGGCCATTTCATTCCAGGCACTGCCTACCAGCTCCTCCTTTACATCCCAACTCCCAGCCCAGAAATACTCACTGGCTCCAAGCTCCCCTCCAAGAGTCTTTCCATATATGGAGTCATATAATCCAACATTCAAGCTGTTTGGGGCTCTGAAGATCATCTGATCCTTCTTCCTCCTATCCTCCCTCTCCCCCAATTTACAAAGATGGGAACTGAGCAGCCTAAGTTACATGGTGAATTAACCACTACCATGGCACGATGTCAGGACCCTTTAAAGGACTCCTTTCCATCTAATCATGGCCTCTGAAACTCCATGATTAGAACTTCACTCCTTTAGCTTAAAACTTTGATGTCTGTTCTTCTGGGAAAAGGAGTGCTTTAGTTATAGAATCATAGGTTCTCATATGTAGGAGGGACCTCAGAGGTTATTTATTCATGCATCAATAGAAAACTTTTCTGGAGCATCTGCGGCAAATAGTTATTCAGCTCACTTTTGAAGATGTCTATTGAGAGGGAGCTCAAGGAATCTTAGAATGTTAGAGTCAGATGGCACTTTGGAGGCTGTCAAGTTCACCCCAGACCTGTCCAAGAAGCCATTCTGCTACATTCCTGACAAGTGGTCTTCTAGTCTTTGCTCCAAGACCTTCAGTGAGGGAAAGCCACCACCTTCAGAGGTTGTCTATTTGCCTTCTTGATTTTTTCTCCCTTTCATTGAATCTAAATTTTTTAAAAAACACTTTATTCCCCCATTACATGTTAAAATAATTTTTTAACACTTAAAAAAAGTTTTGAGCTCCAAATGCTATCTCTCCCTCCCTCCCTGCCCTCTGATCTGATACAGGTTTTACATGTGCAGTCACGTAAAAGGTTTCCATATTCAGTCATTTTGTACAAGAAGATTCATTAAACCTAAATTTGATTCTCTTTAGCATCTAGCCACTGCTCCTAATTTCATTTTCTGGGGCTAGTCAGGTGAAATCCTCTTCCATGGAACTGCCCTTTGACTTTTTAAAGAATTCTCTTCCTCACCTAATCATACCCAATCAGTTGCAAATTTTGTCTATATGATATTTCTCATCTGTACCCCTTTACTCAAATAACTACCCTCTCCAGTTCAGAGACTTGTGTAAAACATATCTCTGGGCCTTGTCTTCATCCGTAAAATGAGGGAGTTGGTGGGACAGCTAGGTGGCACAGTGGATAGAGCACCAGCCTTGGAGTCAGGAGGACCTGAGTTCAAATCTGGCCTCAGACCAAACACTTGACACTTATTAGCTGCATGACCCTGGGCAAGTGACTTAACCCCAATTGCCTAAAAATTAAAAAATAAATAAATAAAATGATTGGCTCTGTAGTCCCTTCCAACTTTAAAATACTATAAGCCTTTACATGTTACTGGGGGAAAATAAAATAGTATTTAAAAATACTATGAGTCAACTTTATCATCCCTCCCTCCACCAATTCCCTGGTACTCACTAAATCCCTGTGGGTATAGGCATAGAAGTCATAGGGGCCATAGAGTTTAGATATGGAAGGAAAAGTATAGATACCTTAAATCACTTACTCTGACCCTTTTATTACACAAATAGGAAACTGAAGCCAAGAGGGGGAACATGACTTGGCCAGGGTCACATCTTTACTTATTCTTCAGTGAAACTCTTCTTTCTAGTACTTCTATACTCGTTCCACCCCCACTTCTCTTAGTTGTTTCTGCCAGAAACAGAGACCGAAGGAAAGAAACTTTACCTTTGCTACCCCATTCTCCCCACAACCAAACCCAAAGTCAGAAGCACTTGTCCCAGGAACAGCCTTGGAATGCTTAGGGAGCCTACTGTTAGAGTTCAGAACCATGGCTAGCACCCCCCAGAAAATGCACCTGGGGAAAGGTACATTTGAGCGTTTATGAGCTGGTGCCTGCTACGTACCGGGCACTGTGCTAAGTGCTTTACAATTATTATCTCATTTGATTTTCACAACAACTTTGTGAGGTAGATGCTACTACTATAACCATTTTACAGTTGAAGAAACACAGATAAGCAGAGGTTAAGTGACTTGCCTAGGGTCATAGTAAGGACCATTTCTTTCTCTTTTTGGGGGGGGGGTTAGGCAATGGGGTTAAGTGACTTGCCCAAGGTCACACAGCTAGTATGTGTCTGAGGCCGGATTTGAATTCAGGTCCTCCTGACCTCAGGGCCAGTACTCTATCCACTGCGCCACCTAGCTGCCCCCATAGTAAGGATCAAAAGCCAGACAAGATCAAGTCTTGCTGACTGCAGACCCACTGCACCCCTGGCTGCCTCTAGAGTAGGGTAAGGTGGGGATATGAAAGAATCTAGGAAAGCCCTCCCCTCCACCCTCAAATGGATCCCTACTGGCTTGTTTTCTCTGGTCTCTCGATGTGCTGCAGAGAACTCTGGGTTGCTGAAGCTAAATGTTCAATGCCTCTCAGGATTTCATGACCTAAAGAAACATTGAGCCAACTTCCCTATTCCATGCCCAAAGATGACACTCTTCACTCACCACAAAGAGGCAAGCATGTTGAACTGTATCTCTAACAGTGGAAAGGGGTTGGGGCAAAGCCATCTATATTCTTGATCATAAAAGTGTCAAATCACCTGAATCCCCTTGTAACCCAAGGCAACTTGGTAGTCAAATGACTTTCTAGGGTTAGGACTTAGTATGGGGACCAAGGTTGAAGTACAGTTTGTATCCAGGGTAAGAGTTCAGAATATAGCCAGAGTCAGGCCTCAGCATGTGACCCGGGCCTGAGTGTAGTCTGTGTTCACTTTTATGGCTGAAGTTAGGACTTGGTCTCTATTTGGTTTTAGGGGATCAGTTTGTGGCCAGAGCAAAAAAGTTAATTTCCTGAACACCAGCCAGTTCATAGGAAAAGGTCCTAGATCTTATTCCTATTTTATAGTATGCAATATAGTACATTTTATGCTGTAAAATATAGGGTATTATGCTTAGGTTGTTTTCCTGTTCATCCATATCTCCCTATAGTCAACTGCAAGCTATATTCTGCTTTAGGAGCAGAGAGCTAGATTCCTTCACCCTGAGGGAGCCTCAAGACAAGTGGGATCCTGAAATGCTCCTCTGCCTGCTTTCTGTCCTTGGGACCACCCTGACCTTGGATACGAAGATGTGAGGCTTTCATAAGCTTTTGGATTCCTGACTGCCCTGCAGTGAATGACCTTTTTGCTTGCAAGAGTAAGGAATCATGTGACCTATTAAAAACATTGAAAGTCAAAAGATCTGCTTTCAAGTTTTGGGTTTTCCACTTGTTAGATTTGGATAAGCAACTTTCTCATTTGGGGCCTTCATTTCCCCATTTATAAAATGTATCAGTCAAAAGTCTTTAAAGATCCTTCCAGCTTAGATATTCTGTGATTTTCCTCTTTGAATTCAGCAGCTTGGGACTGCCTGGTTTTCAGCTCCCTGAGTAATGCCCTCAAAGGACCTTGTTTTGAAAACAATCCCATCCAACCTCTTTCCTATCTTTCTTCCCTCCCTCCTGCTGTACCAGGCTCAGGACTGGCTACAGAAAGAGCCCTCCTGAGGCCTTGGGATCAGGTTTCTTCAGAAGTGGCACAACTTCCCAAAGGTCATGGTGAAACTCAGTATCCTCTTTGAAAAGCTACTTGGGAGTTTGCTGATGTGGGCATCCACCCATTCACATGGGACTCCTCACCACCAGCTCTGGTCCCCTCCAAACAACCCCTCCCATCCTGAACTCTACTCTAAATATCAACACACAGGAAACAGGGCCTCCTTCTCCAGACCCACACCCATTCCTATGCACACAGAAGGCAGAGTCACTCACTCGGTCACACAAGGCTTGCATGTCTCTTATAGTGACAAACACAGACACCCAGACATCGAAGGCTAGAATCAAATATGAACAACATAGGGTGCTGAATTCAACTGCCCCTGCTCTTAAACACACACTCATATTGAAGACAATTATTTTCACATGGACACCAATATGGCAGAGTGGAAAAGACCATTGGACTTAGAGGCAGGAAAATTCTGGTTTCCAATCTTGCCTCTAACTCTTATGATCTATGCCTCAGTTTCACCATTTATAAAATGGGCAGAATACTACCCTATTACACAGGGTTTTGTGGGGCTCAAATGAAATCATGTAAGTTATGGTGCTTTGAAAATCATAACATATTTTATTTGATTTTTCAGCTCTAATTTCATTAGTATAAGGAACTAGTAGTATTAAGGATAGTAAGGATCTTACTATCTGCTGGATAGTGATGATATCCTCATCTACCAATGCAACTTAGCAACAACTGGAGTCATACATTACTCATATGTGTAAGACCTGGTTTGAGTCCTCATGAGAACTTAGACAAAGTCACAAGGGCTAATGGAATGAGTGCTGGTTGTGGAGTCTGAAGGTCTGGGTTCAAATCCTAGCTCTGATGCTTATTAGCTTTGTGATCCTTCTCAGAGCCTCAGTTTGGCCAGTCTCTAAAATGGGGACAATGACCCTTGGATGACTCATTTCACAGAGCTGTTGTAAGGAAAACATTTCAGAAACCTAAAGGCTCGATAGAAATGTGAGCGAGGGGCAGCTAGGTGGTGCAGTGGATAGAGCACCGGCCCTGGATTCAGGAGGACCTGAGTTAAAATCCGCCTCAGATACATAATAACACTTACTAGCTGTGACCCTGGGCAAGTCACTTAACCCCATTGCCTAGCCAAAAAAAAAAAATAGAAATGTGAGCTACTGCTCCCCGCTCCAATTCATCTTCTGGGCTCCTCAGACCATCTGAGGATGCTTCATCTGCGAAATGCCCACCATCACACTTGCACTATTGGCCTCACTGGGCTGTGGGCAGCAAACTGTACTAACACTAATAACACGTAACAAGGGATTAAGAGCACCCCCTCTTTTTCTGTGAGTGAGCTTCCCCAGGGGAAGCTGGTTACTCATATATATGCTTCTATGTAATAATATTTTTATCGTCCTTGAAAGTTTGCAAAGTACTTTACTCACACAACCTCATTTGAGCCTTATGTCCACCCTCTCAAGTAGGTACTATAGGTAGAATTGCCCACATTTTATGGTTGATCAAGGATCATAGACCTAGAGTTGGCAGAGACCCCAGAAGCCATATAGTCCAATCCCCTCATTTTTCAGAAGAGGAAACTGAGGCCCATAGAGGCAAAGGGACTTAGGACCATTGGATCTTAGATCCAGAGCTAAGAAGGGACCTCTGAGGCCATCCAGCCCAATTCTCTCATTTTACAGATGAAGAAAGTGAGGCCCAGATAGGGAAAGGGACTCACCCAAGGTCACACAGGTAGCAGAATTTGAGCCCAGGTGTTATTCTCTAGAGCAAGTGTCATGGACCCACATCTTAAAGTGTCAGACGCTAGAGCTTCTTGACCCCTTCTCAGAGGGATTTCTCTCTCACCCACTGGAGTTTTCCACAACAGTTTTGCACATGTGCACATGCAAACACAATCACATGCAATGCATGTGTGCGTGGAACACATCACGCACAAGGTACCATGTAGGCCACAGCTACATCAGAGAAAATCGACAAAATGCTCATTTAATGGTGGCATTAACCTGAGGAGTGTTCATACAGAGGTGGGTGGCTGGGATAGGCCCCTGGGAAGAAGCAGCTCTTGGGCATCTGTCTTCTGGGCACACTGCCCTCCAGAGAGCTGGCATCCAAGCAGGGTGAGGGCACCCCAACTCCCCCTCCCACCTTGATTTGCTAAAGAAAGACTAAAAATCAGTCCAGGGAACTGCATACAAAATACATTCAGAGACCCCAAGGCCCCTGGGCTCAGGATGTCCCCGGGTGTACAGATGTCCACACCCAGATGAAGACAAGGAAGCTGAGGGATTAAGTCAACTCAAGGAATGTGGGTGAGAGAGAATCAAGGGATTAAGGGCACCCCCTCTTTTGTGTGATTGAGCTCCCCCAGGGGAAGCTGGTTACTCATATGCCTCTTAAAAAAATATATTTCTTTGTTGGCCTCCAGCCACCTTTCAGGTATGCTTCTGTCCTGGGGGTGAGCAGAGGATGAAGGGAGAGGGAGCATTCTGAATGGTGGGGGAAGCTTCACATGATGGACAAACAGTCAGAAAGAATCTGTGGACACGGTATGGCTTCTGCATCCACGTTGCAGGGAGGGAGGGCTGGCAGGTGGCACTGAGGACCTTGGTGGATGAGAAGATGAGGAGGAGGGCTCTGGGCTGGGGGATGGGCTGCACCTTCCCATGCTGAGCTGAAGAAAGCCGTCTCCGTGGGATGAATGTTCCAGTGACTCAGGCCCCCTGATAATCCTTTGGTTTGGTTCCTCCAGGATGAAAAAGCAGTTTTTGTCTAGAGATGCCTCCCTTCCTCCCCTCCCACCCCTATCCTGTCCTTTAAAAGTCTCTCCAAGAAAAGCAGGCATGCCTGAGGGCTGGAGGCCAGTCTATTTCTGTTTGTAGGGAGGTAGAAGTCAAGCCAGGTGGGTGGGGCTGGGAAAGCACAGAGACCTGGGTGAGACTTAAGGATTCCTGTTCTGATCTGATAGATCACCAAGCATTCTAACCCCCTCCCTAACTTAAATCTTCTGAGCCTCAGTTTCCTCATCTACAGAGCAGGGATAATAAAACCTGCACCCCCCACCTCCAAGGGGAGAGATCACCAGAGGAATGTCTTCAATATTCTAGACCTAGGATTTCATTGACCTGAGTTGTTCCAGGAGTGGAGATTCCCTCCACTGTTACAGATTGCCAATCTGTCAGTATTTTATAGTCTTAGGACTGTCTGTGGCATCCCTGGAGAGGTTAAGTGACTTCCCCAGGGTCGTTCTGCTAGTATGTGGCAAAGGCAGGTCTTTTTGACTCCAAGGCAAGCTCTCTAACTGCCTCTCCAGAACCGTGAATTATGGTGGTGATTTCTTTAATTGTCCCAGCAATACACACATTCTCTGGACCCTGGCCTGGATAAGGAGGCACCAAATAGCAGAGAGCTAAAGGGGATTTATCTGTCTGTTGGCTCCTATGGAGCCGATCTCCTTCTGGCCATTCATGTGTGCCCCTCCACTTTCCTCCGGTGGGCATCCAGGTCCTCTCTAGTGTGATCATCACTTCCCCAATGAAGCCTATGCCTATGCAGTGTTGGGGCAGGGGGTGAAGAATTAAGCCACTCCAGTCACTGGCTCTTCAAGGCCACAGGAGCTCAAGGCCTCCTTGCTATCTTCTTTCCCACCAGCCTCCTCTAGACCCCATCCAGGACACCCGGGACCCTAAAAAGAGGAAGGGTTTCTCTGGGACTTCCCATCCCACATTTTAGGAATAGAAATTAACAAGTAAAGATAGGATGTTATTAAAGAACAAGCCCAGATTCACAAAAACCCAAGAGATCTAGGATTTTGTCAGCCTTGAGGGCTTCCCTGTGTGGGATGTCTTTCCACCAAAGTCACGGAAGCTAAATGGTTTAGCCAGCCAGCAACAATCAGAAGAGGGATTTGAACCTAGGTCTTCCTGACGCCAAGTCTAGCCCTCTTTCTATATTGGCCTAGAGACTTTAATAATAATAGCTGACATTTAGACTTGCATGTTAATGTTTGTAAAGCACTCTACATCTGTGGTCTCATGTGATCCTCATAACAATCTTGTGAAGGTAGGTGCTGTAGGCATTATTCTCCCCATTTGACAGATTTGAAAACTGAGGCTCAGAAAGCTTGTGACTTGCCCGGAGTCACACAGCTAATAGGTGTCAGAGGTGGGTTCCAGCCCAGCACTGTCCTTCTCATAGCTTCAAATTCTCAGGTTGGGCAGGAGGGAAGAGCACCCAGTGGGGATCAGGTGAACGGGCTGAAGGATGACCACTTCTTTTCCTGTCCCTATTCCCAAGAGGATGGAGCACCTTCTTGCTCCAAGGCAGAAACTGTAGCATTTTGGAGCTGAAAACAATCATGAAGGGCAAGGGTAGAGATCAAGGAAATGTTCAATAAAAAAGAGGGCTTGAATAGTCACCACTTCTAATGGTCTTGAAGGGGAATGGAGAGTGAAAAAGAAAGAAAGAAGACAGAGGAAACATGGGGAGTGGAGAGAGAGAGAGGAGAGAGAGAGAGGGAGAGAGAGAGAGAGAGAGAGAGAGAGAGAGAGAGAGAGAGAGAGAGAGAGAGAGAGAGAGAGAGAGAGAGAGGAGGGAGAGAGAGAGAGAGAGAGGGAGAGAAGAGAGAGAGAGGAGAGGAGAGAGAGAGAGAGAGAGAGAGAGAGAGAGAGAGAGAGAGAGAGAGAGAGAGAGAGAGAGAGAGAGAGAGAGAGGGAGAGAGAGAGAGAGAGAGAGAGGGAGAGAGAGAGAGAGAGAGAGGGAGGGAGAGAGAGGAGAGAGAGAGAGAGGAGAGAGAGAGAGAGAGAGAGAGAAGGAGGGAAAGCAGGTGGAAAGAGAGGGAGATAGGCAGGTACAAAAGAAGAAAGAGGAAAGGTGGGGGAATACAGAGAGATAGAGAGTGATAGAGACAGATGGAGATGAAAAGAAGAGACAGACAGGGAGAAAAGGAGGAAGAGGAAGAAGAGAAGAAAGACGCTGAAATGTGTGTGTGTGTGTGTGTGTGTGTGTGTGTGTGTGTGTGTGTTCATGTGCCTGAATAACTATTGGATGAATGGAAATGTCTGAACAACCTTTTAGGGATGAGTTTGTTTTCATGCAGGGAACTCCTGAATGGGCATAGCAGCAAAATGGGTCATCCAAAAGCCAAGACCGAAATTTAGCCCAACCATCTGGCTAGCTCTCAGAGTATGGAGCTGGCCTACTCTGCGGGGATCCCTGGTCCTCCTCCCTCCCCACCCTTGCTATCCTGGTCTCCCCACAGGCCTCCTCATCATCTTGGGTAGTAGTCATCTGGGACTCCCGTGAGGTTCCTCAGTTTGAGGGCCCTGTCCACCATCTTGATGTAGGAGTTGATGGTGTTCTGCATCTCAGGAGTATAAGGGTCATACTCTAGCTTTCTCAACCCTGAGCGCTTAAAGTTTCCATCCTTCTGGCCCTCCACGCACAGGAGCCTGTCCTCTAAGACATCCACATCTAAGAGGCTGACCATCCTCTCCAGCTGGGTGAACAAGTCCTGCTTGAGGTCTTCAAAATGCACCACCAACACCTTCTTGCCATACTTCAGCCAGTCCAATGTGTGCGTGGCCCACCATGGTGCATAATTCTTCACAAACTCTGGCCACTCTGTGAAGGAGAGAAGTGAGAGGGAGTGAGCCCTCAGAGTATGTACTGAGTAATAGAGTACTGGATTTGAATTCAGAAGACCTAGGTTCAAATCCTTCTTTCAATGTCATGTGATGTTGGGTTCAACTCATCTCCCTGGGCCTCAGTTTCCTTTTCTGTAAAATGAAGGAGTCAGATTCAATGGTCTCCCTCCAGATCTAAATCCATGTTCTGACTGACCATAAACAGCCAACCTTCATTGTGGGTTTGGGGTAAGTTTGGGGTAAGAAGGATATAAAGGGTATAAAGAAGGTACCTCTTCTACCTGTGATTTTTGATTTTACAATGAGGGGGAAACCAGATCTGGGTTCAAGTCCCAGATTTGCTTTGTGACCTTGGTCAGGTCCCTTCTCCTCTCTGGGTCTTTTTTTCCTTTTTTTTGGCAAGGCAGAGTCACACAGCTAGTAAGTGTTATGTGCATGAGGCCGGATTTGAACTCAGGTCCTCCTGACTCCAGAGTTGGTGCTCTATCCACTGAGCCACCTGGCTGCCCCTGGGTCTTTCTTCCTCTCTAAAATGAGGGGGCTTGACTAGATGACTCCTCTTAGCTTGAATGATTCAGGACTCTTAAGAGGCTTTTCAGAAGACCATAAATAGAAACATTAGCTGAAATTCTGGGCCCCCAGGCATAGATGTTAAATGGCAGAAGAAGCATATTTTCAGCAAAGATCTTACATCTTCCCCCTTCGATGCCTTTCTTCTCATCCTAGCCCACCTCCATGATGCTCTGGCTGCTTGGGAAGTATTTATACCCAAAACAACAAGAGGGTTTTTTTTAAATCACAGAAACAGATTATTATAATCTATCTGCCTGATTGGACCCATACTGTTATAATGGGTTAAGACCAGATGCATCTGAATGATTAAAAAAGATCTAGCACTTGTACAGCTTTAAAATTTTTCAAAGTACTTTCCTCTTCTTATTTCTGTAAAGCCTTATTTGTAGGGCAGATATATCAAGTGTTTCGACCGTCTTAGTGCAGTTCTAAGTTTTAAGTTGTTGTTGTTTTAATCACTTAAATCTGCATTAAGACTTTGGGAATGCCCATTTTACAGATGGGAAAGCAGAGTTTTAAACAGAGATTTGTTCAAGGTCACACTGTCACTATCCAGGGGTCCAATCTCCCAGGCCAAGGGCTCTTTTTTTTCTGACATTCTTTTAATGATGGTATTATAGAGAGAAGGTTGGATTTGGAGTCATACGTAAGTTGTGTTCAGTTGTTTCAGTCATGTCTGACACTTCATGACCCCATTTGGAATCTTTTTGGCAAAGATACTGGAGTGGTTTGCCATTTCCTCCTTCAGATCATTTTACAGATGAGGAAACTGAGGCCAACAGAGTGAAGTGACTTGCCCGAGGTCACACAGCTAGTGAATGTCTGAAGCCGGATTTGAACTCAGGTCTTCCTGACTCCAGGCCTGGTGCTCTGTCCACGATGCCTCCAACTGCAATTAGAGCTGTCCAAAAAGTAGAACAGACTGCTTCATACAGTGAGTATCCTGTTTTTGGAGGTCTCCAAGGAAAACTGGAAGAGCTTCTGTCAGGGATAGTGAAGATGGGGGTTTCTGCTTTGGTGCAGTCTGGATTATACCATCTCCAAGTTTTCTTTCAGCTCTGAGATCCTATGATCTTGCCCAGCACACATGTGCCATGGCTGGCATGAAGGAGCTCAGAACTCTTGACTGTGATTCAATTCAATCCAACAAATGTTTAAAAGCCCTGACCATGTGCAAATGACTGTGCAGGTGCTTGGGGATGCAAAGGCAAAAAGGAAATAATCCCTGCCCTCTAAGAGCTTCCGTTCTAACAGGAAGGAGGTCAGCCACAATCCCTTGAGCACATGTGAGCAGTAAACAGACTTCTGCCACCCAGGTACACCAGTGACCAAGGATGGCTTTCCAGCAGCCTGGCAGACCCTGTGAGAATGTCCAGGGTCTGGTCTTTATTGTGCATAGCCCAGTGCAGCCCCCACCCCCAGGGCCACCTTCCCTTAGGGCCCAGTCCCTTCCCTTGGAACCTAGTCTCAGGGCAGCTAGGTGGTGCAGTGGATAGAGCACCGGCCCTGAAGTCAGGAGAACCTGAGCTCAAATCTGGCCTCAGACCAAACACTTGACACTTACTAGCTGTGTGACCCTGGGCAAGTCACTTAACCCCAATTGCCTAAAAGAAAAAAAAAAGAACCTAGTGTTTGCTCACCCAAAGTCACAGGACCAGAATATCTTTTTGCCTCACAGGTAAATTGCTCATAGCATTTAGAACTGGAAGAGATCTTACAGACCATCTGTACAACTCCCTCATTTTACAGGGGAAACTGAGGCCCAGGGAGGTTGTGGGCACACGGCGGATAAATGCCACTTTGCATAAAGGCCTGTCCTGGTCCTTCCCCACTATCCCCCCTGCCTCCACCACAGTTAGTGTTCTCTCTGTTTTCTGAAAGTTGACAATATTTTGTATTTATTTATCCATGTACAAGTTGTGTGCCTTGGTGGAATATAAACTACCTGAGCACCGTAAACAATGCCCAGAACGTGTTGTTGTTCAATCATTTCAGTCATGTCCAACTGTCTGTGATTTCTTTTGGAGTTTTCTTGGCAAAGATACTGGAGTGGATGAGCAAATGGAGGCAAACAGGGTAAAGTGACTTACCTAGGGTCACACAGCTAGGAAGTATCTGAGGCCAGATTTGAACCCAGCTCCTCCTGACAGAGGCATTATTCACTGAGTCATCTAGCTGCCTCTGCCCCCTGCATGTAATACGTGACTCGAATTTGAGGGTGGTAGAGCCAGGATTCAAATCCAGGTCTTTTGACTCTAAATGTGGCTCTTTCCCAGATGCAACCAGTTAGAACCTTGGATAAAACACCGAGCCTGAAGTCAAGAAGTTTCAATCCAGACTCAGATACTTACCACACTGTGTGACCCTGGACAAGTCCCTTTACATGCTTCAGTTTTCTCATCTGAAGATGAGGGAGGAGGGGTTGGACTTGATGGTCACTAAGACCCCTCCCAGGTGCATTTTGCTATCCCACAATCCTCAGTGAGCTTTGTCCTGGACCTCACTCCTCCAAGTTCCTGAGCCATCTCATTTCCAGGTGTTTTTTGCTAGGGCAATGTTAGGATGGAGAGAGGGGAAGCCCTTGCAGTTATCCCTGGTTTCTTGGTGACTGATCTTAGCATGCACGTTCTGCAATAAACATTGCTACTTGCCCTGGAATGCAGGCACGTGCCTACAGCTCCCGAGGCATGCGAGCTCCAGGTCTCTGTGCTCTGTCTCACTCTCCTGCAGGAACCCATGCCTGATTAATAGCCCAACTGCACTTAATTCCCCAAAGAATCATTAAACACAGTATCTGTTTCATTACACAGATCCAGGACAATTCACCTTGTGTAATCATATCACATAAAACTTTGCTTTGGATCCGCTCCAGGGAGATCATAAAATTAATGTCATGGAACAAAATCCAGATTTTACAGGGGCCTTCAGCCTGGACTGGGGAGATGCACAGCTGGAACTGGGGGTGGTGTGTGGTGGCGAGAGGCAGAGCCGTGTCTCCAACAGCTGTGTGCACCAGCCCGCTGCAAAGCCCAGCGCCATTGAGCCCTGTCACTTTAATCCTTCCCCTTACCGATGAAACTCAGGGAGGGCTGAACTCTGGAAGCAGGGAACCCAAAGGACCATTGAATGGAAGGGAGAGGTGGCTATGGAGAGAGGGCTGGCTTAGGAGGCAGGGGACCTGAGTGTAAACTCAGCCTTGCTGCTTACTATTTGTGTGATCTTACACAAGTCAGGTGCAGTGGAAAGAGCATGATTCAAATTATGCCTCTACTTGTATCATCTTGTGCCGGTCTTTTTCCTCCCTCTGGACCTCAGTTTCTTCCTGTATAAAATGAAGGGTGTTGGAATAGATGGCCTCTGAGGTCCCTTTGTGTCAAAATCTGTGATCTCTCTCTAGTCTCAGTTTCTTTACCTGTAAAATGAAGGAGATGGGACTCTAAATCTATTATCCGTCTCTGGCTTCAGTTTCCTCATCTGTAAAATGAGGGGGGCTAGATTAGGACCTTTTGTAGCTCTGAATCGATGCACAGGTCATCTAGTACAACCCCTTCATTTGAGATTGGAAAAGACTGAGGCCCAGGAGGGGAAATGATTTGCCCAAGGTCATCCCAGCAGAAGTGGAATTCCAGACAAGGTCTTGGATGCCAGATCTGAGGCTCCTTCCTTACCAGACCCTTTCTTCTACCTTTTTTTGGAGAAGGTAAAGATAATCACAGCTTGGTGTTTGTGTGTGTGTGTGTGTGTGTGTGTGTGTGTAGGGGAAATAGGCTAGTGAGAGGAGAGAAAAAGCGAGAGAGAACATAGCCATAGGAAGTCCAATCTAGAACGACCCTCAATGTCAGTTAGTCCTAGATCTAAAGCTGGAAGAGATGTCAGCAAATTGTGAGCTTGGGAATGAAAGGTTCCTTGTCTTTTAGGCCCTTCTGTACCGCAGTCTCTATTCCACCCAATTCCTAAAACAAAGGAGCCAGGAGGGACCTTAGAGGTCATCTCTCACCTCTGTGCATTTGTACAGAGTTTTATTCTCTGCTTCTTAAAACTCTCAGTTTCTTTCTAAGCTCAGACCAACTGTCATCTCCTAATGAGACCTTTCCCAATTCTATTGGTTGCTAATGTCTCGACCCTTAAAAATTTCTTAGTGTTTCTGTTTTGTATATATTTCATATGGACATGGTGTTTCCTCTGATAGACTGTAAGCTCCTCGAGGTCAGGGACTGCTTCATTTTTATCTTTGCATCCCTTGTGCTTGGCATGGTGCCTGGCACATAGTAGGCACTCAATAAATGTTTGTAATTGATTGATGGAGTTCATCTCCTCTAACACCTTTATTTTAGAGGGATGGAAGAGGGAGGAGAAAGGACTGAGCCAAGGTCACACAGCAGCACACAGCAGAAATCCAGACACTCTGACTCAAGATATAATGCCTTTTCCTACCATGTTACGCTACCCCAAAGTCTAGAGACATTTGGGGAGCTAAGATTTTGGCTCAAGGTCAATGAAGGTGTACTTGAGTGACAATGGCTCAGGTGGAGACCTTGAGTTTCCAGCTGGGTCAGGCAACCCAAGAAGGCTAAAGATTAATATCTCAAACTCTGAGGTACCACATCACACCTATCAGATTGGCCAACATGACAAAACAGGAAAATGATAAATATTGGAGAAGATATGGGAAAATTGGAACACTAATGCATTGTTGGTGGAGTTGTGAAATGATCCAACCATTTTGGAGAGCAATTTGGAACTTTGCCCAAAGGGCTACAAAAATGTGCATACCCTTTGATCCAGCAATAGCACTTCTAGGGCTATATCCCAAAGAGATCATACAAATGGGAAAAGGACCCACATGTACAAAAATATTCATAGCAACTCTTTTTGTGGTGGCAAAGAATTGGAAATTGAGAGGATGCCCATCAACTGGGGAATGGCTGAGCAAGTTGCGGTATATGGATGTAATGGAATACTATTGTGCTTTAAGAAATGATGAATAGGCTGTCTTCAGAAAAACCTGGAAAGACTTATATGGTCTGATGCTGAGTGAAGTGAGCAGAACCAAGAAAACATTGTACACAATAACAGCCACGTTGTGGGATGACTAATATTGATAAACTGAACCCTTCCCAGCAATACAAGGATCTAAGACATCTCCAGAGGCCTTGTGATGGAAAATGCTGTCCACATCCAAAGAAAGATTGAAGTTGAATTGCTATTTTTTTTCTCTTCTGTTGAATTTTGTTTCCTCTTTCTGGTGGTCCCTCCTATTGGTTCTAATTCTTACTTACAACATCACAAATGTGAAAACATGTTTAATAGGAATGTATATGTATAGCCTATATCAGATTGTGCACCATCTTGGGAAGGGTGGTGGGGAGGAAGGGGAAGAAAAATTTTAAACTCAAAAGCATATGGAAGTGATTGTTGATTAATCAAAATAAATTAATAAAAAATAAAGATTCATATCCTCAAGAAAACTTCCTTGGTCTGGAGTATGTGTAACCCTGACTTAGGTTCTGGAGGTAGAACTGAGAATAGCAATGTCTTTCTGTTCTCTACTGTAAAGGCTTCCAGGGGTAAAGAGGGGAAGGAGTGGTGGGTAGGACGTTGGCAGACATGCCCAGTCCGATGGCACTAGATAGAGCCCTACGCTGAAGGACAGCTCTTTCATAGACTCTTAGAGCCCTGACAAATGAGCTCCTGGGAGTTAGACTCAGCTGATGATCTGACTCCAGATGGCCTGGGAGGGAGCCTGGCCCAACTTGGTTCAGAGGAGTTTACAGCTCTTTTCTGACATGAGGCTTCCCTGGACAGTCAAGACTGTGCATCAGGTTTGGTGTAGGGGGAAGCCTAGCTTGGTCCTTCCTGGGGGAACTATCTCCCCAAACAGAGGGCGTGCTTGGCGATGTTAGTTCAGGAGCAAATTCTGACCCCAAAAGCTTAACAAAAAGGTTACTGGAACAATCCTAGAGTTTGTCCAGACTCATGGTCAGCACGGTCTCTGAGGCATCATCTGGTTCTTCCATTCTATGTCTCAGGTTTCTTCTAGCTCAATTTTCCATGTTCTATGTCTTAACATTCTCTGGGCTAAATATAGGATAATAAGGTTAGCCCTGCCAGCTAAAAAACATTACAATCTAGAGTCCCTTCCAATCCTAACATTTTAATGTTTTAAGGCCCCATCCAGTTCTGACACTCCTTGTTCTAAGGCCTCCTTATTTCTGACATTCTATGTTCTCAGATTCCCCCAGCTCTGATATTCCCTGTTCTGAGGCCTCTCTCAGCTTTGACATTCTCTTTTCTATGACTCTGTCCAGCTTTAACATTTTTATTAGTTTAAGGTCCCTTCTAGCTCTAACTATATATTTTCTATGCTCTCCGGGAGTACTTAAGGCTTCATTCTCAGTCTCATATTCTGGTTTCAGTCACTAAAATTCAAAACCTCCTGCCCCCCGCCTGCTTGGGAGAAGAAGTGAACCCGCTGCCATCTTCTTTCTCTTCATGTTCCTCTTCCCTGCTGGGGTGAGAATCAGGCAGGGAGCTGTTTGGGGTTATGGGACTCAGCAGACATTCCCTTTAAAGACACGTGGAATGGAGGGGAGCAGATGTTCAATGAAGCTAGAGATTTTTAACTCTTTCCAATGACATCAATTTCATGGGAGCAATTTGTAAATTGCTATAATTAACAGCATCCCACAATATGCTTTGGAGCAGCACCACAGAGAAGGTGGTAACTCTGGAGCAGCAGGGAGAGAGTGAGGAAAGGCCTGGAAGAGACCCCATCACCCACAGGGGACTTGGGGAGTCTATCTCAGAAGATGAGGCTTGGCTTAGGGGAGAGGGAGAAAATCTGATAGGAAGAGGGAGGCTATAAAAAAGAGATTGCTTTAAAAAGATAGTATACATCCCAAAGGGTGTTATAACTGAGTTTTTCATAGAAAGGATGCTCTACCCTACTGTCTACTCCTATGCACACTCCAGGGATGCTGCAAGGACCACAGACTATCCCTAGAGGTCTTGCCTGCAGATGCCCAACCTCCTGAGCTTATTTCAGACCTGTTGGGGGTGGGTGGCCTGACTGGGGTGCCAAGCCAGGGTAGCACCCACGGTCCTTACCTTTGCCTTTCCAGTGGGCCTGTGAGGCGAAGCCAATATGGCCACCATATTTGCGGTTGAACTCTGCCATGAGGGCCTTGTAGGGGTTTCGGATGAGCAAGATGGCAGCGTCAAAGGCTTCAATCTCCTTCTGGCCACTCTCATGGGTCTTGATGCAAATGGTCCTCCCACTTCTCCAGTGGTCCCTCTCACCCCTAAACCCTGCTCCTCAGAAGACAAAGAGATTCATTAATAGAAGGACATGGGAAGGAGGGGATATTCACAATAACAGCTTAGCACATTGTAGTTATAGAATGCTCTCATATCCATTATCCCATCATCTTCCTAAAGGACTAGTCTTCCCCTGTGACTCTGCAGTTCAGCACTCTTCAATGGCTTCCTATCCCTAGGACAAAATGCAAATTCCAGGGCTTGGCATTTAAAGCAACAAGTTCTGGCCTCCTTTCCCAGTCTTATTTCATATTTTCCCCTTCATGCACTCTCCTTTTCAGCCTTCCTGGCCTCCTTGGTATATCCTGAAAAGTATTCCATCCCCAAGCCATGTCCCTTGCCTGGAGTACTTCTTCCCCTCCCCTCTGCCTTTAGTATTCCTTCAAGGCTTAGCTCACAAGCCACTTTCTAGAGGAAACCAGATCTCTTGGTTGGTGAGATTCTCTCTTGCTCCCTCAAATTCTCATCTATGTAATGAACTATTTGCATGTCATTTTCTCCAGTAGAATGTGGCCTCCTTGAAGGCAGGAACAGTTTTGATTTTTGTCTTTGTTATCTCCAAGACGTGGCCAGTGCCTTGCATAAAGGAAGCCCTTAAGATGGATTGGACTGAATTGGAGCCATTAACCAATCAAATATTTATAAAGAAATACATATAAATATTTATTTAATAAACAACTATTTATAAATATGTTTATAAATAAAATGAATGTTGATAAAACTCCCACTATGTGCCAGGCAGATAGTGAAAGATAGAAGGGCCTGGTGTGCTGTGGTACATGGGGTCATGAAGAGTCAGAAACAACTGAACAACAAAATATACCAGGGTGTTTAGCATACAAAGGCAAAAGTGAAAGTCTCTGCCCTCAGGGACCTTATGTTTTATTGCTCTCTGTGTGTGTATATGTAAAGTAAATGCAAAATACAAGATAATTTTCTTTAATTTTTTGAGAGGGGAGGCACTGACCAGCATCTGGGAAGATTTGGGAAGGCTTCATGTAGGAGGTGGTACTAGAGCTCAGTCTCGAAGGAAACTAAGTATTCTAAGAGGTGGAGGTGGGCAGGGAAGTCATTACAGGCATAATGATGGCAGGGGCAAAGGCATGGTGGTGGGGGATAGGATTTCTGGTGTGAGATGAATAGTGCAAGTGTGGCTTTTGAATTTTACAGCTGAGGGGTCATACACATGGCGGGTCATGCCATTGGTGAGGTCGGAGAGAGGACCTGAACCCAGACCCTCTGGCTCTAGGTCTGAGGTGCTTTCCACCTCAAGGTTCACGAACTGGTGCATCTTTGCTTGGCCACCATTCTTAAGCTGGGGCCCCAAGAGCAGGCCCTGCCTTTAACAAACCAATACTAACGTCACCAGCAGCAGTCACCAAAGGCCTCGGATCCACCGAGGCCCAACCTGGACTCTCGATGGAGTCATGAAATGGTCTGGCCTAATACGTCCATTTTGCTGCCCTTTGCTACAATGTGGATGCAGCCCATGGCCTATCTCAGCTGGTGGGGGCACGGAGGGAAAACGTTGCCTCTGCCCAGTTTGCTTCTGCCACAGATTCTACCACCAAACACCAGGGAGGGAGCCTGGCACGGTGGAAAGGGTGCTGGCCCAGATTCTGGTCTTAGCTCTAACCCAGCTCTGACCTTCCCTGTTTTAGGGCTCCTTCCAGCTTTGACATTCCCTGTTCTAAGTTCCCTCCCAGCTCTGACCTTCCCCGTTCTAAGGCCTCTCCTAGCTTTGACATTCCCTGTTCTAAGGCCCCTCCCAACTCTGACATTCTCAGATTCTGTATCACATACACAGACAGCTCCATGAATGGACATTTCCTCCCTGTGCTGTGTGTGCCCCAAAATATATCGCCTGTCCTCAGGGGTTACATGGTCTGGCAAGCAGGGAGGGAGACAAACAGTCCTCCTTGCCCATTTCTCTTCTGGCCCTGATGGGTCTGGGATTAGCATCCTCATTGCTAAACCCCATGGGCTGGAAATGCTGGAGAGAAAACAGAGAACAGAACAGAATCCTGGGCCTCCTGCAGACTGAGCCCAGATAAAATCGGATGCTGGAGAGCTAATTCTCTCTCGTCAAGCCTATGGGCCCTGCTTGGTTCCCTTGCTGCACAAAGGGGAAAACAGCTAAGGTTTTGTATTTCTGGTTATTAACATGCCCGAGGAGGAAGGGGGAGGTGATAGCATTTGTTAAGACACCAAGAGGGAAAGCAGGATGGAGCAGGACAGTCTGTATTACCGAGCCCAGAGGCCTGGAGGCCAGAGGAGGAGTCCTAACTCTGCCACTTTAAAGCTGAGTAACCTTGGGCAAGTCAAGTACACGAGGTAGAGACAGGAACACCTTAGACACCAAGCCAAACGCCTATTCAATTCAATCCAATGGACATTTATTAAACACCTACTGCAGCTAGGTGGCGCCATAGTGCATACAGCGCCAGGCGTAGAGTCAAAAGATTCATCTTCCTGAGTTCAACTCCATCCTCAGACACCTACTAGCTGTGTGACCCTGGGCAAGTCACTTCACCCTGTCTGCCTCAGTTTCCTTGTCTGCAAAATGGTCTGGAGAAGGAAATGGCAAACCACTCCAGTATCTTTGCCAAGAAATCTCCAAATGGGGTCACAAAGAGTCAGACAGCACTGAAATGACTGAACACCAACAATAAGACCAGAGAATCCCAGGTTTGGAAGGAAGCTCAGTGGTCATCTACTGCCACTCATACCGGAATAGAATCCTCTCTATAATGTATCTGAGGAAAGAACTCTGGAGTCAGAATGCAGATGGAAGCAGACTATTTGCTCTCCTTTTGTTGTTTTGTTTCTTCTTTCTCGTGGTTCCTCCAATTGGTTCTAATTCTTTACATCATGACTAATGTGAAAATATGCTTAATATGAACATATAAGTAGAGCCTTTATCAGATCACACACCGTCTTGGGGAATGGGGAGGAGAGAAAATTTGAAGCTTAAAATCTTATGGAAGTGAATGTTGGAAACTAAAAATTAGTAAATAGTGTTTAATTAAAAAAAATAATGTATCTGAGGAATCTGAGAAGGGGCTATCCCACCTTCCTTTGTTGGAAGTCTCAGGTGATGGGGAGCTCACTACTTCCCAAGGGTCTTCTTGATAGTATGTTTTTCCTTATAAAGAGCCTCTAATTCCCTCTTTGTGTTTTCCCCCATTGCTCCTGGTCTTTCCCTCTGGGGATAAGTAGGACAAGCTTCACCCCTCCTCCACATGGCAGTCCTGGGCATACTTGAAGACACACCTCTTACATTCTTCCCGAGTTTTTTCTTCTCTGTGTTCCCCTCCCTCAACCCAACCTCATGAGGCATGCACTTGAGGCATTTCCCCATCCTGGCTGTCCTTTCCTGGATGTTCTTCCCTCACCAGTCAATCATTGTCCTTCCTGAAATATAGTGCCTGGAGAGGATTCAGTATCCCAATTGCCCTACGGGACTAGGGACCTTGCTTCAAGCCAGGGGCCCAATACAACCGTCTGGACAATGGGGCTGGGCTCTGATAAGCAGAAGGCTTTGGATCAAAAGATTTCCTGCTTGTCTGCCTTAGGCATCAATGCTGTTTGGAGTGCTGGTTGCAGCAGTAGGGCTGGCTTTGACATCACTGCATCCTTGCCACTGCCATCCCTCCAGGAGTTTTGGAGACAGACAAATAGTGCTTGTTCCTAACATAACATTAATGTAGTAAATTACTCTTATGTGTCAGTCAGGGTGAAAGAAAGCCAGCTCCCAGGCTTTTTCAGATCATGGCAGGGGGAGTTCTGTTATTCACCTAGCAGCCAGCAAGAGGTCCCTTCTATCTCTCCTTGGGGGTCTGCCCAGTGGGCATCTTGTTTTTCTGAGACCTTGGTCTCAGCAGAACTAAGATCTTAGCATGGCATTCAGTGTCTTGTGTATAAGTGGGAAGGAGAAAAAGAGAGATGAAAGAGAAGGAAGAGAGAATGAGAAAGGGGTGGGAGAGAAGGAAGTGAGAGAGAAAATGAAAAAGAGGAAGAAAGAAACAAAGAATAGTGAAGGGAAGAGAGGAGAGAGAAGAGAAGAGGGATGAAGGAAGAGGAAGGAGAGAAAGAGATAGGAAAGAATGAGAAAGGAAGAGTCCAGGGAAGGGAAGGTGGAGGGATTAGAAAGAAGGAAGATGAAGGGGGGGGGACTGAAGAAGGAAAGAACAGATGGAGAGTGACAGAAAGAGAACAGAGAATCTCTCTTCCCTTCCCCTCTCCTCTTCTCCCCTCTTTCTTCCTCTCCCCTCTTCTTCACTTCTCTCCTCTCCCCTCCCTCCCCTCTTCCCTCCCCTCCCCTCCCCTCCCCTCCCCTCCTCTCCTCTCCTGTCCTCTCCTCTCCTGTCCTCTCCTCTCCTGTCCTCTCCTCTCCTGTCCTCTCCTCTCCTGTCCTCTCCTCTCCTCTTCTCTCTCTCTCTCTCTCTCTCTCTCTCTCTCTCTCTCTCTCTCTCTCTCTCTCTCTCTCTCCCTCTCCCTCTCCTCCTCCTCCTCCTCCTCGAAAAGATGGAGAGTAAGAGAGAAAGGGAGAGAGAAGAGGGGGGAGATGGTGAGAGAGTACACCCTCTTACCTCCATTAAGTGGATGTGTATGGTGCAAGGAACACTAAAAAATTGGGAGATTTGCTTCTATTCTCTGACCTTCCATTAACTTTCAGTGTAATTCTTGGCCAAGTGATCTTCCCATTCTCAACCCTGGTTTCCTCATCTTTACAACGAAAGGGTGGAACTAGGTGACTTCAAAAGACAGTTCACGAGAATTCTCCCTTTATAAGCCAATGGCAACCCAGAAAGTGATTCTTCAGCTATCTTTCTACCATGACACTAACCACCTCCCTGCTCCAAGCTCCCTGGCTTTCTACCTCTCACTGAGTAATAATCAAATCCACACTACCATCCCAGAAAGAACACGGCTGCCAGTGGATGGATGGCTTCACTCCCTCTTCCTGTAACTTCCCGGATCAAACCCCTCTTCTCTGGCCGCTGCTTCCCTATAGGGACTGCTTTCCTCAGTTAGGACCTGAGCTCCTGGCACTCAAGGCCTAGCTTACTTTTCTTTGACTCCTCAACGTTTATTTTAGCATAGTGCCAAGCACACGGTAAGCACTTAATAGATTTCTTTTAGGGGAGGCAGTTGGGGTTAAGTGACTTGCCCAGAGTCACACAGCTAGTGAGTGTTATGTGTCTGAGATTGGATTTGAACTCAGATCCTTCTGACTCCAGGGCCGGTGCTCTATCCACTGTCCCACCCTAGCTGCCCCAATACATTTCTTTGTTCATTAATTCATTCATTGATTCAAAAGTTCCTTTCAGGTCTAGCATTCTGTAATTCTATCCCATATTTAGGTTTGTAGAGGGTGGAAGGAGGAGAGATAAGCATATATGCATATATATATATATGTGTATATATATATACATATATATGTATATATATACATACATATATATGTATATATATATATACACACACACACATACACACACATACATACATACAAACAGTATATATACATGTATGTATGTGTGTGTGTGTGTGTGTGTGTGTGTACATTCTGTATGTTTTATGTGTCAGGCACTGTGTCAAGTATTTTATAAATATTATTTCGTTTCATCCTTGTAGAAGATGGACCAAGGGACGGGCTTGATGGAGGTATGAGGAGAGAAGGAATGTATTTCCTCCATTCCCTGGTGTGTCCTGACAAGACCACAGATTCCAGAATGAAAAAAGGCAATAAATAAATAAACAAATAAATACATACATACATACATACATACATACATACATACATACATACATAAACAGATAAATAAATAAATAAATGAATAAATGAATAAATAAATAAATAAATGAAGGACAGTGGAGCGAGATGTCCCCAGACTCTTCAAGGTAGGAGGGAAACAGGTGGTGACATGAGGACATGAGCTTCCTGGGCATTCATCCTGGCAATCTGACTCCAAGCTGGAGGATTTTCCAATGTAGAATTCTATCCTGGAGGAGTAGGTGCCAAATACTCCACCAGTAACTGGCAGCAGGGAGTGGGACAGCTGGGCATGAACAGAGCTGCCCTGGCTTCTTAATACGCTGTAGGTCCCACCCCTGGGCTTGGCTCGACAGCGCCCCCTGCCTGTCTGCCCGATCGGAAGCAGAGCTCCGAGTAGCACATTAAAGTTCTACTCTGGGTTTTTTCACTGGGGAGATGAGCAGATACTGATTGTTATGATGGTGGCTTTCTTTCACCAGGATCTGGCAACAAGGCAGTGTTGAATACTTGGGCACAACAGTCCTTAATAACTACACCCATCCCAGCCCCTGAAGAAGGGCCTGTAAAAATCATTTCATGAAAACAGTTTTATTAAGTGCACTAACTGTGACCAGCCCACAAAGATCAGTCCTTTTTCTGGTGGGCATTAAATGATGGAATGCTCCTGTCACTGACCACAGTTTAAAATGGGACAATGTCTGGAAGAGGAACTATTTTTAAGATTTATTTAAAGTTATCTGTTACTTAAAATTATTTTTTAATTTAAAATTTTAAAATTAAAATTTTGTTAAAATTTCAAAGAGAAACCCATACATAATAACAATGCTGTCACCAGCTCCCTAGCCTAGTCTTGTTCAATTTCCTACCACCAGGTACCTTTTAGACTGGCATCTCAAACTCAACTTGACCTAAAATTATCTTCTTCCTCAAACCCACCCTGGGCAGCTAGGTGGTGCAGTAGATAGAGTGCCAGATTTGGAATCAGGAAGACCTGAGTTCAAATCTGGCACTAGCTGTGTGACTCAGGGCAGTCACATAACTCTGTTGGCCTCAGTTTCCTCATGTATAAAATGAGCTGGGGAAGGAAATAGCAAACCACTCAGTATCTTTGCCAAGAAAACCCCAAATAGGGTCACAAAGAATTGGACACAACTGAAAAATGACTGAACAACAATAACAAACCCACCCATCTTCTAAAATCCCTAATCCTCTCAGTCACCTGGGCTCCCAAGCTCAGTAACATCCTTGACTCCTCACTCACACTCACCCCATTTATGCCATCTGTTGTCAAAACTGTCACCTTTTCCCCCTTTAGAATCTCTGTCCCATGTCTCCTCTTCACTCTGGGGCCTTCTCCAGTCTTCCTGATTGATATCTGGCCACTGGACCCAGCTGGCTCTGGAGGAGAAGGTGAGGCTGGTGACCTTGCACCGCCCTCCCTTACTTCAATCCGGTTCCCTTGCGAGTCCTGGCATCACCTCCCTGATGCCATGGCCCTCTTTGAAGGACAAATAACAGTCTCTTCACTTACACAACCACCCCCTCAGGTCACACTTCCAGCACTTCTTTCCAGAACCATCACACCAAGCTCCTACTCAGTCTCCCTGCATCAAGTTTCTTCTCACAACCATCCATCCTCCTCCTTGGCCACCATGATGATTTCCTCTCTGTCATACTATAGAAATATCCTCTATCACCCAGAGATGTAAAAATAGGTTTCTAAATACCCTGCCAGTCACCAGTTCTATGCAAGCCAGTACCACAAAGTGCCTGCTGGTGATAGGGGACTTATGATTAGAGGGGGTGCCCCACCTGGCCCAAGAGGGAATTCTCAACATCCCAGCTGAGCATGTGGGGGCCCCAGACCCAGGCACTAGAAGGAGGGATGGCTGTGCTATCAGAGGTTCCCACTTCTCTTATTGCAAGTAGAGTCCAAGGAGGGGAAAGTGAAACTTCATCTTAGTTGTACCCTGAAAAATCAATTTTCAGCATCCACTGTCTACCTAAATTTTGTGTAGACATGTGACTTTGCAAGAGTCATCTTCAGTAATTCCAAATCCCTAGCCAGGCTCCCTAGCTGTACTCAGCAGAGGCAGCATAGCAGAGCCTGGACAAGTCACTTGTTCCGAGTTTTAGTTTCTTCATCTATAAAACAGGGATGTTGTTAATAGCACCAACCTCACAAGGTTGTTGCAAGGATCCTCTGAGATAATATACAGAAAGTGTCCTGCAAACCCTATAGCCCTGCATGTTAGAAGCTGTTATCGATGTCATCGTTATAATTGCATTTACAACTCCTCTCCCCTCATCTCCCAATCTCAGGTGGAAAGCCATTTGCTACTCTCAAAGCGCTATACAAGTAGCAGCTGGGGGTGTTTTTGATGCTGTTGCTACTATTGCAATCTGTATAATTGAGAATGATAATAATAACAGCTTCATCATTGACCTCATGGGCTTTCTGTGAGAATCCATTAACGATAAACAATATTGATAATGGCACTTTTGAATTTGTTATCGCATCTGAGCCTTATGAGCCCTGTGAGGTAGGTAAAGATAGGGACTGGATCTGGGATTTCCTGTTTATGAGGAAGTTCCAGGTACAGAAACTCCCTCTACTAATGCAGGCTGGAACCTTCTCTGTGACTGAGAGCCTCACAGAGCATCCTCAAACACTGAGCTCAATTACCTGGCCAGATCACATAGCCAGTATGTGTCAGGGGCAGGACTTGAACTCTGCTTTTGAGGTGGACTCTCTACTCACTGTTGCCTCTCCTGAGCTAGGTACTATAGGCATTATTGTCCCTAGTTCTAGTTCTCTCTGTGATTTGATTGCAAGGAACTCTCAGTGTGGGAGTTTCCTCTGCCAGCATAGGACACCAGCTGCTCTGCACCCAACATTGTCTTAGAGCGTTGTCTGTGGTACCAAGAATAAAGTGACTTGCCCAGGGCCATAAAGACAATGTGTGCTACAATGCCACGTTGCTTGTTCTCCCCAATTTACAGATGAGAAATTCAAAGTCCAGAGAAGTGAGGGGGTATATCTGTGGTCTCACAGATCCTAACCCTCCAGCACTCTGTCCACTAAAAGCAACCTGCCTCTATCCTTGCTGAGCAAATCCAATAATGGAAAGTAGTTTGCTAACTCTAAGATATATGGAAATGTGAAAAATCACTATTACTATTAGATTCTAAGCCCTCTGGGCAGAGATGGTGCCTCTACCTGGTCCCCAATAGTGCTTTGGTTTGGACTTTGCCTACAGCCAGAGCTTGGTCCGTGATGTCTCTCATGAACATGGAAAGGTTCCAGTTGAAATTCCATGCCTCTCCAAGCGATATCTCAGTCTTCCTTGACCTTACCCGCACCTCCATCAACATGGCTGCCTTCTGGCAGAACCTCCCATCCTTTTCATCTTTCATCCCCTTCTCCACTACCCCCAACCTAGTGAAAGACCCTTCGAAATGGCCAGTCTCACCTTTGTTATAGAGGGAGCCATCAAAGTAGTAGCTACCCGTGTAGAAGCCAGTGGCAAGCTCAATGAGGTGCCGGGCCCATGTGTTGCCTGCACCCGGGAAACTGGCCAGGGCAATGAGCTCTTTGGACTGCCCTGGGAGGAACCGCCTGTCCATGCAGCGGTTGTCTGCAAAGAGAGCACAGGCAGAGACTTGGGTCAGTGGAGAAGGTTGACACTGAAGACCGAGGCAGAGAGGTTGGGAAAGGGGGATGGGAGGTAACAGAGCACCGGATCTTTGAAAGTGGATGGTCCATTATCTGGAAAGAAAGGGAATAGATGGAGAAGACATTAAATGAGGAGTCAGAAGAGCAGGATCATTTTAGTCCTGGAATAGCTGCAGACTAGCTGTGTCACACTGGACAAGACACTTCATCTCATTGGGATTGCTTCCTTAGATCCCAAAGGAAGATGTTGGAGTAGGTGATCTCTAAGATCTGTTACAATTCTGAGACACTGTACTCTATGCTCTAAAATCCCTCCTAGCTCTGACACCCCCTGTTCTAAGGCCCCTCCCAGCTCTGACATTCTGTTTCAAGACCCCTCCCACCTCTGACATTCCCTGTTCTAAGGCCCCTCCCAGTTCTGACATTCTGTTTCAAGACCCCTCCCACCTCTGACATTCCCTGTTCTAAGGCCCCTCCCAGCTCTGACATTCCCTGTTTTAAGACCCCTCCCATCTCTGACATCTTCTCTTCCAAGGCCCCTCAGTTCTGACATTTTACACTGAAGGTCTATGAAGCCACTTGGGTGATGCATTATCAGAAGAGGGGAGGGAAAGAAAGAGACTTTGTAAGCAGCCCCATGGGAACCCACGGACACACTAAGAAAAGTCAGCCAAGAAGAGAAAACAAAGCTATGCTCCCTCCCCCACAGCTGTTGGTGGCAGACAGGCCAAGTCCCTGCCAAGCCTGACTGGCTCCTCCATATAGGAGGAGGGAGAGGAGAGAGCTTCAGACTCAGGGCAGGCTGTACAACAAGGCACACCTGGGGTCAGGAGGAGTGGGAAGGCAGGAGGAAGGATGTCGGACATCTGGTAAACATAGGCGTGGGCTGGCCTCTGTCCAGTGGCTTACAGAGTGAGTCTATGAACCAAAAGAAGCCTGGCTCTTGTCCAGCCTCTGCCATGGACTACTTATGAGACCTTGGGCAAATCATTGTAACCCATCTGTACCTCATCTCTGCATCTGTCAAATGGGTATCATTCATCCCACTCTGCCCACTTTATGGATCCAATGAGAGAATGGATGGTAGAAGTCCTTTTAAAGTTGGGATCAGAAATGTAATTAGGTCACAAGCTAGTGAACTTTCAATGGGGGACTTATACCCAGGTAATCTGACAATACACGGGCTAGACACACTGGATGTGCTAGATGGCTTCTGAGATTCTTTCCAGCTTTAAATCTATGGTCCTTTGGGATAATATTTTTATTGTGATTTCATGGTATGGGGAACTTCTGGTTTGGAAGTAACAGCCCCTTTCCTAATGCAAACTCGGAACTACCCTAGGATTTCAAGCCTCAGAGAGCTGTTCACTGAGACCTTGCCATCAACCCTGCTGCTTCCTCAGCAGGTTCTCAAGTCTTTCTAGACTCCCTGAAGTGGAACCCTCCTCAACATGCCATCTCCCCCATTTCAGTGTGGGCTCCTTGAGCATAGAGATTATCTTATTGTTCCTATTTCAAAGCTTATCAAAGTGCTGGGTACATTTGTTGTTGCCGAGTCATTTTTCAGTTATGTCTAACTCTGTGACCTCATTTGGGGTTTTCTTGGCGGAGACGCTGGAGTATTTGCCATTTCCTTCTCCAGTTCATTTTACAGATGAGGAAACTGAGGCAAATACCATTAAGTGACTTGCCCAGGGTCACACAGCTACTAAGTATCTTAGGTTGGATTTGAACCGAGGAAGATGAGCCTTTCTGGCTCCAAGCCCGGGGCTCCATCCACTATGCCACCTAGCTGGGCACATAGTGAGAGCTTAATAAATGCTTTTTTATTCATTCATTCACAGTTGCCTAGCTGGTTTGTCTAGGATAGGATTCTAGAGGGAAGGACCCACAGTGGCTGTCTAGTCTGACTCCCTCATTTTGCAAATTAGGAAACTGAGGCCCAGAGAGATTGAGAGACTTAAAGATGATTCAGATCAGAATCTGAACACAGATCTACTGACTTCAGACACGGCGACCTTTCTGCTGCACCAGGTGTCCGAGGGGGACCTGAGGAGGTTCTCCATCACAGTACCACGCTGCCCCTTATTACTGTTAATGTTGTTGTTGTTAACTTATCCCCCAATATCTGCAGGCAGTTGAGGCAGAGCTGGGAGGCAAACAGGCAGATTTGGGCATAATGATAAGAAAAGCTTTCTAGCAATGAGATCTGTCCAAAGTTGAAGGGTTGCCTCTGGAGGTAGTGAGTTCCCCGTCATAAAATTTAATTCAGTTCCACAAGCATTTATTAAGCACTTTCTATGTGCCGGGCACCAGGAATAGAGAAACAAAAAGGAGGCAGTCTCTTCCCTCAAGGAGGCAGGGCAGGTGGGTGGGAACAACAGAAGTGTATAAATACAAATGTATAGAAAGTATATACAATGTAATTTGGTGCTTGGAAAGAACGAGAAGTAAGAAGCCTCATGAAGTACCTACAATTTGATTTGCCAGGCTCTGTGCTAAGCAAGCACTCTGCAAAGATGATCTCGCTTGCCCGTGAAGCCAGGGTGACGGGGGCAGGCTCTGCGGCACTTGCTGCCTGCTGGGCTGGGCAGACAGGAGGGCGGCCCTCGAGGGCCAGAGGCCAGGCCTACCTTGCACTTGCGTCTGGTACACGATGAAATAATTGGTCGTCCCACAGCTCTCATACTCTTCGCCACCACATTTCTGGGCACAGAGCTGCTCATCTTCCTGATCGTGAAGGCGGAAGCGAGTATTGGGGAAACCACAGTGGCAGGCCTTCCCCCCCCAGGGCTGCCAGGGGGGTACTCCTGGAGGAGGAAAGAGCATCAGTGAAGGTTGGCTTGGGTCCTGGACACAGCAGGACAGTGGTGGGCAGTGCCAGGTCCTGTAGGCTCTTTGCACCACCAAGCCAGAGCTGGATTCAGAAATCTCACTCCTGACACTTAGAAGCTGTGTGACCTTGGGGACCTTAACCTTCCTCATCTATGGAATAAGGTTACTAGTGCCCATGGTACCCACCTTAGGGCAGGTGTGGGGCTCCAGGAGATAATGGACCAAAAGCAGTCTGTAAATCCTCATGTTAATGTCATTAGTATTTTTATTATCACTGTCATCTCATCTTATGGAGGGATAAGCTGCCCTCTTGGCTAGCTTTAATAGATTTAAAACAGAACTAAAACTTTGAGGACATCATCTATTTAATGTTTTGGGGGGGTTGACATAGGGGGATACAATTTTTTTGTGGTTGAATAAAAGTACTAGAACTTAAGTTCATTTTAATGGGCTTGCTTCTTAGTATTTTTATTAGCATTTTAAAAATAAATATCAGTTATAATTATTAATATTAGTAGTAATAGTAATTAATAGGTATAGGAATAGTAAAACTATAAATGAGGCAGCTTGGCATCATGAACAAAGAGTCAGCCTTAGAGTCAAGAAGACCTAGGTTCCAGTCCTGTCTCTGATTCACAGGGCTGTGGGCCCTCAGTAGGTCCCAGAACCTCTCAGTGCCTCTAGGCAGAGATGGATGGACCAGGACTAGGACTTCCTTTCCTCTCCTACTGCAGGTCAGCTCCTTCTCTGCATCAGAACAGAGGCTGATCCAGAGACACATGGGCCTCCCTCACTGTTCCCCATGTTTGACCTACCATGTCTCCTGCCTCTGGGCAGGAGGTCTCCTCCGCTGGAAGGCAATCCTTTCTCACCTCCATCTCTCAGACTCCTAGTACCCCTCAAGGCTCAGCCTCACCATCTGTCCTATTGCTACTCACTGTAACCATTGGGCATTACTGTTTGCCTGCTGCCCCAGCACCTGGCACATGGTAGGCACTTACTAAAGGCATAATTAGCTTGATGCACACTAAAGACTCCTGAACTTTACCATCTCCCCTAAAGTTGAACCCTCCTAAATGTCTCACTTCTGTTTTTGTATTTACAGTGGTACTTAGCACAAGGCTTGCATGGTTTCCTCCCTCCTTCCTCCCTTCCTTCTCTCTCTCCTCCCTCTTTTTTTCCTTCCTTCCTTCCTTCCTTCCTTCCTTCCTTCCTTCCTTCCTTCCTTCCTTCCTTCCTTCCTTCCTTCCTTCATCTCTTCCTCTCTTCTTCTTCTCTCCTCTCTATTTTCTTGTTCCTCTCTCCCTCTTCCTCCCTTCTTTCTCTTTCCTTCCTTCTCTCCCTCCCTCCTTCCTTCCTTCCTCTGTCTCTTCCTCCCTTCCTCTCTCCCTCTGTCCCTCCCTCCTTTCTTCTCTCCCTTCCTTCCTCCCTTCCTCTTTTCCTTCCTTCCTCTCTTCCTCCATCCCTTCCTCTCTCCCTTCCTTCCTTCCTTCCTTCCCACATATCCATTCACATATGCACACATCTGCTGCTCTGTTCTTCTTTCCAGCAACAACTGACTACTGTGCAAATTTGTCCCTGGGAGGCAGGTCACTAAAAGCCCAGGGACTGCATCTTCCATGACCTCATTCGGGATATTAATGCACAGAGTTATGAGGGAACATTCTGGGACTGACAGGCAATTTCCCAGCCGGGCCTCCGTGGTAGCAGGTTAATCAGGGGCCCCACTTTATTTACACCTTGAGCAGCTAGCCTCCAGAGGGAGCAGCCACACTACCTGGAGCTGGGTGCCCAGTCATGGCTCAGGTTTAATTGCTGGGGACAGGCAGGAAGGGTGACATTTCTGGGTGCTTAGGGCTGTTCCTTTAGGGACAGCCCAATCTTAGTGGCAGCAATGTTTAATGGGCAGTACTGGACTTGGAGCTGGGTGAGACCCTGACATTTACTAGCTAGGTGAATTTGGGCAAAGAATTGTACATCTGAGCCTCAGTTTCCCCATCTGTAAAATGGAGATAATAATGACTCTGGTAATTCTGGGGCTCAAATAACCTAATGGATACAAAGTAATGGGAAAATATTAAAGCATGATATAAATGGCAGTTGTTGGGTTTTGTTTTTTTTTTTTAACTTGGAAAGCCAGTATGTTTAAGTGGCAAACTTGGCATCAGGGAGACTTGGGCTCACATTTACCCTGGACTTTTGCCAACTGTGTGACTATATAAATCACCTAACCTCTGAGCCTGAGAGATAATAATTATCTGTAGATTCTACATCTAAGACTCGAATAAGATCATGTCTGTAGAGTGTTCTGAAAGCTTAGTGCACTAGAGAAAGACTGATCGAGGTTCACTCATCTTGAAGCTTCTTTCTAGCTCTAAAGTCTATGATCCTTTGATTCCAATACTCTAAGACCTCCACACATTTGTTCAAGCTGTGCCATATGCCTGGAATGCCCTCCCTCCCTTTCTTCATCCTTTAAAGATCCATCCTTTAAAGTCCAACTGAAGGGTAAAGACTGTCCCCCTCAGTCCTCACATAGCACTGTATTTTACAGCTGTCCTTAAGGAACTTATCATGGCATAATATATTCTAGCCACCTACAGTGGTATCTCATTCCCCTACCACATTATAATTTCCAAGGCAGGATCGTGTCTTTTTTCTAAACTTCATATCTCTCCCAGGGCCCAGAACAATGTTCTACACATAGATAGTGTCTAAATAATGCTCATCATACTTTGCTGCATTTCTTTGCCTGTGCAGATATGATACATTGTCTTGCCTGTGTTGGCTGGTGCTAGAAGGGGCTTCATGGGGTGGGGGTGCAGGTAGGAAGCACCTTGGATTTAGGGGAGTCAGGGGATCTGAGTTCACTTACTAACCATGCTGCAAAGTCACCTTGTGACTGTGGGCAAGTCACTTCAACTCTGAGCCAATTTTCTTATCCATAAAATGGGCATAATGATATTTGTGGCACCCATGTCATGGGATAGTTTTGCCTGAAATAATAATGTCTAGACTCCAGAGCTTCAGTCTTTTCTCCCTTCATACTTTGACCATCCTAAGTTCTATCTTCTAAGGACCTGGCTACATGTTTGGGTTTGATGTAATAGAGAGTGTCCATTAAGGGCTCCATGGCAGAACAGAGAAAGCCCTATCCCAAGAGTCAGGAGACCTAGGTCCTAAATATGATTCTGTGGCTGATGGAACCTTAGAAAAGTGACTTCCATTTTCTCAGCTCAGTTTCCTCATCTGTATTAAAATGAGGCTGGTGGACAGATAATGTGGTCTAAATGGAAGGTCTTTCTCAACTCTGATCTTCTTGGTTATAGTTTAACACTCTGTTCTAAGGCCCCTCTCAGCTCTGACATCCCCTGTCCTGAGGCCCCTCCCAGCCCTGACATTCCATGTTTTAACAGCTCTTTGAGCTATGAAATATTAAATACCAAGCTCCCTCCTGGCTCTGATATTATAAGTCCTATATAACATCCAACCTTACCCTCTTCTCCCCACCTCTGCCCTCCACCCCCAGGATTTCTTTGTTTCTTGGGGAAGAAGAATTTGCAAGGGATTGACATTTAATTCATTCTAGGGAAGGGGAGACAGTTTCTAGACAGGAGGAAATCAATAGCCGCTTTGAGGGAGGAATTGTAGAAGGAGGTCTGGCTTTGGATCCAGAAGATCTCGGTTTGAATCCTGGCTTATGATACTTACTGGCTGGAGGAGCTTGGGGAAGTGATTGCTTCTCTAGGCTTTAGGTCTCTAGTATAAAAGGGAATGGGACAACATAGCTTCTCTATTCCCTTCCAGCTTCAAATCAGTGAGTCGAGGACCCTAGCTGTGCGTCCTTCAGCAAATCACTTTATTTCTCTGGGCCTCAGTTCTTCATCTGTAAAATGAGGGGATTGGACCAGATGGTACTTGAGGCCTCTTCTAGTTCTCAGTCTATGAACTTATAACTTAACCCCTCAGTCTTTGGTTTCCTCTTCTGTAAAATGAGGGTGTTAGATGAGGTAACCTCTGAGTTCCCTTTCAGCTATAGATACGTGCTCTTGTGATTTATGCTTTTTGGCCTCAGTTTCCTTTTCTGTAAAAATAAGGGGGTAGTATAAAAGGACTCTGAAATACCCTCCAGTTCTATATTTAGGACCTCTGCTAACTTTGACTTATGTGCCTGCTTCTGTGATGGGCATCTTGGAGATTGGAGAAAATTTTAAGACCTAGATCCTGCCCAGCAGAAGCTCACAGTCCAGCTGAAAAGCCAGGAGCATACATCTAATCTCCTTGTCCCTAACTTCCAAGACCAAAGTTCCCCTACCTGGGCACCACTTCCTTACTGCTGTGGCTTCCCCTAAGAGAATTCAAGCTCCTTGAGGCCAGGAACTAGCTTATTTTGTCCCAGTGCTTCCCACAGTATTTTTTCATGCTTTTTCATTCATTCATTCGTTCATACATACATACATACATACATACACTTTCCACCTATTTATATGCAAGGAGGTCAAATCAGTCAATACTTAAAGAAATTAATTCAGGCTAGTCACTGGAAGGTCAAATACTGAAGCTGAAGCTTAACTACTAATGAGAAGACAGGACTCATGGGAAAAAACCCTGGTGTTTGGAAAGATTGAAGACAAAAGGAAAAGGGGACTGCAGAGGATGAGATGGATAGATAGTGTCGTGCGAAACAATGATCATGAACTTTGACAGACTTCAAGAGATAGTGGAGGAGAGAAGAGCCAGGTGTGCTATGGTCCATGGGGTCAATGAAGGAGTGTACAACAAAAATACATAGAAGAGCATCCATCCCCCCCCCAACCATGGACAGCCACCACAGGATGGACACACACACACACACACACACTCCCCTCACCCCCATTAGCTCCAGCTTGGATATTACTGGCCCACTCACTTTCTCTGTGCAGAGGTCGACACATTTGTCCACCGACATGTTCAACATCATGGCTGTCACAGGTAAAGCCAAGGAGAGGTTGTCAGGCCTGTGGAAGCAGCCTCGGAATATGGCACTGCCATCTGCAGGATCAAAGGGAGAGAATAATTAACCCCTGGGGGTCAGAAAGGAAGGGTGAGTTAGTCAAAAAGCTTCTACAAGACTTGGCACAGAAAGGCTAACCACCTTGCCCAAAGTCACACAGCAAATCCTTAGCAAAAGCTGAAATGAAACTGCTGGCGGGATCCATCCTGAAGCCCCGGTTCTACTATTTTACTGCAGAAGCACTGAATGCCAGAACCAGACATCATCTTTCAGTTCAGTTCCTCTCATGCCCTCTCAGTCCCTCAGTCAATAAACATTTATTAAACACCTCCTATGTGTCAGGCACAGGTGGGCAAACTGAAACCCAGAGAGAGCTAATAGCTTATTTAAGACCTCAGCAAGTCAGTTGCAAAGCTGTGGCAAGAACCGAGGTGTCCTGATTATCTAATAATACTCTCAGTTGATTTTTCTATGATTTTTTAGGCTTACACATGTATTACTCTCCATAGCCCTGTGAGGGAGGAAGTAGAAACAGTATTCTGTCCATTTTCCCCCAGAAAGGAGATGTAGCTTGTCCCACGTGGAAAGTAGAAGAGTGAGATTTGATCTCTGTCAGGGCTACAGAGACCAGAGGGTCCATTGTTAGTGCTGAATTAGATAGAGCCCAGTGACGCTGTTGGGGGAGGGCTGGGGGGGGATTTGATGAGCACCTGGATTCTCTGGTTCTTTGTGCTCCCCTCCAAAGGAGCCTAGCCCCTCCTCTCCAGCAGCTGCAGTTCCCCATTCATGGAGACAATGCCCACCATTGTCTGTTGGCAGGATCTCAGCTGCCCAGAGGGAAGCACAAAGCTGTGGATGTAGCCCAGGGCCCCTTCTCTCTGGGAGTGAGCTTTGGGCTCAGCCTTGCCTGTGGGGGTTGGGGGAGGCAGGGAGGGAGGAAGGCAGAGATCTGGCTCAGGAAAGACCTCTCAGGCCCAGCTCCTGCCTTGGGACTTGGAGCAAGTCAGCACTCTTCTCTGAGACAACATGGTTCTCATGTTTTCTGTTCTAAGGCCCCTCCCAGCCCTGACATTCCCTCTTCTAAGACCCTTCTCAGCTCTGACATTCCCTGTTCTAAGGCCTCTCCCAGTTGTGACATCCCCTGTTCTAACCCCCTCCCAGTTTAGTATGGAGAAGCCTCAGGGTAGGTAATAGCTATCTACATCTAACCATTTACAAGGCTGACTCCTAGAAGAGGGATGAGGCTGATTTGGCCCAGGGGGCAGAACAAAGAACAACAGATAGAAAGGGCAGAGACAAATTGAGCTTTGTGGGGGGTGGGGTGGGATGGGTGGAGACAGACAATCTAAGAACCCAGGTGGAGAGGGAGACTCTGAGGGGTAGTAAGTGCTCTGCCTACACATGGATCATAATCTTAACAGCACCATAAACCTCTGGGGCACATGGGTCTCCTTCCAAGGGGGGAATACAATGTGGAGAAAAAAAAAAGAGGGCCGTGCTGGAGCAGAGAAGACCTGGCTTTCCATTGTAGCCCTGCCACCAAAACCCATGGGCTTTGGGGGCAGCTGCCTCCTCCCTCTGAGCTTCTGTTTCCTCATCTGTAAAATGTGGGGGTGGGGCTCCTATGGTCCCCTCCAGATCTAGACCTATGAAGTTGTGACCTCACCTTCTAATTTGACAGATAAGAAAGTGGCTCAGTCAAAAAACATTTATTAAGTACCTACTATGTGCTAGGCACCATGTTAAGGTAACATAAACAAAACATATACATAAGGTAACATACAAAAAAGAAAGATGGTTAGGTCCCATGGAAGTGATGTGACTTGTCAGAGCCACTCAGTTAGAAAGGGTCAGTCTATAGTCTAGGACTAGATAAACAAGATGTCAGGTAGGTTGGTTATATACTGCCTTCACAATTCTTTCTCCATTTAGAGTCAGTGGCCACTGAGGTCCCTTCCTGCCATGTGATTTCTTGGTTCTGTGATTGCCAGATCCCATGATGATTTTGCCAGAAACCCTCTCAAAGGCCTCCCAAGATGGGAAGGATGGGTGTAGGGGTGGGGTGGTGATTGGAGGAGATAAAGTCCCAGTGACCTGGATTCCATAAATGTCAATACTGCATTTGCTGCATGGCTGGGACAGCACTTGGCCCTGGCTGTATGAGAGCTAGAGGGGACCAGAGCTGCTGCTCTTTGATTTGGGGTGACTGCTGAGCTGGAGAATGGGACAGCTGAGATCCACCTGGTGGGACCTGAGAAATCCTATCATCTCATTTGTTGGGAATTCACAATGACTGCTCCCATGTCACCGAGGCACAGCATCAAGGTGAGAAGGGGAAGAGTACTCTTTGGTATGAAGACAGCAGCCAGCCCCCTGGGTAATTAGGCTGGACTCTGCTGTGTTAAAGAATTCACTGGGGAATGAACCAGGCCATGGAACTGTGGCTTATTAAAGGCTACCTATAATCAGAGACGAATTAAATTAGCCCAATGATCCAGAGATAATGCGAACTCTCTATTTTTAGTGACTAGCAAAGAAACCTGCAGCATAGAGGCATTTTTAACTGCCTCCCAGCTATCCACGTCTGAAGTCATCCCCAGGAACAGGGCAGGGGACTGGAAACTGGTGAATTTCACTGTAGGAGGGAGTCAGTCACTCAGTCATTCAACTAGGGCTTGCCATGTGCCAAGTATTGTGCTAAGGGAATATAAAGAAAGGCAAAAATTGTCTCTGATCTTAAGGCACTCACAGTCTAATGGGGGAGAGACAACATATATATATATAGCTTTTAGGCAATTGGGGTTAAGTGACTTGCCCAGGGTCACACAGCTAGTAAGGGTCAAGTGTTTGGTCTGAGGCCGGATTTGAACTCAGGTCCTCCTGACTTCAGGGCCGGTGCTCTATCCACTGTGCCACCCAGCTGCCCCGAGAGACAACATATAAACAATGAGGCACATACAACACGTATGTATACAATGGCTGGTAGAGGCAGTTAGGTGGTACAGTAGATAGATCACTGGGCCCTGGAGTCAGGAGGACTTGAGTTCAAATCTGGCCCTCAGACACATATTTTCTAGCTGTGTGACTCTGCACAAGTCACTTAACCCCAATCGCCTCACCAAAAAAAAAATAAAATAAAAGGAAATGGTAGGTAATCTCAGAGCAAAGGCACTCATCGGGAAGGGGAAGGAAGGGTTTGGAGGGGGGAGAGGGAGATAGGGACCAGGAAAGGCCTTCAGAAAGTGGGGTTGTCTTGAAGGAAGCCAGGGAAGCCAGAAAGCAGAGGTGAGGAGGGAGAGCATTCCAGGTGTGGGGGAGTCATCCATACCAAGCATGGTGGTTAGAGAACCATGCACTTAGAGTACTTTAGAAACACCAGCTTTACTATGAATAGCATAGAATGGAAGCAGGTGGGACAGTGGAGGGAACACTGTCCCTGGAGTTCAGACATGCCCTCAGACACTTACTACCTGTATGACCCTGGGTGAGTCATTTAATTATTGTCTGCCTCAGTTGCCTCCTATGTAAAATAAGGATAAGAATTGCCTCTACCTGCCAGGGCAGTTGCGAGGGTCAAATGACATGATATCTGTGAAATGCTTTGCAAACCCTTAAGTACTATATAAACACTTGCTATTGCGTGGATAGACAGCTAGCTTTGGAGGCTGCTGTGGGATCAAGTCATGCTGCTGACACATATCAACTGTGGAAACCTCCAGGTCACTTTCTAAGACTCTAAGAGAAATGCAGCTGAGGTGCACCAATGGAGGAGGGGATTTCCACACCAGGAGCTCGCTGTCAATCATTCAATTCAACAAGCATTTATGAAGCGCCTACAGTGTGCCAGCCATAATGCAGTCACTGGGATACAAGGCCAAAACAAAACAATCCCTGCCCTCCAGGAGCTTACATTCCATGGAGGAGAAGACAAATGAAATCACAGAGACTGATTCCTGATGAGACGGTAGGTTGGGTCAAAAGCAAAGACTCCAACAAAGAAACAAAAACTGTGACTTAGGTAATAGAAGTATATGTTGCCCCAGAAAACTCTTCAAGACTGTTACTGGATGAGTGAATGACTGCAGTGATGGAGGGAAAGTTCCTCACATCAGTAAAATCACTCTGTCTGTCTGTCTGTCTCTCCTTTTCTCTCTCCCTTCCTCTCTTTGTCTCCATCCTTCCATCTGTCTGTCTGTCTACCTATCTACTTTCACATACACACCCATACAGACAGCCAGCCTCAATGTCAAGAAGACCTGGACAATTGTCTTATTGCTAACATATTCGATCTATGTGACCCTGTTAACTCTCTTAAAACTAGCAAAACCGATGCCATTCTGCATTGATCAAGGGAGCCTGGGAGTTCCCTCTACCAATGAAATTACAGGTCCAGATACCACCTTTCCCCTCCTTACCAAAAGATTTAATTGAATTGGAGTGCAGCTTTCCAATGAAGAAATCATAACAATTTGCACTCATATGAAAAAGTGCTCCAAATCATTGTTGATTAGAGAAATGCAAGTTAAAACAACTTTGAGATATCATTCTACACCTATCAGATTGGCTAAAATGATGGAAGGGGAAGGTGACAAATGTTGGAGGGCATGTGGAAAAATTGGACACTAATTCACTGTTGGTGGAATTGTGAACTGATCCAACTATTTTGGAGACCAATCTGGAATTATGCCCAAAGAGTTATTGAAGTACTTATGCCCTTTGACCCAATAACACCACTTCTAGGTCTATTTCCAAAGACGATTAGGGGAAAAGGAAAAGAACCTATATGTTCTAAAATGGTTATGGCAGCTCTCTATGTGGTGGCAAAGAACTGGAAATTTCAGGGATGCCCATCAACTGGAGAATGGCTGAGCAAGTTGTGGAATATGTTTGTGATGAACTATGACTGTGCTGTAAGAAATGATGAGCTCAGTGATCTTAGAAAAACCACGCATGAAATAATGGAGAATAAAATGAACACACCCAAGAGCACATTGTATGCAGTAACAGCAATGTCGTTTGAAGAATAACTGAGTATTATGAATATTCAAATCAACTACAAAGGACCTATGAAGAAAGACACTATCTGCATCCAGAGAAAGAACTAATAAATAAAGTATGTATAGAATAATTTTACATATGTATACATACAGCTATTTGTGTCTAATCTCTAGGGCGAAGTGAGGTGAGGGAAGAAAAAAAGAAATTTACATAATAATTTTGTTGTATATTTAAAAGAAATAGCAAGTTGTGCATAGTAGATTTGCAGTTTCATGTGCAGTCATCTTTCTTTTTCATTATACTATGTTATAGAAATGCTTGTTTTATTCCATAAATTAAAAATAAAATACCTTTTAAAAAATATTCAGTTGAACACAAGATGATTACTGAAGTGCCTTCTCTGAGTGAGGTAGCATGAATATACAGCTGGACTTGGAGTCAAGAGCCCCTAGGCTCCATAAGAGCCTCTCTACATAGACTGGCTTGACCATGTGACCGTAGACAACTCTCTTCATTCACCAGCAACCCAGATAACACTCTAAGGCTCTAAGTTACAGGTTGGAAGCACATTTCTATTGCTAGAGGGAGCTTCCTTCCTGAGGGTTCCTGGTAGCCATTAAGTCACAGATCTGGTCAGAAACAATGAACCCTCAGATGACTTTTGTTGCCTATTATGTCTGGGGTTTTTTGGGTGGTGGGGGGAAGAGAGGGCTGGAAGGGAAGAGGAAAACATTTTTTGTGCTCCTCCCTATCCAAAGTATTAGACTCAGAGAATACAAGTGGGAGGAATGGACAGAGAATTGTAGGGAGTAGAGAAGAGGACAGAGCCTTTGGGGACACCCAAGGTCAGTGGGCACAACCTGGATGAAGATCCAGCAAAGAAGCCTGAGAAAGAATGGTCACACAAGTAGGAGGAGAACCAGGAAAGAGCTCAGGAAAGAGTCACAAAAACCTAGAGAGAAGAAAGCATCAAGGGGAAGAGGGGGGTTGATTCTCCCAATCTATAGTTGGGTGCAGTAAGGCTTCTTAGAAACAGCCTGATCATCTCCTGCAGCTCGGAGGGGAATTGGGATATGGTAAAGATGTGTGTCTCCCCGCTAGGACTAGCCCTCCTCTCTTAACATGGGCTTCTAGGCTGTGAGAGTATTGACAGTGATCCACAGAAGCAGAAGAGGTGTCCTTTATAGGATTACCTCTGTCACAGTGATTTTCTACTCATTTCAGGAATAGGGAAGTCATCCTGTGAGGAAAAGAGGGCTCTAGAAAACGTTATGATTTTAAGGGATTGGGTAAGAAATTTATTTGGCTGTCAAACACAGATGAAAAGACTTTTAACCTTTTTGCCAAGCTCCCTATCTACCGGGTAACTGAAGTCCTCACAAAGTCAACATTTCTCCTACCAAATGCCTGCAACTCTGCCATGTGTATGTATACGTTTGTGTACAAAGTCAACATTTCTCATGCCAAATGCTGACAACTGTGCATGTGTTCACGTGTGTACGTATAGCATCTAAAAGCCACACACTCTGACTAATGTCAAGATTTACTTGGACAAGGAGTCTGGCTAACATCAGAAACACACAGTCACCTTCCAGCTAGCCCCACTTACCTCATTCATAATCTTGCTATTTCTACTTTCTATGCACAACATCCTGGTTTAAAAGGAATATCCTGGGTAACTAACCACTGAATTTCAGTTAGAAGGGACCTGAGAGAAGCCTAATTCCATTGTTCATCAGAAGATGTAAGTATGGCTCAGAACAGGAAGTGACTTGCCCATGGTCACACAACCAGATAATAGTAGAACTGCCTGCCACCTTATTTCCTCTCCTGCCAACTCCAAGGATATGAATGGTTCAGGATCAGAAGGTGTCAGCCATGCTCTGTGAGGGCTGAGGCTGGACTCTCTGGGGGACAGGCTGTCCCCTGTCTTGGTGTAACTGAATCCAAATGGGACAAACCATTACCTGTCCTCCCCACCCCTAATCAATTAAACTTACCCTGGGTACCATAATTCCTAGCTATGGCTCTGCCAATGAGACTCAGAGTGGCTAAAAACAGGAATTCTCTCTACGATATCCCTGACAAATGGTTATCTTTTCCTTGCCTGAAAACTTCCAGGGATGGAGAACTCCCTAGTCCGTGAGACAGCTCATCCTGCTTTTGGATGCCTCTAATTATTAGGAAGTTTTTCTCTCCTTCAAGCTGAAACCTGCCTTCCTACATCCTCCCTGCCCTGCTCCTATTTCTGTCCTCTGGAGCTCAAGGTCACACAGTGAGGAAGTAGTGGTGCTGAGACTGAAAGCCCAGTTGGATGACTTGTTTCTCCTCATCTGAGCCTCTCTCTTTCTTGTTAAGGGTTCTGTTTTTGGTCCTGGACTTTGAGGTTAAATTCAGTTCACACTTCAGCCTTTTCATCTTTCTTACCCTGGGTGGCCGTTCTTTTTTGAAGGGCCCAGCAAGGGCCTCCCAGAAGAATGGGACAAACACTTGCCCAGGTTTGCCTTTTAGCACAAAGGAACAGTGCACTATTTTAGGACCAAAGCATCCCTAACTCCTCTGCTGGCGTGGGAGATTATTTTTTTCTCTGGCACACATACAAATGATACTGTTTAAAAACAAACAAACAAACCATCAGAACCACGGAGGCATTGAGCTAAGAAGAAATTCTCATGTGAGAATTCTACGGCATTGTTAGCGTTTATCTTGGAGCCAACAGGACCCCTGGTATGTCCCCCCCTGCAGAAAAGAGCAAGAGTCTTGAAGAGGCAGAGTCTGGCTCAGGTAACCTTTCTGCTTCCCTTTCATTGATTGGGCGACAGAAGAAGCCCTCATTGGCTTAGATGCTTCAAACATCTCATACCAAACACGGGCAATGATGCACATGCTTCATCTAAGAGGCAAGCTCTGGCTAATGTCCAGATGTACCAAACAACCTCAGGATTGGCCAGGGAGTCTGGTTAATGACACACAGGGAGTCAACTCAAGTCTAGCCACATGGGTCATGTCCATAATGGAGGAGTGGTTGTGTCTGCTTTAGATGAAGAAGGCTCTGGGTTTAAACCCTTTGAGGTAAGACAGGTAGCGTGGGAGAGAGGAAGAACTACAGTTTGGGGACAGGGTCAAAGCCCTGGGTTCAAAGTTCACATTTGTTACTTACCAACTATGTGATCTTGGGGGAAATCATTTAACTTTTCCTTCTCTGTAAGATGAAGGAGGCAGCATGTGACAATAAGAAGATTACAGTTTGGGGGGGTCAAAGGGCTTGAGTTCAAAGCCCATGTCTATCACCATCTGTGTGATCCTCAGGGAAGTCATTTAACCTTCATGGGTCTCAGTTTCTTTCTCTGTAAAATGAGAGTCTGACTGATGTTTAAGGTTACTTCTAGTGCTGAGTTCATGACCTTCTACAATCCTCTGACCCATAGGAATCCTTCAGAACAAACAAACATTGTATTTGAAGAGGCAATCTCATATAGGGGAAAGAAAACTTGGAGACCATTTGGAGATTGAAAAAAACTGAGTTTCAATTCTCACTCTACTGCTTACTAGCTGTGATCTTCAGGAGGTCATTTCTCTGTACCTTAGTTTCCTCTTTTGTAAAAATGAATGGGTTGATGTTTCCTAAGATCTGGTCCTAGTGAAACATTCCATTGGTGATAGCCTATTTTTAAATGCTGCTGGCTTCCCCAACAGTGCTGGATTCCCTGTCCACAAATGTTAGAAGTCATAAATTTAGAACACAAAGAGGCCATCTAATCCAGCTCCTTCATTTTACAGATGAGGAAGCTGAGGGTCAGAGAGGTTAAAAATGACTTTCTTAAGGTCACACTAGTGACAGAAGCAGGATTTGAAGCTGGAGGCAAAGGTAATATGGGACTCTGACTCGAGCTGTAACATGCCACACTGACTTGTGACGAACGTCTAGGGGAAACAAGGTAACCTCAATATTAATGTAATGATGATAAAGTGGGAACACAAAGACAGATACAGGAAGCCTAACTAAGCCAGAAACTACAGCTTTTGGCACAGTGGAAGGAGAGTCAGCCCTGAAGTCAGGAGGACCTGAGTTCAAGTCTGGCCTCAGAGCAAACACTTGACACTTACTAGCTGTGTGACCCTGGGCAAGTCACTTAACCTCAATTGCCTAAAAAAAAAGTTTAGGAAGGCAGAAACTACAGCTTTTGGGGCTATTTTCTCTTATTTCTCCAACTTAATCCTATTCAATTAGCATTTCTTAAGCACTTACTAAGTGCAGGCAGCTAGGTCAGGGCCCAGGCCTGGAGCCTGGGGTCAGGAAGACTCTTCTTCCTGAGTTCAAATCTGGCCTCAGACACTTACTAGCTGTGTGACCCTGGGCAAGTCACTTATCCCTGTTTGCCTCAGTTTCCTCACCTGTAAAATGAGCTGGAGAAAGCAATGGCAAACCACTCCAGAACCTTTGCCAAGAAGACCCCAAAATGGGGTCATGAAAAGTTGGACATGACTGAAAACAAACAAATGACTGAACAATAATGACATACAGGACTTGATGCCTTCCCACCAGAGATAGAAAGTAGTCCCTGCCCTCAAGAAGCTTCCATTCTATGGGGGGGGGGATGATACAATGTTTACAAAGATAACTAGATAAGAATTTGAAAGGAGAGAAAGAGTTACCAACCACAAGTAGAATCAGAAGAGACTTCCCACAAGGAGCCCCCAAGCAAAGGTGGGGAGAGAACACATCTCAGGAATGAAAAACACCCTAGGTTCAGAATCATGGAAAGGGCAGGCTGAGTTTGGGTAACTGCAAGTGGGCCCATTTGGTTGAAATGTAGACTTCTGGAAAGGAAGGCATATGCCCTGAAAGGGAAACTGAGGCCAGATGTGTGAAGACCTTTAAATGCCAAGATTTTATCCTAGGTGATTGCCTATGACAGACTGCTGGGAAGTGCTGTGGTCATGTATCCACTTAACTAATATTATTTTATTCATCTTTTTTTTTTTTCAGTCACGTCTGACTCTTTGTGACCCCATTTGGGGTTTTCTTGGCAAAGCTCCTGGAGTGGTTTGCCATTTCCTTCTGAAGCTCATTTTATAGATGAGAAAACTGAGGCAAACAGGGTTAAGCGACTTGCCCAGGGTCACACAGCTAGTAAGTGTCTGAGGCCAGATTTGAACTCACAAAGATTATTTTGTTAGCCATGTCCAAAGGATGGGCAGAAGGAGGCTGCTGTCTTCTTCTGAGGATGACCTCACACTGATGCTGCCATTGGAGTATGTGTGAAGTGGTCCACATGGCAGAACTCTGTCTGCAAACTAGCAGAACAGGCCTGCACAAATGCAGGGGGAAAAAATCTTGATTCAGAGATTTTAAAACTGTAAAAGAAACTTTTAAAAATTGCAGATTTATTTGAACAAAAAGAATTAAAAGCAAACACCAAAAAAATTGAAATGAATAAAACAATATTTTTACTGGGTTAAAAAATCATTCAGAATTTAGAATCCTAGAATGTCAGAGTTGGGAGGGGCCTTAGAACAGGGAATGTCAGAGCTGGGAGGGGCCTTAAAGCAGACAATACTGGAGTTGATAGATGCCTTAAAACAGAAAATCTCAGGGTGTCAGAAAAAGAAGAGAGTTGAGAACACAGAAGATCAGAACTGAGAGGGATCTTAGAACATGGAATATCAGAGCTGAGAAGGACCTTCAGAAGTCAGAACTGGAAGTAGGTGCAATCCAACAAACTTTAGAATATACAAAGTCAGAGGAGTATGGGACATCAGAACAATGAATGTCAACATTAGAAAGGGTCTTAGATCATCTAATCTAATCCTCTCATTTTACAGAGAAGGAAACTGAGGTCTACAGAGGAGAGGTGACTTATCCCTGGTCACATAGCTGGTTGGGGTCTGAGTTCGAGCCACAACCAGTATTCACACCAGTACATTCCAATGAGTCCCAGTCCATCCCATCCTGTTGGACCTTGCACTGGTCCAAGCTGTTGGGACTCCACCTGAGTGCCCACTAAGTTCCCAGAGGGCAGCTCTGGCCCTCCGGCACTTCCTCCCTACCCCCAGCACTCCCTCTCACAGGCTCAGTGCATGGTGCCAGGCAGACAGACTCACGTACATCGCCGGGCGGATTCCTGGGCCAGCTCAAGCCGATAGATGGAGAGTCGGTTGACACCACCACATATGTTGATCTTCTCACCCTTGCACTCCATGTTGCATTCAGCCTGGCTTGCATTTGCCCCCTGGATCTTGTGGCCACAGAAGCACTCGGCACCAAACTCTAGCCCGGCATACAGGTAACCCCTAGGGAAGGGAACATGGGAGTACTCAGGTGGATAGACCAATAGCAGGGGCATCCATCACCCCACTGGGGAGACTCTGAGTCTTGGTGCCTCATTTGGGAAAGGAGTAACAATGGAGATTATGAAGTTTGCCATCTCCTTCTCTCTGGGGGCTCTTGGGCAACCCCTTGCTCCCATATAGTTCCATCCCTCATCTCCCATTGCCTGCCTCTACACTGTTCTTCAAGCGTGGTGCTAAATTTTTGCTGCTAGAATACCTGAATGAATGAAAAAGCATTTATTTAGTGTGTATTATGTACGAGGCCTTGGGCAACTGGAGACAGTGCCTGCTCTGAAGGAGAAAGGAGAAAATACTGGTGACCCTGGTAGCTAGGAAGCAGCTGTGATGAGCTTGTGGGCACCAGAGAAGGGCAGTTACAGGCTGCAGTGGGTCTAGCAGGGTGAAAGGCCTTGAGTTCATGTCAACTGATGATGGATTAAAGGAGCTGGGGGAGGGCAAGCTTGGAAAAGAGAAGGCTCAGGGGTTACATAAAAGCTATTTTCAAGGGTTTTAAGGACTGTTTTGTGGATGATGGGTTAGTCTTGTTCAGCTTGGCTGCCCAAAGACAGAGCAAACCAAACAAAAACAATTAAAACCAAAAGACAAAAAAAAATTGAAATGAATAAAAATATACTTTTACTGGTTAGAAGTAGGAGAGAAGAAAATTTAGGTTGAGTATGAGGAAAAAAATCTCTAATGATTAGAACTGTGCCAAAGTAGAACAGGCTTTCTTGAGAGAGGTGCTGGCTTCCCCTTTCCTGGAGGTCTTCAAGCAGAGACAGTCTGACTTGGTTAGACATGTTGCAGAGAGAACTCTTGTTTGGGGATGACTTGGTCTAGATGACCACAGAAGTCCCTTCCATCTCTAAACTCTGTGATTCTCTGATAGCAGATCCAGCACCAGTCCTGAAGTCAGAAGACCTGGGTTTGAATGTGGCCTCTGCCATTTACCATTGGTGGGATCATTCTTGGGTAAGTCATTTCCTCCTCTACAAAATGAAAGTATCAGATTAGGTGACTTCTAATGTGTCTTGGAGATCCCAATCCTCTGATCTCTCTAGAGCTCTTTAGTCCAAAGGAGATGTTGAAGGGAGGAGGCAATGACATGAGAATGATGAAAAGAGAGGGGTGATTAATCAGATTTGGAATACTGAGTCTCACAGTGGGGAGACAGACAAAAATGTGAACTAGCCTCAAGGAGCTTACATTCTATTGAAGTTCTTCCCTTCACAAAATGTTTTCCAGCATTCTCTCCTTGAGAAGGTTGCCTAGTTTAAAGGGTCTCTACTCTTGATAATAATTTTATTATATTACTATCATTATATATTACTATATATAGTATATATTACTATTATTATTGCTTTATTCTTTATGCAACACCTCAAGTTTGCAAAATGCTCTAGAAATATTATTTCAGGATATAAATACAATATAAAAGACATAAAAATCTTTCCAAAAACTCAGCATATATAAAAAATAAATTATTTATTTATCCTTACAAAAACTCTGGAAGGTAGATGCTATCATTAGCCCCATTTTACTGAAGAGGGAGCTGAGGCACAGAGAGATTAAGTGATTTGCCCAGAGTTACAGAGCCAGTTAAGTGTCTGAGACTGGATTTTAATTCAAGTCCAGCTGACTCCTGATCCAGAGCCCAGCGAAAGCTTGAGCAGAGAGCATAAACTAAGAGGAAGGCAAAGAGTGTCAGTTTTAAAGATGGCAAAACTGAGGCTCAAAGAGAAGACAAATTGGGCCAGGAAATCTTCCACCTCCCTCCCCACCTCCCTAAAGAAAAAACAAAGTTCATTTTATGGTGTGAATTATTTAAAGAGAGTACTGGAATCCACAAGAAAACTTTCCAATTTCCACTTTTCTTTGGGTGCTGTATATTTGGCCTGCGATGTGGGTCCTCTGTGATACCCCAAGGGCTAATTGTGTGATTCTGAGCAAGACCATTCCTTTCATCAGACCTGGAGTTAGGAAGTTAGGAAGACCTGATTTCAAATCCAGCCATAGACACTAACTGTGTGACCCTGGACAGGTCACTTAACCTTTGTCTGCCTCAGTTTGCTCTACTGTAAATGGGATAATAATATCACCTAGTTCACAGGGCTGTTGCAAGGATCAGAAGGGATATTTGTAAAGTGCTTAGCATAGTGCCTGGCACATAGTAGGTGCTTAATAAATGCTTGTTCCCTTTCTCTTCTCTGCAGCCTCAGTTTTCCCTTCTGTAAAGTCAGAGGGAGGGTAAATGAGTTGATCTCTTAGTTTTCTTTCAGCTCTAAATCCTAACATCTTATAAACCCATTAATTTGGTCCAAAACAACAGTCAATAATTCAGTCCAACCTTGTTATTTGGACGTCAGAGACCATCTGGTCCAGGTGTTCTTACTCATCTTTGTTCCCCTTTTGGTGATCGGACTGATGAAGCCTAAGGTCCCCTTCTCAGAAGCATATCTTTCAATGCAGGAAATAAACTACACAGAATTACAAAGGAAACCAATTATATTGAAATTAAGATGTATGTTTTTCCATATCCAGTTGGGTTCATGGACCATTTGAAATCTATCCATGGACCTTAGGTTAGGTCCTTGGTAGTCTGTCCCCCTCTCTTTTAAGACAGGTGGAAACAGCCCCAGGGCAAGGCAAGGACTTTCCCAGGATCACACAGTTACCCAATTAGAGATTCGGGCTCCTCAGACCCTCAAATCCAGTGCCCTTCCCACCACACAATTATCCTCTGGGTAGCATGCCAGCTGTTCTTGATGGCTTTTGGAAATGGCTGAGAGAAGAGCTAAATCTCCTCACCACCCTCTGTCCTCCACCATCATTTTCACTGGAATGGCATAGGGACTCCCTGCTTCCTACAACTTCTCCCCTGGGCTTCCTCACCAATGCTACCTGGAACCTGGTCCCACAGCGTGAGTCCTGAGCGGGTGATTTACTGGGCTGCAGCTGAAGGAAGCATCACTTTCCAAGAAAAAAGGCTTCACAGGTGTGATAGATCATAAGGCAAGAGGCAGCCCCATTACTTAGAGGCAGGAAGGACTGTGCCTTTGTTGGAGGTGAATTAGGAAATGATGGAGACCCTGTGGCTCTCCAGGGAGGGAAGCTGTGAACCTGGGCACCAGAGCTGGGGATTGACTGTCACTATGAGAGGAAGGAGCCATTCTGCCTGACCCCAAGGAGTTTGGCCTCAGTGGACAGAAGGAGGAAAGCTGCAGAGCTCAGAAGTGGGATGGACATAAAATGGAAAGATCATAAGACATTGAGTCAGAGGACCTGGGCTTGAATCCCACACTGTCTACTTACCACTTGCATGCTTGCCCTGGGTCTCAGTTTCCTTTTCTATAAAATAGGTGTGTGTGGGGGGACACTAGCTGGCTTCTGAGATCCTTTCCAGCTCTAAGTCTACACCCCTATGATCTGAATGGGCAATTTCAGGAGGCAGTGGGTCCCTCCCTTATGGAAGATGAATCTAGACTGGATGGCTACTCATCAGGGATTATAGAGAGGGGATTTTTATTCAGGTACAAATTGGACTGGGTAGGAAGGATGGCCAAGTGGGTAGAGCATTGGACTTGCAGTCAGGAATCTGCTTACTAGCTATGATTCTAAACAAATCACTTCATTTCTCTGGGCCTCAGTTTCCTCACCTGCAAAATGGGGATAATAATGGCACTGATCTCACTGGGTTATTGAGTAGCTTGAGGTCTCCTTATGGCATCCATAAAGGATACCAAGTGCTTTGGAAACCTTCCAACACTATGTAAATGTCCACTATTATTATAATTACTGAGGGACTGCATGACGTAGTAGATATTGAATTGGTCTCAGAAAGACCCAGGTTCAAGTCCTGCCTATGGCATACATTGACTGTGACCCTGGGCAAGTCATTAATTGCTGATGGGTCCAGACCTGTATCTCCCTATGGGAAAGGCCTTTCATCTTTGGACTACCCCCAATGGTAACTGGTAAGGAGGGAAGGTAGCAATCCTGCATAGATTTGGGGTGGGAACTGGGGGAGGCAAAGGCTTTACATAGTAGACCTTGTTTGACCCCAGAGACTTGGTCTGGGACTCTCAGGACTAGATCAGTGAAGTATCTAAGCAAATGGAAGCCATCAAGAGAGGGGTCATAGAATCCTAGAATCAGAGAACAGAGAATGCCAGAGTTGGGAGGGACCTTAGAACATAGGAGGTGAGAGCTGGGAAGGAGTTTAAAATACATAATTTCAGAGCTGGGAGGGGCCTTGGAAGAGGGAATGTCATAGTTGGGAGAGAATATAGCACAAGGGACCTTAGAACATTAGAACTGGACCAGATCATAGAACCAAGAATATCAGGAGGGAAAGATCTTGGAACACAGGGTGTAAGAGCTGATAAGGGCCTTAGCCCAGAGGTCATAGCATGTCAACATTAGGAGAGAGCCAGAGTGGTGCAGTGGAAAAAAAATAATTAAATCAGGGAACCAGGGTTAAAATCCTGTTACTCTATTATTCTATGTTTCTGGCTATTCTAAAATCCCAGTTATTCTATTTATTACCTATATGACCTTGGACAAAGCCATTTGACCTTAGTTTCTTCATCTGTCAAATGAGGACGTTGGACAAGACTCCTCTACAGGCCCTTTCAGCCCTTAGTTCAGGATCCTAGAACTTAGAATGTCAGAGAGAAATGAACGCTGTACCACTTTCTTAGTCGACACATAGGGAAATGCAGGATGAGAGAGGGAAACTGGTGAGAGCTAGGAGAACACAGGCCTGCTGCCTTGCGGTTCTGGGTGTGAGTCATCCTCTCTCTTTAGCCAGGGCAGAGCCTGGCCAGTTTGAAATGCTCCCCTTTTCCTCCACAGGCGGCTGGACCAGCTGGTCCCCAACTCCCTCCTGGTTGTATCCTTTGATCTAAGGAGCAGCCGGGGCTGTCTCCTCCAGCTCCTCCTTCAGAGCTCCTGCATTTAGAATTCTCCCTCTGACCCACCATCTTTTACATGTCCAGGGCTGCTGTCTTGAAAGACAATTCTTTCCCCTCAGTAAACTATTTTCAATCATGAACATCATTTTCATTTTGGATGAGAAAGCTGTGTCTAGCCAGGTGTCTGCCTCTCATGGGAAGAAATCCTTAAACACTCATGCACACAGATACTCACATGCCTCCACATGTGCTCAAGGGCCCCTACAGCCGCACACTAACAGTTTCAAACACACATTCTTTCTTTTTCACCTACCTCCAGGGCTGTCTGTTGTAAGGATCAAATGAATGAATACTTGTATTCATTAATTAGCACATTGCCCGGTACATAGTAGGTACTTAATAAATGCTTGTTCCCTTCCTTTCCTTTACATACATGCACTCACCTGGGCACAATCATATAGCCCCCCAGACACTTTCTTGCCTGCACATATAAGCACAGATTCACACACACTGTGTCCTTACATTTACATGCCCTCATCCGCATGCACCCTTGCTCATATGCTTCCCTACACTACATTCACGTGCAATCCTACATGCATACATTCATATTTTCCCATGCATACACAGCCTTTCTACATGTAAAAACATACTCAAATGCACATGACCAAACACCCTAACAAACATGCCCCTCTATATTTATTGATTATTTTGCCCAACTGAGAGGCCCTAGTTCTGAAAATCTCTGTTCTAGCATGAAATATGCCCTCTGTAAATTGCTTTTATATATGACTCTAAATTCTTAACCCTGAAGAAAGAAGTTGAGGCTAATAAACAAGTCAGAAGGCTGACCTTTGAACTACTTTGAATAAAAAAAAGAAGAAAGACTCCCTCTATTTGCTTCTTGATCGAACTGCAGGTTGGTTCAATCAGTCAATCATAAACATTTATTAAGCATCTATTATGCGTCAGGCACTGTGCTAAGTGCTGGGGATACAAAAAGAGGCAAAAGACAGTACCTACCCTCTGAGTGCTTTCAGTCTATTGGAGGATACCACATGCAAACAAGGTACACAAAGCAACCTACCTACAGGGTAGATAGGGAATAATGAGCTGAGGGAAGGCACTAGAATTAAAAAAGGTGGGGTAAGGCTTCAGGTAGAAGGTGGGATTTTAGTTGGGCCTGAAGTGTTATGGCCAGTGGGCTAGACTTGGGTTTGACGCTAGCCTCAGGCACAGAGTGGCTATTTGACAGGGGTCAATTCCCTTAACCTTTCTAAGCCTCAGCTGTGAAATGTGCCTATTTCTGAGCTGGTTATGAGGATCATAAATATGGTGCTAGAAGGGACAGTAGAGATTAGGTCTAGGTCTTTATTTTACAGATGAGGAAACTGAGGTCAAATGAGATAATGCATACAAAGTGCTTCAAAAACCTTTAAAGCTCAATAGAAGCATCGGCTGTTACTATTATTATCCAGCTGTCTTGCCAAAGAATCCTCTTTTCTCTTCCCCTCCACCTGATTTTTTTCCCCTTCTTCAACATCTTGGCCAATTTTAAGCCTCCATGTTCCCCATGAGTGGGTTGGGAATGGGGTCAACAGATAATGCTTATGACCCTAAAGAGGTAGGGTGATGTAGTGGATAAAATATTGGACTTGGAGCCATCAAGAGTTGGGATAAAATAATACTTCCCTTATTTATTAATTTTGTGACCCTGAGCAAGTCACTTAACTTGTGCCTCAGTTTCCTTATCTCTAAAATGAAAAGCTTGGACTTGATGGACTCTTAGTTCCCTTCCAACTCTAGATCTAGAATCCTTTGACCTTGTCTCCCCACCAAAGATCCAAAGAAAGATCGAGAGAAAAGGTAACTGTGAGAGGTGAATTGTTTTCTATAAATGTAATAAATGATGATGATGATAACTAGCATTTCTATGGCATTTTAAGGATTGCAAAGCACTTTCCATTTGATATTTCGTTTGATCTTCACAACAACCCCATGAGGTAGATGCTATTATTATTACCACTCTCATTTTATAGATGAGAAAAGTGAGTATAAGAGAATTTAAGTGACTTAAGGGTCACAAAGCTGACAAATATCAAAACCAGGATTCTAATCCAGTTTTCCAAATCCAATACTCTCTGTCCCCTGTGCCACACTATCTCAAATGAGTCCAATTAGGGAGCTGGGATAGGGCTTAGAATAACTGACCCATGCAGGTCTAGAAGTCATCACTCTTGGGCCACTGTTTCCTTCATGGACCTGCACCCCAACTATCAGCATTTTCGCTGATGGGTTAAATAATGGGCCAGAAGCCAGAGACCCTGCAGGCCTGGCAGATTCAGTCTCCAAAGGGAATTGTCCATTTTTTAAATGCACCTTGGCACAAGGCCAAGAAGTGACTAATTATGTCCTAAGACCTCATCTTCATAAATTTGGTATCAGATTTGTAAGTTTCATGGACTGGCTCACTTTCATTTGTCTGAGGTTGCCAGGAGATCACCTGTTTTGACAGTATTTGCTGCTGGATGGTGTGGAGGACCAGTAAGCCCCCTGGAGCTCCTGATTAACTTGCACACACCCATGCCCTCCCTTTAGACCCCACATCTACACCTCCTGTGCCCCCACACCTGCACACTCCAAGCCCCCCACAGACAGAAAGGCAGAGAGCACCAAGTGAGGGAAGGTGGGCTGGGGATGGAGGGGCATCATTAGGGGCAGCTGGGCTTGTGTCCCACCCTACCGCTCAGCACAGCTGTCCTGGCAGCGGAAGACTGTCATCTTCTTGTAGTCAAAGAAGGATAGTCCTCGGAGGGCCCGTCTGCTGGGGTTGTCCAAGTAGCAGCCGACGTATTTCGCTGGGGGGAGAAAAAACAGACCCAGCTGAAGATGAAGCTTAGTGGGAAAAGAAAAACTGCCAAGAACAATCCTGGCATTGGTTTCAGGAGTGCCCAAAGAGAGATGGATTTGGATGGAGTAAGTGGACCCAGCTTTGACTCTGATACCTTATACTTGGATGACTTTAGGTATCTTTGGGCAAGTCTCTGACCCTCCCTGGGCCTCAGTTTCCTTGTTGGTAAAATGAAAAAAATTGGAAATGAGGAAATCCACCTCTACATCTAGGCTAGAGAGGACAATGGAAAGAGCATTGATTTTTGAATCAGAGGAAATCAGAAGACTTGGGTTCACTCTACTAATTTCTGTCTGTGTGACCTTGGGCAAATCACTTAATTTTCCTGGGTTCTTCATCTGTCCAATGATAGCGATGAACTATATGGACTCTAAGGACCCTTTGAGATCAAAATTTCTGAATCTTCATTTTTACCTTGATGCCACCTCCTCCATTCAGTGAAGAAACCCAAGAGCAGAAGTAAGAGAGTAGAAGTGGCATCTTGGAGAGTGGTTTGCTCTCTGTAGGTGGGCAGAATGGGCAGTAGTGGGTAGAAAGGAAAGAAGCTTTAGACTTGGGGTCAGAATGAAGTCCTACTTTGGTGTTCAAGCACAGGCTAGATGAACATTTGTCAAGTATGGTGTTTTGGGAATTCCTTTCAGGTATTTTCCCGAAGCACAGCTTTGTCAGTGTCACTCCCCTTCTCAATAAATCCCAGTAGCTTCCTATTATCTGTCAGATCGAACACATAAATTCCTCTGTTTGGCATGTAAAGCCCTTCACAACTTGGCCCCAACCTACCTTTTCAGCCTTTTTATACATTACTCCCCTTCATTTTCTCTATAGTCAAGTCAAACTAGTCTTCTTATGCTTCCTCATACATGGAAGTCCATTTCTAGATCCTATGCCTTTGCCTAGGGAGTTCCCAATGCCTAGAATGCACACATTCCAAGTCTTCTTTAAGACTTGGCTCAAGTTCCAAGCTACGTGAGTCCATTTGAGATCCCCTCAAATGAGGAGTTTTCAACTTGAGGTCCCTGAAGTTGTTTAAAACATATATATGTATATATATATACACATGTATATATATATGTATATATATATACACATGTATATATATATATATGTATATATATACATATATATGTATGTATGTATGTATGTATATATGTATATATGTGTGTATATGTGTATATATGTGTATATATGTATATATGTATATATGTAAAATATTATTTATATATTTTTATACATTATTTATATATTATTTTGAAAGTTTTATATATATAAAACTTTCAAAATAATTAGTTTCCTTTGCAATTGTATGTATTGTGTTTTATGCATTTAAAACCATGATTCTGAGAAGGGGTCTATGGACTTCACCAGATTGCCAAAAAGGGTCTATGATTAAAACAAAGTGATGAATCCTTGCCATAAGTGCTGGAGCCTCTTCCTGTCTTTGACAATCACTCTGTATTGGTTTTCATGCATTGTACATGCATGTTTTCCTTCTGATAGAAGATAAGCTCCTTAAGGGCAGAAACTATTTGATTTTGTCTATGGATTTCCAAAGACTAACATTTAAAGCTCTTCATAAGCCATCTTCTTACAATGGACTCTTCTCCCCATACTCTTTGATCGATCAACACTGACCTAGCTTGAAAAGGCCAAGGTGCCCCACTGCATCCTGGGCCATCTCCAGTCGTCCTGATTGATATCTAGCCGCTGGACCCAGATGGCTCCAGGGGAGAAAGTGAGGCTGGTGACCTTAGACAGCTCTTCCTCACACTTGCCCCTCACGGCAACACCTTCCTAATGTCAAATCCTCTTTGAGATGGAAGGATACACAGCAACTACAAGAATGACCTAACTATTTCTCACACACCACATTCCATTACCTTATCAAGGGCTGTCCCCCATGCCTGGAATGCACGCTCTCTCTCTCCTAACCTCCACTCTTAGCTTCCCTGGTTTCCTTCAAGATGCAGCTCAAATCGTGCCTTCTGCATCCCCAGCTACTTCTACCTCCCCCTTTGAGATTAGTTTCATTATTCTTGGTGGCTTAGTGTACAGACCACCAGGGCTGGACTCAGGAAGACCTGAGTTCCAATCTAGCCTCAGGCACTTCCTAGCTGGGTGACCCTGGGCAAATCACTTCACCCTGTTTGCCTCAGTTTCCTCATCTGTCAAATGAGCTGGAGAAGGAAATGGCCAACCACTCCAGTGTCTTTGCCAAGAAAACCCCAAATGGGATCCTGAAGAGTTGGACGTGGCTGAAAAATGACTGAACTACAACAAAAAATCTTGACATGTTGTCTCCCTTATTGCTTAAGGGCAGGGATTTCATTTTTGCCTTTGTTTGCATCTGCAGTACTTAGTATAAGGGCTAGCACATATTTAGCACTTAGTAAATACTAATTGACTTGACTAATTGATGCTAAATGGCTGCTGAACTCCCTTCAAGTCAAGATTCTGGCCTTGCCACATAGTGCCTGTGTGAGTTCAGGCAGATCCTTTCTTCTGTCTGAGCCTCAGTTTATTTATCCATTTAATGGGCATTGAAAAGCTTGAACTATCAGTTACACTATTCTTGCAAAGAAAGTACTCGATTAACTATGTTACCAGAGATGTGTAAGTTAGCGTAGTGTTTTCATTATCAAACATCAGACAACAAGGACTTATTGAGCACCTCCTGTGTCCAGACCCTGTGATAGGAGTGCAGGTACAAATGCAAAGAAGGAGATAGTCCCTGCCCTCAAGGAGCTTACCTTCTACTGGGGGAGGCAACCTGTATTCATAGAGGTCTATGTAGGCTAATTACAAGGTAGTTAGGAAAGGAGGGGGTCAGCAGGCATGGGGATCAAGGAAGTGTTCATGTAGAAGGTGGCACTGAGCTGCATATTGGAGGAAGAGAAGGATTCTACGAAGTAGAGGCAAGGAGGGAATGCATGGTGGTTGACCAATGCAAAGGCTTGGAGATGGGAAAAGGACTACTGTGCGTGTTGTTGCTCAGCTCTTTCAGCTATGTCCAACTCTTCGTGACCCCATTTGGGGTTTTTGCCAGAGATGCTGGAGTGGCTTATCAGTTCCTTCTCTGGCCCATTTTACAGATGAGGAAACTGAGGCAAACAGGGTTAAGTGACTTGCCCAGGGTCACATAGCTAATAAATGTCTGAGGCCAGATTTGAACTCAGGTCTTCCTGAGCACTCTATTCATTGTACCACGTAGATGCCCCATGAAGGGCAGTCCCTCATTGTGCATGAGGGACAGAGAAAAGGACAGTATGGTTGGATGTATGTAGTACAGGTGTGACCTATAGGCTATTTCAGGAATGACAATGATAGATCTAATTCCCAGCTCAAAAAAAAAAGTTTCAGGATGTTTGCCCAGGGCCCAGACTTAAGTGTATCCACAAAAGAAAAGAAGTAGTCTCAAATGAGTTACAGGCAGTAAAAGAATAATGCCTCCCTCCCCTTCCCCAGGACACATCCCTCCTTACTGCCTTTGTCTACTCCTGGGACACTCTCTACCAATGGCCAAGCAGCTAGCAGCTTCTGCTCACGCATAGCCAGGCCTGCCCCCACCCCAGCACTCTGCAGAATGAAGAGGTCTCTAAGAAGGCTTGCATCTAATCAATCAGTCAAGCAGTAAACATTTATTAAACTCCTACCACATGTCAGGCACTGTGCTAAGAGGGAGGGCTACCTGGAGAGCACTGGCTGGCATGCTGGGCTGAGGAGTCATTTCATTGGACTAAGCCTCAGTTTCCCCGTTTTCAAAATGTACTCACTACCCTCAGGACTATTATGAGGTTCCTGAGAGAGGATGGATTGGAAAATCCTTTACAAATTTTAAAGCATCATGAATGTCAGTTATTCAATGGGGCCATGCTTTGGCTCCCAGAGACGTTTTCTGGACAATGACTGGCACATGACTGCTATCGTTTTTCTCCAAATGTCCTATTACTCTTACTTACATTTATGGACAAACAGAGCCCATCTCCCATCTCCCATCTCTTGGCCTGATTTTATAGTCCTAACTGGGCTTCCTTTCCCCCTCCTCTCTGATCTTCAGGGGAAAGAAGCATCCACACCGTGGGTCTTTGCAGGCTCACAGGTAAAATCCTCACACGGGCTGGTCCCTTCCTTTCATCCCCTGCGTCATGTTCCATTGTCTTTCAGGAATCACTCCAGACAGGACCATCAAACAACGCTTGACTGGCAGCCCTGTTCCTTGCAGGGTGCAAGAGACAGACACATTCTGAAGCTATTAACCCAGCAGATCAAAGAAGTCTGGATTTGAGAGGTTTTCCTGTCTTCCTGGGCTATCATTGTGGCTCTTCTGTGCCAGACCTGCTCTTGTTTGGAACTAACCCTCTGACATCAATTTCTCACCCCTGACCCTTTAAACAGTGGTACGGTTTGCAAGGGTTTATTTAATAATGACATTTTAAAGTATTGAGAACACAGAGAGCATTGGAGTTGTAACAGACAAAAAAGAAATTGTCAGGGCTGGCAGGGGTCTTAGAACAGAAAATGTCAGAGTTAGAACATTGGATGGCAGAGTTGAAGACCCTAAGAACACTTAATGATAGCACTGGAAAGGACCTTAGAACACAGAATTTTGAAGACTCTTATTTCAGATATCTATATGAAAAGTTATAGAGGACCTAGCTTTTCCACATATAATTCCAAAATGATCTTAATAAGTCACTAGATTGAATAATGGCCAAGAAATCCAGCAAGAAACATATAGAAGCTCCTCTTCCAGCCCAGTACATGACAAAAAGACAGCCCAAAGCAATGAGCATTAGACAAAGCATCCTGCCAAGAAAGTCAACTCGAGTTCAGGTAAATTGGCTGGAAGCCCATAGTAGCATGCATATTGAGGAGACTGGGAGAGGGTAAAAGTGGGAAGAGGCTTAAAGCAGCTGGGAAAAGCCCAGGTAGGGGAGGATCCAAGGATAATGGAAACTCCAAGCAGAGCCCAGACTGGGGAAGCTCATGATAGCATCCTTACCAGAACAGCCAATGACAGAGCTCTGATCAGGGACGTTAAAACCTGCTAGTTCTCTGAACACAGGTGAATCAACAGAGATAGATTCCATCATCCAGAGCTCAGGAAATTGAGGTAAGGAAGTAACATGCCTTGATCGCCCTAGCTAAAAGTGCAGGAAGGGGAGGAGCCTGGCCCCCAAACCCAAATCAGGAACTGAGACTATAGATATGCCTTAGCTGAAGAATATACCAGACACTATAAAAATATCCTAGGTCCAGGTACACTCAAGAAATAAACCCAGAAGGGAGTGACTCCACAGCAACTATTACCAGAATCCCAGAGGGGGAAAAAATGGTGTGGCCACAAAGATTATAAGAATATCTGGAAAAAATTAAGCAAGCAATAAAAAGTAGAATTTTAAATGAAATAGGAGCTCTGGAAGAAAAGTGTGGAATGAAAATGAGTAGCTTAGAATAGAAAGTAGAAAACCTTACTGAAGTAATGGATTTCCTAAAAATTAGAATAGACTAAAGAGGACTCAGTAAGACAACATGATATTTTAGAACAAAATATAAAGATTGAAAAAAATGAGGAAATATGAAGTACCCATGATATAGAAAAAAAAAAAACTTAGCCTGGCAAGTCGGTCAAGGAGAGATAATTTAGCAATCATCAGACTTCCTGAAAACCATGATAAAAGAAAAAGCCTGGATATTATCTTTCAAGAAATCATAAAATGGAACTGTATGGATTTACTAAACCAAAAGGGAAAAGTGAAAATAGGAAGATTCCATAGATTATCTCTTGAAAGAAAACTCAAAATGAAAACTCCCAGAAATGTCATAGCCAAAATTCAGAGTTTCCAGGTCAAAGAAAAATACGGCAAGAGTCAAAATCACACAAGACTTGAGAGTGGCTACTCTAATATAGAGGAAAGCTTGGAGAATGATATTCCAAAAGACAAATAATAAAGTTTACAAGCCTGAATAACTTACCCTACAAAACTTAGTATAATCCTAGGGGCAGGAAGAAGTGGATGTTTAATAGAAGACTTTTAAGCATTTTTGATGAAAAGATGAGAACTGAGTTGATATTTTGAATTGTAAACATATGAGGCAAGAGAAACCTAGCAAGGTAAACACATTCAAGCAATGTATTTGGGGGTGAAATCATAATGAACATACATTTTAATAATAGGAGTAAAGACTAGTGTCCTTTCAAAAGTATAATGTCGTCAAGGGCCACAGAGGGAACCAAGTGAGACAAACAATGGGATTAGGTGTGATTTTGTTCTGTTAAGAGAGGAAGATAAAAGGAATGTATTAGAGAAAGCATGAGGAAGGGAGTAGAACTTCCTATACTTCCTCATTTGGGTGAGTGAAAAAATGAATATTCAAGCATGGAAGAAAGAATAAGCAAGGTCTGCTTGCTCTCTGTCATGCACCCAAAATCTGGTGTAGTAATTTGTTAAATTCAACTGGGAAAAAGGCAAGGAGAGAGAAAGGGCAGATAGAGGCTTAAAAGGAGGGGTAGAATTGGGGAGGAAATAGTCATAAGCAAAACCAACTTCATCTTCAGAGGAAGGATAGTAAAGGGAGATTAAAAAGAAAGACAGAAAGTGTAAGAACCTGTGATCAAGGTCTTGACGAGGGAAGGAAGAGGTGCAGTGAAGCAGAAACAGACCTTTCAACTGTAGATTAGTGCTGATCACATTCCTTCTCTTTCACCACACTCTTTTTGGTATGGAGGAAATGTATAAAAGGAAATGACGGAAGTAAATATGCAGTTAACAATCATAACCATGAATGTGAATGAGATGAACTAAAAAAATGGAAGCTGATGGCAAAATGGATTAGAAATCAGAATCCCACAAGATGGTGTTTATGAGAAACATACTTGAAACAAAAAGATTCACACAGAGTTAAGATGAAGGGCTGGAATAGAATTTATTATGCTTCAAGTGAACTAAAAAATAAAAAGGGCCAACAAACATGATCTCAAACAATTGAACAGTAAAAATAGATGTAGTTAAAAGAGACAGAGCGATTACATTACAATAAAAGAGATGATAAGGCAATAGAAATAATATCAATGCTTTAATTAGGTAGGGATGTTCTGATAAATGTTTAACAACCAGCTCTTGTGGGAAGGGGGGAAGTATACATGACACTTTAAAATTTAATCCGCAATATTAATATTTTATCTATCACTTTTTAAAGCCTAGATAATCAGTAAATCAATAAATCAAGCCCAGATTTGTAGCACTTCTTGATTTCAGAGGTGTAAAAGCTTACACTGAAAATTGACAATCATCTCTCTCTAGTTTAAAATGGTTCCAGAAATCCCTGAAAATTTGTAAAGAATGGCATAATATCTAATTATTTAATCTATAATAGTTGGAGATTTCTATGCACCCCCCCCAGACAAAGCTAACAAAAAAGATAAACAAGAAAGATGATAAAGCCTTGATAGAACATTAGAAAAGTTAGTTATGACAGATACCGGGCCACCGCTGAATGGAAATCAAAAATAACATACATATTTCTCAGCTGACATGGCACCTTGAAAAATTGGCCAGGTACTAGAGCATAAAAATCTCATTAACAAATGTATAAAAGCAGAACTATTAAAGTCACCTTTATCCGCCAGAGCACAATAAAATGTAATTAATAAAGGGCCTTTGAAGAAATGATTTAAACTTACATAAAGATTAATTTACTTAACCCTGATGAACTGCTATGTCAACAAACAAATCACAGAAATAATAGATCATTTTATCCAAGAAAATGGCAACAATGAAACAATATACCGAAAGTTTTGGGATCCAGCCAAATCTGTTCTCAGGGAAAAATTTATATTGCTAAATGCTTCGATCAGAAAAGAGATCAACGAATTGGGCATGCAATGAAAAAATAAGAACTAAAAAAGCCACAAAACCAACTAACCATGAAAATAGAAACCTTGAAAATCAGAGATTAATGAACCTGAAACCAAAAAAAATAAAAATGAAGTAATAAAACTAGGAGCTGTTTTTAAAAACTACAAAATACAGAAGCCATTAGCTAATCTACTCTAAAAAAAAAAGAGGAAAAAACCAAATTACCAGTATCAAAATTTTAAAAGGAGGATTTGCAACAAAAGAAGAGGAAATAAAGGAAATTACTAGAAACTATTTTGCCCAATTATATGCTAACAACATCAATAACATTAACAAAATGGCTTAATATTTACAAAAATATGAAGTCCCATACAGAACAAGAAATAGAGAATTTAAACAACACAATCTTACAAAAAGAAATAAAACAAGTCATAAATGATATCCCCAAAGGAGGAAAAACCCAGGAATAGAGGGATTTACAAATGAATTCTAATAAAGATTCAAAGAACAACTAATTTCAATATTATATACATTGTTTACACAAATAGACAAAGAAAACGTTCAACCAAATTCCTGATCTTGATAGCTAAGCCAAAGAAAATCAAAGAGAAAGAAAACAGCATACCAACTAACCACAAGAACTCCGAGTAATCACAAAGGTACTGATGCAAAAACATTGAATAAAATATTAGCTAAGAGGCCACAGCAGCATATATAAAAGATTATACATTATGATCAGGCTGAATTTATAGTAGGAATTCAGGTTTGGTTCAGCATTAGGAAAACCATAAACATGAGACCTTATTAATAACAAAACAAAAATCACATCCAGAAAAGGCTTTTGAGAAAATATAACATTCATTTGTGTTAAAAAAAAGACATCAAAAAGCATTGGAATAACTAAATCTTTCCTTAAAATAATCAATAGTATCTAGCTAAAACCAAGAACTAGCGTTATTTGTAACAGAAAAATATTAGAGACTTTTCCACAGAGATAGGGAGTAAAGCACATATGTTCATGATTACCTCTATTATTTAATATAGTTCTAGAAACACTAGTTATAGCAGTAAGACAAGAAAAAGAAATTGAAGGAGTAAGTGTAGACAGAGAAGAAACAAAATGATCACTTTTTTTGCAAATGGTGTAGCATGCATTGAGTACCCTAGAGAGAAAACTAAAAATTAATTGAAACTATAACTTCATCAAAGTAACAGATAACAAAATAAGCCCACACAAATCATTAACATTTTTTGCATATTACCAAAAAAATCCTTATCAGAGAAATTCCATTCTAAAAAGTATACTACATATAAATATTTGGTAGTCTACTCATCAATACACATGCACAAGAAATATATGAATGCGACTACAAAACATTCTCTACAGAAATAAAGGCAAAGATAAATTACTGAATACATATTAATTGTTCATGGTTGGTTAAACTGATGTAATAAAAATGACAATACTACTTAAAATAATTTACTCATTTGATACCATACCAATCAATCTACCAATGGATTACTTCTTAGAGAAAAATAATGACAAAATTCATATGGAGGAATTAAAGATACAGAATTTCAAGGGAAACAATAGAAGAGAGTGGAAAGGAAGGAGAGGGACCTTGAAGTACCAAATCTCAAACTATATTATAAAGCAGTAATCATCGAAAGGGGTCAGATTAGTTATACCAAGGTCAGAAATGAAAGAACACAATAGCATAATATTTGATACATCAAAAGACCCCAACTACTAGAATTAAGACTGTCCTTGACAAAAGCTGCTGAGAAGAATGAAAAGCATTCTGCTGGAAATTAGGTTTAGACCAGCGTGTCATACCACATGCCCCAATAAACTCCAAATGAACATATGACTAGATATACAAGGTCACAGCATAAACAAATTATAAAAATAAGGGAATTGATATCTTTCCCATTGATGGATAAGGGAAAAATTCCAAACCAGATGAAAGAAAAATAAGGCCATAACAGATAAAATGAAAATTTTTGATATATAAAATTGAAAATACTTTGTACAAATAAAATAAATGCACCTAAAATTGGAAGGGAAATGATGAACTAGAAAAAATCTTTGAGGCAAATTTCTCTGACAAAAGTCTGATGTCTAAGACAATAGATAATGGTCATAGGATATGAACATTCTTAAAAGAACATAATTCTCAGAAAAAGAAAAACAAGTTGTCAGCAACCATATGAAAATAATTCTTCAAAATACACTAAGAAGAGAAATGTAAATCAAAACAACTCCAAGATTCTACCTTACAACCAGCAGATTGGTACAAATAATAAAAATGGAAAATGACAATTACTGAAATGTCTATTAGAGAGCAGGCAAAACTGTTGTGTTGGTGGAGCTGTGATATGGCTCAAACATTCTGAAAAGCAATTTGGAGCTATACACAAAAAGTCACTAAACTGCACATATTCTTTGACCCATCATATATTAAGTGTATACCACTCCTAAGCATATACCACCTTTCTCCCTAAAAGAACTAAAAGAATAAAAAGTCCTATGTGTAAATATGCATATGTATATGTATGTATATACACATATATATACATACATATATACTTATTTATGTATTTATGTAGGTAAGTAGGTAGGTAGGTATATGTGTATAGCATTTTTTTTGTAATAGCAAGGAGAGTGAAAGGATGTCCATCAATTGGGGAATGGCTCAGTAAATTAGAGTAAATGAATGTATTGTAATGTTATTATACCAAAAGGAATAATGAAAATGAAGGATTCGAGAAACCTGGTAAGACTTGGAAGAACTGATGCATAGTGAAATGAGTAGAACTAACAGCAATTATATAATGCCTATAATATTGTAATGTTTTGAAATTACTACCTCAATACCCAAATATATTGACAGGTCAGGTCCTCAAAACAGGTCCTAGGCAGCTGGTAACACAGTGGGTAGAGTGCTGGGCCTGGAGTCAGGAAAACCTGAGTTCAAATCCAGCCCCACACACTTTCTAGCTGTGTGACACTAGACAAGTCATTTAACCTCTGTCCATTTCTTCTCATGTAAAATGGGAGTAATAATAGCACCCACCATGAAGAGTTGTTGTGAGGATAACATGAGATAATATTTGCAAAAAGTGCTTAGCACAATGCCTGGCACATAGTAGGTGCTATATAAATTCTTATTCCCTTCCCCTTCCCAAAGTGCATCTATCATGTCTGCTTAGGGACCTCAAGGTACCTCTGAGGTGTCATCTTTTCTGGTGCATTAACTCAGGAGACCCCTCCAATGTGTTTCTCATCACAATTAGGTGTTGAGACTCATTTAGTCATCTAGATTTAAGGGACATTTTAGAAAGGGACATTTATTTTAAACAAATTTTTTAAAAATTAATTTCCCTTTTAAATAAGGGATATTTCGGAAGGGATATTTATGTGGTAAGTGATAGAGTTGATATCGCCCTTAAAGTGTGCACAGCACACACACAAGTACAAACAGAGGCAGGGGAAAGGAGTAATTCATGGCTTCCATTGCTCAACGTACTTTTCTCTCTTGAGTGTATTGTATGCAGCTTCTTTGTTGAGCTCTCTCTAGAGCTGTGAGTCTGTGTCTGGTCTGTCACAGCCACCAGTCATTCCAGGGATGCTGCAAAGATACCCCTGGGAAGACAAATCCTTCAGACCTCAGACCTCTCAAACTTGAAACATCTTCCTCTGGCAAAAGCAAAGAGTAGAGTGGGGATGAAACCAAGGCCAAAGCCAGAGGGATGTATCCTTCTCTTCCCTCTCCCCCAGCCTCATCCCACCAAAGTCACTCCCTGATGGGAGAGTAGTGGGAATGTATTCTCTTATTTCCCTGCTTGCTGGAATCTGGATCTGAGCCAGATGCTCAAATCATTTGGGTTCTGAACTGGCCTTCTATTTTATATATGACCCACAGGGCATGACGAAATTTTCTCAAACAATTGGAAAACTCTGTTAATGCCATTCCAAGTCATCCAAGGACATTTACAACTTGATCTAAAGTATTTGATTGATTCTCACCTGTTAAGGTATTAGGACACCTTAGTGGTTACTTTAGGTGGGGTGGGGATAATTTATTCGATTTACTCAGACAACCCTCCTCTTTGCATTATAGCAAAACAGGAGAAAGACTAAAGAAATTATCAATGTCATGACCAACCTCAACTCCGATGATGAAGCATTTTCCCACTTCTTAGAGGGGTGCAGGATGAGACATATGGTTTAGGACACGGTCAATGTATGAATGTGCCTTGCTTGGCTGTGCTAGCTTTTTCTAAGGGAAGTGAAGGAGGAAGAATGGGGTGGGGTGGGAAGGGAGGGGCAGTTTGTAATGGTGATGCCAAAAAAAGGAAGAAAGAAAAGTGTCAATGAAGCATTTTTTAAAAATGCACAGAAGCAATCAGAAGGAGGTTCAGAAGGAGACTCAGAAGGCAACACAGTCGGGTGAGACAGCTTTGGAACTAATTGCTGAATTGAGCATATACATTTTTAAAAAAACAAGCAGTATATAATGAGTCTTATGGTTTCATATTCAATTCTCTTTTTCTGTTCTTCTTTTATATATGGAGACATTTGTGTTTGATGGTGTTTATCAAGCTCTGAATAAAAGGTTTTTTTTAAGTTGAAAAAAAAGGAACCCCTGCACCCAAAGAATATGGGAACTGAGAAGGATCTTAGAGCTTAGGATGTCAGATCTGGGAAAGGCTTTAGAGAGAATGTCGGAGCTGGAAGGGGCCTGAGAACAAGTGACAGAATACTGGGACATAGAGAGTTGGGGCTGGAAGGACCTTTGAGAATAGAATGTTGGCATTCACAGGGGCCCTTAGAAAGCAGAATATGGTATATTAGGCCTGAAAGGGAACTTAGTACATGAGATGTCAGAGCTGGAAGGAATCTTAGTCAATAAAATGATGATATTTAGAGTAGGAAGGAGCTACAGAACAGACAATGTCACAACTGGACGAGTCCTTCAAACTCAGCATGTCAGATCTAGATGGGACCTTAGAAAATAAATGACATTGAATGTTAAAACATACAAAGTGCTAGAAGGACTCTCATAGAACATTGAGGTGCAAAGAGATACATTCATTGGTATAGTACAGGGAACTCCCAGGTGAAGAGACCACTCTGCCAATGACTGCAACTTAGAGTCACAGAGAATTGCCTAAGGCAGCGAGGGGTTAAGTGCCCAGAACTGGGTCACACAAGTTGGTCTGTATCAGAGAAGGGAATCAACGAGCCTGTAGAAAATGGAACACAGAATGTGAATAGTGGAAGGTACCTTAGGACAGAGAATATAAGATGGCAGAGAGAGAGACAGGGAGAGAGAGGGAGAGAAAGGGAGAGAGGGAGAGGGAGAGAGAGACAGAGACAGAGACAGAGAGACAGAGGGAGACAGAAAGAGAGGGAGAGAGGGAGAGAAGGAGAGAAGGAGAGGGAGAGAAAGAGGGAGAGAGAGAAGGAGAAGTAGAGAAGGGGGTAGGGAGGGAGAGGGAGAGGGAGAGACAGAGAGGGCAAGAGGGAGAGAGGGGGGGTTGGGGAGAGGTAAGGAGGGAGAGAAGGGGAGAGGAAAAGACAGAGAGGGAGAAGGAGAGAGACAGGGAGAAGGAGGAGAAGAGAGACAGAGAGAGGGGAGAGGAAGACAAAGAGAGGGGGAGGGAGAGAGAGACACAAAGAGAGAGAGAGAGAGAGAGAGAGAGAGAGAGAGAGAGAGAGAGAGAGCTCTCAGAACACAGAGCACAGAATCTTAGAGCTGGAAGGGGCCCTAGAACATAGAAGAGAATTCCAAAAATGAAAGAGGCCTCAGAGTCCCCATACAGAACCCACCTTTTCATTCTATAGAGGAAGAAAAAGAAGCCTATAGAGGAGTTGGCAACAACAGCCATCCATCTCGACACTTTTTAAGGAGTAGCATCACTGATTAAAACAAAACCAAACACTGGTCTGAATAACTGCTTGGCAAATGCTGGTGTGGTGATGACCCTAGGAATGGCCTGCTCAAGCTGCCCTGGCGGATCCAGGGCAGAGCAAGGACTTTCGCTCTTGCCTCTGCTTCCTGGCTTCCCTCGATCCCACTCAAATCCCCCCTTCCACAGGAAGTCCCTTCCAGTCCCTGTTAATTCCCAGGCCTTCCCTCTACTGACTCTCCAGTTTGTCTGGTCCCGATCTTTTTTGTACATGGTTGTTCACAAGTTGTCTCCCCCATTAGACTATAAGCTCCTTGCGGGCAGGGCCTGTCTTTAGTCTCTCTGATTCCCAGTGCTTAGCATGGTGCCTAGCACACAGTAGGCACTCAATAAATTTTAGCAGATCTATTGACCCTGAATCAGGGGCTTTCAGGCCTAGGGTCAGCCTGGGCCCCCAGGCCACCTTTTTCTGCCCTCTAACATCACCTTCCATCCCTGCATTACTATACAATAGGGAAACACGGAAGGTTCAGAGCTGCTTGCCTTCATAGATTCTAGTTTCTACTTGAAGTAGAAAGCCAGCCAGGGCAAGTCAGTGCTTGGGCAGCCTCTCTCTTCCACTCAAAGACATCGGCCTCTGATTTGGCCAGATCAGAGGCTAAGAGAGGCCAAGAGTTCAGGGCACTTCATTTCCACAGAGATTTGTGCTTGGACTGTTTGAAGACTTTCCTCAGGGCTCCCTCGACTCCAGTCTGCCAAAATCACGTTCCCAAGCCTCAGGTCTGATCATTGTCACTCCTGGATCAGCAATCTCCAGTAGTGCCTTTGCCTCTAAGATGTTGCCCGCAACCAGATTGTACACCGAACGGAGAGGTGTGAAATAAACTTGAGACATGGGCCAGGTGGAGCAGAAAACTGACTCAGTTTATTCATCTGAGGGTGCAGGATATATAGAGAAAATCTAGCCTAACTTCAAAGAGTCCTCCCCGTGAGACACTCCCCAGAACATCTGCTGAGGACGTGACAACATAAATTTCCTTGTTATCAGGGTTCCTAGATTGGGTTGTAAATTCCAAGGTTTTCCCAGGCGCCTTGGCACCACCTGCATAGAGGAGTGAATGTGTAAATCTGAGGTTCAAAGAGTGAGAAGGAATGTTTCAGGAACCTCCTAATCAGGAAGGGATTGGAGAGCCTACCTCTTAATCATTGAGCCCTTTCGGGTAAAAGCCTGGGCAGAGGTCAAACTCTGCCTTGGATCTTAAACCCTTATCAGACTCTTAAGATTGGCCCTCTACACTAAGAGAAAGTATGGTTTGGTACTTAAGACCTAAAATCTGTCTCTTTCCTCTCTTTCCAGTCTGATCTAGGGCTGCTCACCTTCATGTACTCTATGTTCCAGTAAAACACACTTACAGGCAATTGAGGATGCAGGCACAGTACTCCAGAGATTGGTATACTTGGGGTCAAAGGATGTGATTTAGAAGCTTATTGTCACCTTGGACAAGCCACTTAAACCTTCTGGGCCTCAGTTTTCACTTCCATAAGAAGGTCTACTGGCTGTCCTCCCTGTCTGGAATGGTTTCCGTTCCTCATCTCTACCTTTTAGTCTACCTGGCTTCCTTCAAGATTTAGTTCAGGGGCAGCTAGGTGGCACAGTGAATAGAGCACTGGCCCTAGATTCAGGAGGGCTTGAGTTCAAATTTGGCCTCAGACACATAATACTTACTAGCTGTGTGACCCTGGGCAAGTCACTTAACCCCATTGCCTAGCCAAAAAAAAAAAAGAAAAGAAAAGAAAAGAAGACTTAGTTCAAATCCCACCCTCTTTTGGAGGCCCTTTCTTACTCTCTCAGCTGCTAACATTTTCCTTTTCCAAAATACCTACCATCTCCTCTGTATGCCTCTTGAGTGTACCCACTTATTTATATGTTGTCTCCCCCATTAGATTGTAAGCTCCTTGAGGACAGGGCCTATGTAGTGTTATTTGTCTTTGTAATTCTTAGGTCCATTTATTGAATGGAATTAAAGTGGAATTTACAACTGTAAAATATTTTCATATAAAATAAAATAATTTTATATAAATTTTTATATAATATAAAAATATAAATAAAATATTTATCAAATGACCTAAAGTGTTATTTGAATGTTAGCTATTATTTTATTATTACTGTAATACAGTTATACCTTCCCTATCACAACTTTCCCCATTGTGGTTTCAATATATCACAGATTGGCGTAAGAAATTAAATAGGAATTGGGGGGGGAAGTTTTGTAGAAGCTGCAGAAGATATGCAAAGGCCCACAGATGACACAGAGCCTATACAGTACAATAAGGTACTGTAAACACCCCATAAAAGAAAAAGAAAAAATTCCACCTTTTTCTCCAGTGGCGAGGGCCAAAAAATTTTATGCAGATTTTCTGGATGGCAGGGGTGGGGTTGAGAGGTGGCAGGGATGTAAGAGGGAAGAGTTGGGGGAGGCACTGTGCCCTTTACTCCCACAATGTGGAAGGCATAACTGCCTATCATTAATATATTATTATATTAACATTATATTATTAGGTCAGCAAAGGGGTGCCATAGTGTACAGGGCAATGGGCCTGGAGTCAGGAAGACTGATCTACCTAAATTCAAATCTAGTCTCAGACACTTACTAGCTGTGTGACCCTGGACAAGTCACTGAACCCTGTTTACCTCAGTTTCCTCATCTGTAAAATGAGCTGGGGAAGGAAATGGCATGCTGTTCCAATGTCTCTTCCAAGAAAACCCCAAATGGAGTCATGAAGAATCAGATATGACTGAAACGACTATTCTTATGATTATGATTATTTAGGAAAATAGGACGTAGAGCTGGAAAGAGGCTTGGTAATCACCTGGCTCAACTCCTTTATTTTACAGAGAAGGAAACTGAGGCCTGGAGAGGAGAACTAATTTGCTGGTAATTGGGAGTGGTAGAGAGATAGGATTAGAACCTAGGCCCTCTGACTGAATAAACCCAGCATCCTTTCAATCCCATAGTGGATGATTCTTCCCTGAGCTATTTAAACTCTCTCTTTCACCACACAACCCCCACCTCCCCCACCTGTGAGTGATGGCAAACATTTGCACACATCTGGGCAACAGCTCTGGCCAAGGGAAAGTCTCATGCCAATGAACCAGAGTTAAATAACAGGAGAGCAGGGCCAAACAAGATTAGACACCTTGCTGCTTCAGTCATTAGCACGCAGCTCTGGCCCAGCGATTACAATGAGCAGGCCAAAGTTCTGCAGAAAGGCTTGTGGAAGCTAGTCCCTGGACCTTGCCCAAGCCAGAGTTTCTCAGGAGGAAGGGGAATGATGCTGACCTAAAAATGGACAACAAGATGATATCGTGTGTTGAGACTTTAGGGACACAGCAGTTGGGAATTTCACAGTCTGTTAGCTCAGCCACAGGGCAAATAGAGTAAGCTGCTTAAAATCCTGAAATATCCAAAGAAACTGAATTGTTGGTTCACTTACTAAGCCAGAAGCCCAGAGCTGGGCTCAACTATGCAGTGTCACTCTGGGCCTCGGTGAACTCATGTGTAAGATGGGCTATATCAGTCAAAAGGCCGCACTTGAGGACTTAGAGGGCCACACGTGGCCTCGAGGCCACAGGCTCCCCACCCCTGGGCTAGGGTGCTGTTTCTCACCACTTCATATCTTTAACTTCCTCTGGTCTATGATCTTTTCTACCCCAGTCCCTCCCAGCTCTAATTTTTGTTATGAAGATCCTTCCAGCTCTGATGTTAATACCAACAATACTACCTAGCATTTATAAAATGCTTTGGGGTTTGCAAAATCTCATTTCCCCTCACAATAACCCTGGGAGGCAGGGGCTATTATTATCCCCATTTTACTGATAAGGAAACTGAGGTAGACAGAAGTAAGGCTCAGAGTTACACAGTAAGTATCTGAGGCAGGTTTTGGGGGATTCTTGGGTCCCTTTTAGCTCTAATATTCTATGGCCTAAGGGCCTCCCCAGCTGTGTTCCCTTCCCAGGTATCTGTTCTATGGTATTTCTCAGTTCTAAGGCCCCTTTCAGTTCTGACCTTTACCTCCCAGCTCTAACATCCCAAGACTGCACTGAGTTAGAAGGACGTTATGGAAGAAAAAGCCATGGAAATCTGAAATACTAGTTAAAAGGGGAAGGGAACATTTATTAAGCACCTACTATGTGCTAAACACTTTACAGATGTTGCTGAAGGAAAGCAAATGCTGAGTTACCCATGCCAAAACCATGGGAAGGGTCTTAGAATAGGGCCTGTCAGAGCTGGCAGGGGCCTTAAGGATCATCAAATCCAAAAACTTACAGAAGGGAACATTGAGGCAGATGTCACACATTAAGTCAGTGACAAAGGTGGCATCAGAACCCTGGAGTGCTGAGTCTTTGCCCATTGTCCTTCCCTTACTCCGTTCTGCCTCCTCCTCCCATGCCCGACTGAAAGGAGGTACCTTTCTTAAAGACTGAAGAGGCACATAGTGAAGGGTTAAGAAAGCTTGGTTTGGAATCAAGGAACCTGTATTCAAATATTAACCCACTACCTGTGTCACCTTATACAAGTTACTACCAGTCTTTGAGCCTCAGTTTCTTCCTTTGTAAAATGGGAAAGTTGAATGAGATGGCATCCATGATCTCTTCCAATTCCAGATCCTGTGGAATCCATCTGACTTTTTCTTTCTGGCCTTACCTAGCAGAGCTGGGAAGACCAGCCTCTGTACCAGGTTAATGCCTCTTCCTAATTAAGACTTTCTTTCTGGAGGGTCGAGAAGGAAAAGAGAATGATTGAGAGAAATGTCAGGCCAATCTGTCTATCTACTCCATAGTCATAGCTCATTGCTTCCAATTATTTTCAGCATAACTTGGCATTTCCACTGTGCTGGGCAGGTTTCAGGTCAGCTCATCTTGTCTATGATAAATCTAACTGATATGGGACCTCTTTAGTAATTTTCCCTGGGCCAGTGACTGATGTGTGTTCTCCTTAGAATGAAACTCTTGACATATGTAGACTGCAACACATATAAATGGTGTCTGGAGCAGCGTAAGAAAGGAGGAGAGAGACTTAGCTAGAACTAAAGCGGGAGCCCAATTAGAATGGGAGGAGGCCTACCAGACACCTAGAACACTGCACATAGGTTTGCAAGATACAAAAGAATGGATGGCCTGCCTCAGAATACATTCTGGGTACATATTATAGGAAGGATATTGGTCAACTGGGGAGAGTCCAGAGGAGGAAGACCAGGACGGTGAAGTCCTGGGTATGTCGTACGGCCTAGAGAAGAGAAGGCAGGAGAAGGATTTGCCATGGTCAAGAGTAGGTCCAAGGTCAAGAAACTACAGGTCAACATGGCAAAGAAGAATAAGCAGGTCTCTGAGGTAAAAACAAACCATGGCCGGCAGTGCAGGAGGTCAAGTGATTCAAAGATAGAGCCTTTGTGAGATGGGGGCACCTAGAGTTGTAGACTTAGAGATGGAAAGACCCTCAGAGGCCATTGAGTGAAGCCCACCCCTTTTATAGATAAGGAAACTGAGGCACAGAGAGGTTAGGGGACTTCCCCAAGGTCACACTGGTAGTAAATGGCAGAGGCACATTTGTACTCATTTCCTCTGACTCCAAAGTCAGTGATACTCTTTCCACCGCAATCTGCTGCCTATCTAAGTTTTAAGATCTGAGTGCACTGAGACAGAGAAAATAGCTGCATTTGGGTAAGCAAAGTTATTGCTAGTATAGGCAGGGGTCTTGGTATTTCTTGGGATCTAGAGTGAGAAGGAATCATCCCATCCCATTTCCCATTTTACAAAGGAAGAAACAGGCTCAATGAGGGGAAACAACTTTCTCAAGCTGAGGAAGCTGTGTTTGTACGGAATGGCTGAGGTGGGGGACTGAAGATACAAAGAGAGCCCACCACATCTTTGGAAATGTTTCTGCTTGTGACCTGCCCCATGAATTGAAGACTTGGGTTTGGATTCTTGTTCTGCCCTTGTGTAACCTTGTGAGGGATGCTTATACCTGCACTGCTCTTCTGGGTGGCTGAGAAGACACACTGAGGTAATGGGCATGAAAGAGCTTTGAAAACTGTAAGGCACCAAACAGACGATGTCACTCCTCTGCTCAGTAAGCTTCTATGGCTCCTATTGCCTCCGTGATGAAATGCAACTCCTCTGTTTGGCATTTAATGCCGATATAATAGCCTGCTTCTAACCTATCTTTCTAGATTATTTCACATTTCTCTTTTTCATACACTCTATGGTCCACCCATATTACACATCATTCCTCCCACTTCCTGTCCTTAGCACAGGAGGTCTGTTACCCAGGCCCATGATGTTCTCCATCCCTGTTATCACCCCAAGGAAAACAGACTTCCCTTTGCAGCTCAGCCCAAGCGACTCGAGTCCCCCAAGTTTTCAATGCTCTTCACCCCAATTTTGTATCTAATTTGAACATGTTCCCCTCTTCTAAATCTCTCCTTCCCAGTGGCCTGTAAGCTTAAATTAAATGTTTATTTTTGCATTTCTAGAACCTAGCTCCATGCCTGGCACATAATAGGTCTTTAATAAACACTTCTTAAATGTAATGGAATTGAATATTTGCTCAATTTCACCTTCTCCATGCCCCAAGCTACCCCTCTGCCAAGCACATTGCAGTCACATGGATCTCCTTAGGGGAGATGTTGAGATTTCTTGATCTCCTATAGGAAAACAATTCTGGCCAAGGCCCTCCTTCCTTCTATGGCTTGTAGTGGACATGAAAAGCTCCATTTTCCTCTTCTTGATCCAAGCCTCCAGTTTTGGCCATGCTAGAATGGTGGACCTAAGGGCTGTGACCTCTAAACAGGTAAACAGGGCCTGGGTTCTTGTGCTGGTGCCATTTTCCTGACTGATGATGCTGCCTCAGCTTCCTCTGAAGGAACGGCTTGGCTCTCCACTGGGGGCCCATGCTGTTTAATTGCTGGGTTGATGAAGAGCGTGATTAAGGGATTTCTCCAGGCTGGGATGGTGTGTGGAGCGAGTAGCATCTTCCTGGTCCTTCTTCATCTTCTCTCCCTGTGGTGCCCAGTGCAACCCCAGGCGCCTCTCCCGCAGAGAACCTCATCCTCCCCTGCACCCCAGGATCCAAAGTTCTCCCCACTTGAAGGTTGCTGAAGGCTGTTAAGCTGTTAAGTAGACCCTGCTCCCCTCTGGGGTGGGGGTAGTCGGGCGAAAACCAAGTGCATGCTGCATTGGGTCAGGAATCCATCTCATTATGACTCACATTAATCGAATATGTTGGTTTCGGTTGCTGAGCTCTGAATAAGTTAATCAAGGACAGATTGGATTGATGCCTCCTGATTCTCCAGGCAGCCCTGCTGTGTGTCAGGGTGGGGGCTGGGTTTCCTGTTTCCTTTTCTTTTTTGTCTTTTTTTTTTCCTTGAGACAGTGTTGCCTAGTGAATAGAGTGCTGAACTTGAGGTCAGGAGAACTCATGGAATTTGAGAGTTTGCAGGGACTTCAGCCCAATCCTACCCAAAGGAATCTCCACTCTGACATCCCACCATCAGTGGTGACCCAGCCTCTTGTCTGAAGAACTCCACAGATGGGGAGCTTACCACCTCCCCAGACAGTTTCCATGGTTTGCCTCTTATTGCTTCCATACATAGGAACCACCACATCTAGTCTTGCCCTCGGGGCCAAGTAGAACAAATCTAATGTCTCTTTTACAGGATGGCCTCTCAAATACCTGAAGACAGCCACGGTGGCTCCTCCCAGTCATCTCTTCTCCAGATTAAAAATGCCCAGGTCCTTCAACTGATCTTACACAGACACAAGGCACTCCTTCTGGCTGCCTCCCTCTAGACACTCTCTGGCTTATCTATATCCTGCTTAGACCATGGGGCCCCAAATTGGACATCCTACTAGAGATGAGGTCTGAGGAGGTCCAAGCCCAGGGGGACTATTGGCTCCATTCTTGGCAATTCTCGATTAATGCAGCCCAGGATCACACAGATAAACTTAGAAGATCTGGCCTCAGATCCGGCCTCTGATATTTACTAGCTGAGTGAGCATAAGCAACTCTTTGGATATCCCTTACTCTCAATTTCCTCATTTCTAAAATGGGGAGAATAATTGCTTCTTCCTCCAATGAGATCATTTATATGAAGAAATTTGAAAGCTGTAAAGCATCACATAAATATCAATTATTTTTATTTTTCCTCCCTTCCTTCCCTCTCTCCTTCCTTCCTTCCTTCCTTCCTTCCTTCCTTCCTTCCTTCCTTCCTTTTCCTTTTCTCTTTCTGCACTTTCCTTCCTTCCCTCACTTTCTCCCTTCTTCTTTTCCTTCTAAATGAAGGGGAAAAAAAACATGAATACTCATTAATGTTTTTTTGTAAAGTGCTTTGCAAACAGAAAGGAAGGAGGAAGGGAACCTGCATTTATTAAGTGCCTATTATGTGCCAAGCATTGTGTGAAGCAGTTTACAAACATTATCTCCTGAAAGGGTGAAAATGACAAAAATTATAATTGTTAGAATCAGAGGACCTAGAGCTGAAAGGGAACTTGGAGGTCATCTAGACCCAACCCCGCCACTCCCTGCCCAACTACCTAAGTTTGCAGAGGAAGCCCCTGAAAATCAGAGGAAGGAAATCATTTGGTCATTTAGTGAAAAAGTACTTGGAGGAGTTGGGATTCCAACCCTCCAGCTCTGGGCTCCCAGATCTCTCCACTCTGCCTCTGTCCAGCACGCTGCCCTCCCTGCTGCCCAAGTGGGAGTCAGAAAGAAAGCTTCTCTTCTGAATGACTTGGCCTTCCTGCCTCAGATCCCTGGGGATTTTTCAGAAGGGGCCAGCCAGAGCCATCGGCTGCCAACACTGCTCAGAGCTACACAGACAGTGGGGGAGAATGTGGGATGTGACCTTGACCTGCAGTTTCTCATCTCTCCCCATAACAAAGCCTTCCCTGCTCATCCACCCAGCCTCCCTTACTAAGAGTTAGAAGCTATTTTCCCAGAGGTTAATAGCAGTGGACGTGGTACATATGGCTGGAAATGAGAACTCAGGAGGTTTTTTTTGCAGTGACTGACAGTTTATTCTCACTAACCATCTGGTTGAGATTCAGGAAATGTCAATTCTAATTAATCTAATGAATTGCAGCCATTAATACTGTTTTCCAGTGGGTGCTCTGGGCAGAACTGGGCGGGACAAGATGGGACAGGATTGGGCCTGTAGTAGGAGAAGGGACTGGGAGCTGGGGTTTTGTCTTGGCACCGAGTCCATGGGCACTGGCCCCAGGTATATCAGCTGGTTGGCCCTAGGTACAAATGTCCAGTTTGTGGGTTTGATTCCTGATCGGCCCAACCAACTTAGCCCTCCCTGCTCTAGGGTTAAAAGCCAGATGCTTTACATTGGCTGTGCATCTCACAAATGTGGGCTGCCCATGAAAAGGGGGCTCAGAGAAAGAGTGAGGGTGGCTCAGGGTAACCCATCTCTACTGCTGGTGGGAGTAGAACAAAGACCCTCAGATTGAATTACTTACTGGCACTGAGTCATCTCCATGTATGAATGAAGGGTGGCCCATTGACTGGAGGTCAAGAAGTATCAATGGGAAACTGACAAGCAATTCCTGGATGGGCATAGTTTTCAAAGTCATTCAGAGAAGGCAAGCCAACAGGTCTGCTAAAGCCAGATGTCTATGTCACTGAGTTCTGTTTAATCAACTTGGACCAGTGGGCTACTTCATCGAGTACCTAACATGGTGTTCTGTGTAATGAGACTTTCCTAATTGCTCCCTTGTGCCCAGGACATTACAGTTTGTGAAATGATTTTCACATCTCTCACCTCCTTTAATTTTCAAAACAGAGTAGGGATCAGAGGTTTGATCAGAGTAGGGATCAGAGGAGGGGGCCATAGAGATCATTTTTCCAACCTCCATATTTTATGGAGGAGGGAGCTGAGGCTGTAGGAAAGGTATTAGGATCATTTATTTTTGTTTTTCTATCTCCATTGTGGTACCTAGCACACAGGTGGTAATAATACTAGTACTAATATTACTACTACTACTACCTAGCATTTATATGATGCTTTAAGATTTACAAAGCACATTACAAATATCATTTCATTTAATCCTCACAACAACCTGGGATATAGGTACTATTACTATCCCTATTTTATAGATGAGGAAATTGAGGAATACAGAGGTTCAGTGACTTACCCAGGGTCACACAGCTACTAAGCATTTGAGGCTGGATTTGAACTCAGGTCTTCCTGATTCCAAGTTCAGTACTCTAAAATAACAGGTCAGAGTTTGAATTCAGATTCCCTGATTCCAAATTCAGCACATTTTTCTACCATGATGTGTTGCCTCCAGGTGAGCCTCTACCCTTGCTGGAATGTGGACTCAGAGGACTCCTCTGCCTTCAGGCATTCACCTTATTCATTTACTCATCCATTCACTTATTCACTCACTAATTCATTCCCTCATCTGTTCCTTCATTTACTCACACAGTTATTCACTAATTTATTCACTCACTTATACAGGAATAAACATTTGCAGAGAACCTGCACGGTGCAGAGTCAGTGCCTAGTGCCTAGGGAAATACAAAGAAGGATAAGACCTCACCCTTACCCTCAGGGAGCAGATAAGACAGAAGCACAAATTACTATATGACAAGCAGAGTTTGCTAGCACAGTTAGAAACGGACAGGATACTTTGGGAGTCCCCTTCTCCAAAGCCTGAAGTGGGGGAAATGAAGCAAAAATTGGTGGTACAGACAAGGCTGGGAGATTCTAAGGCTTTGGGGGAGGGAGGGGGTCATCAGATTTGAAAAGCGTGATCAGGGTTGGGGCTGAGCCCATGGTTGAGGTTTTTGATTTTTATGACTGAGACACAGGAAGCTTCTGCAGACTCTGCGACTTCTGGTCTAGCCTGGGATAGCTAAGGACACTGAGTAAGAACTTCTCCACACTTGATACATTTTCACTGGCCACCCCGCCACTCCCAGGCCCAGAATGCTGTCCTTCCTCACTTCTGCCTCTTGGCTTCTTTCAAACAGACTCAGATCTCACCTTCCGCCTTTCTCAGTCATCCTTAATCTTAGCACCCTCCTTCAGAGATCATTCCTCAATTAATCGAATACATAGCCAGTAGGTACATCGTTGTATGCACGAAGTCTTCCCCGTTAGACTGGGAACTCCTTGAGGGCAGGGACTGGTTTTTCCTTTCTTTTTATCCCCTTCACTGAGCAATGCCCGACACTTAGTAAGTGCTTAATAAATGCTTATTAACTGAGGACACACTCTGATCTTTCATTTAGATTGGGCCTGATCCAGGAGCAGAACAACAAAACCAAAGAAGAAACCGTGTTGCTGTGTTTTTCTAGGACCAGTGTCTAGAAGCTACAGGGAAGTAGGTTTCAGCCACAAGGGAAAAAAATGAAAGGGAACCTTCTTCCCAGGGCCAGCCCTCAGCAAAATCATGGTGGCGGCAGAGTCGGTTCTAGATGTGTTTCTCTTTGTTTAACACCATCTCCTCTCTCCATTCCCCTCTCATTGCATGCCTCTTCCCAGGCCCTTCTGTCCTTGGGCCGCCCCTAGGTTCTGCAACAGGGCTTTGAGGTGCTATATATCAGAAGGATGTGGAAAAACCACAAAAGGATGTGCATTTCCTGAAGAGGACATCCCTTAAGGCAAGCAGACTGGATCAATCAACTGTCATTTATTAAGTACCTACTATGTTACACATTGTGCTAGTGGCTGGGGATAAAAAGAAAAGCAAAAACCAGTCCCTGCTCTCAAAGAGCTCATAGCCTAATGCGGAACAACATACAAATGATTGTGTATGAACAAGATATGGACAAGATAAATTGGACGTTATCTCTGAGGACTGGGAATGCCTTCTTGCAGAAGGTAGGACTTTATATGAGACTAGGAGGAAGCCAGAGAAACTCGGAAGCAGAGAGGCAGAAAGAGAGCATTCCAGGCATGGGGACAGCCAGTGAAAATGCCCCAAGTTGGGAGATGGAGTGTCTTGTGTGAGGAACAGTAAAGAAACCCATGTCAGTGGATCGTTGACTACTTGGAGTATATGTTTAAAAAAGACAGTAAAGGCAGGAAGGGACTTTATGAAGGACTTTGAAAGCCAAAAAGGATTTTCTTTTTTATCTTGAAGGTAATAGGGAGCTACTGGAGTTTGGTTGAATAGGGAGGTAACATAGTTAGACCTGTGCTTTAGGAAGATGAATAAACAGCTAAATGGAGGACCCGTTGGTGTAGGAAGAGACCTGGGACAAGAAGACCAACCAGCAGGCTATTTCCACAGTACAGGTGTGAGGGGTGAGGGTCCAGACCACAATGGTGGCAGTGTCAGAAAACAAAAAGGGGTATATACAAGAGATGTTATAAAGGTAGAAACAACAGGGTTTAACCACTGATTGGATTGGGGGGGGAGTGAGAGGAAAGAGTTGAGGATGACACCTAGGTTAATGAGCCTGGGTACCCAGAGGTACCCTCCAGTATTAGAAAAGTTTGAAAGTGGGGAGGGTTTTGGGGAAAAGAAAATGAATTAATTCCATTTTGGACATGATCAGACTCAACATGTCTACAGGATATCAAGTTCAAGATGTCCAATAGGCAGTTTCAGATGGAGAATGGAGGTCAGGAGAGACCTTAGGGCTGGACAAGTAAATCAGAGAGTCATCTAGATAGAGATGACAATTTAAATCATGGGAGCCGATGAGATTACCAAGTGAAATAACAGAGGGGAAAGAGAAGAAGACCAAGGACAGAGCTCTGGGGGACACCAACAATTAGCAGGCATGACCTGGATGAGGATACAGAAAAGGAGACGAGACAAGTGGTAGGAAAACCAGGAGAGCAGTGTCTACACTTGAGAGAAGAGAGTATTAAGGAAAAGAGGATGAGGATTGAGACTGGGTAGTTAAGAGGTCGTTAGTGACCTTGGAGAGCAGTTTTGATGGAATTGTGAGGTTGGAAGCCAGAAGGCAGAGTTAAGAAGGGAGTGATTGGAAAAGAAGTGGTCACCTATTGTAGACAGCCTTCTCAAGAAGCTTAGTCAAAAAGGGAGATAAGATAAATGATAATAGCTAGGGGGGATGGATGAAATGAGAATTTTTTGAGGATAGAGGCAAAGGACTTGAAAGGACAGTGTGGAGTTGACCTGGTTCACCAAGGAGTCAAGATGGAGAAGGGAAGAGACTAGCTGGTGCAGGGGTGATGGTCTGGGAAAGAACTAAGGGGGCTGAAAGACTGGCCATCACAAAGAGACTGAAGAACAGGATTTGGAAGGGTGAGGCAGAAGTGGTGGACCAGCTTATGATCAGATAAGGGTATTACAGAGTCCATGAACCTGGAAGTTTGTATATTTGTGAATGATAGCAAGGTCAAGGCTATGACCATTTTTGTGTGTGGTGGAGGTGGGGTGGAGAGTAAGTCATGGGAAATGAGTAAGTTGAAGAACTAGGAGGTTAGAGCATTTAAGGGAGAGTCAATATGTATAGTGAAGCGCCCTAGTATGAAGACAGGAATTTAAGACAGACTGTGAGCCATGAACTAAATACATTGAGGAAAGAAAGAGAATGTCCTGGAGGTCTATGGACAATAGCTACAAGGATTTTGATTAGTAGATGTGGATTGAATGAACCTCAAAGGACAAGAGGTTTTTAAGTGATGGGGGTAGAGGGTGAGCCTGGAAGAGGCAATTGGGAACAAGGAATGTTCCAACTGCCTTACCTTGACCAGTGAATTGTGGGAATGAGTGAAAGTGTAGCCAGTGCTGAAATGGCAGCCAGGAAGTATGTTCATATAGTCATCAGGAGGGAGCCAGACTTCAGTAAGTGCAAAAAGACAGAAGAAATAAGAAAGGAGGAGATTTAAGAAGACAGACAACAATCAATTCATGGAAATAAGGATGTTTCCTCTGGCAGTACATAGTACTGGTGTGAGGGGTGAGGGTCTGGACCACAATGGTGGCAGTGTCAGAAAACAAAAAGGGGTATATACAAGAGATGTTATAAAGGTAGAAACAACAGGGTTGTTTCTAAAGACTGAAGCAGGATGTGATGGTGCTCTCCAAGTATCTCATTAGACTGTTTGAGGTGAAAAGTCCTTAGAGATCATTTAATCCAACTTTCTCCTTTTACAGAAAAGGAAACTGAGGCCTGAAGATCGAAGTGACTTGCCCAGCATCACAAACTCGACTGAGAATTTAACTCTTTTATTGTTTAGTCATGTCCGACTCTTCTTGATGACCTTAAATCTAACCAGTCAAGAAGCATTCATTAAGCACTTACTTTGTGCCAGACACGTGCTGAGTACTGGAGTTAGAAAAACAACAACAATGTCCTTACCCTCAGGGAGCTCAAATTCTAATGGGGAAGATGGTACATCAACAACTATGAACAATGAGAAAATATTGGGATCAATGGGAGGTAGTCCAGTGATCACTCCACAAAGCCATCCTGCCCCTCTCCAAAGAGATGCTTCAAACAACCTGCATAGAAACACCAGTCCCTGGTACTTCTCCCCAGTCCATCTGCCTCTTCATAGAACAAATGGTGCACAGCTATCTCAGGTCACAGAGAACAAAGGCTAAGACAGGATCATAGGATTTAGAGTAAGAAGAGACTTTTCAGATCAAATCTAACTAACTCTTATTTTTATAGATAAGGAAACTGAGGCCCAGAGGAGTTAAGGTCACACCATTAATAATCAGAAGAGCTGATCTTGGTCTTCTGACTTCACAGTGTGGTCACCTGTCTTTGTCCCCCACCCTCCTTCTTCCATTTACCCTTGATCACAGCCCTCTTACCTCTTTCTTCCTCTTTCTCCCTGAGGACTCTCCCTTTGAGGGCCCGGCTCCAAGTCCCACCATAGTCTCCCAGCCTGCTCCGCTCTGGTGAATCCTTTGATGAGGTGCTCTTGAGCCAAGGGCCATATCTGCGGATGGCATTCGGAGACTCAGGGGTCTCCCGGAAGCCTCTCTCCAGGTGCAGGAGGTCCTGGTATGGCAGCTCAGCTCCCTCAGGGGCACTGGCAGCTGGGTTGGGCTCATTCTCAGCCACAGCAGGCTGGCCCACAAAGCCTGTGTGCAGGAAAACCAGGCTCCCAGCTGTCAGGTAGAGAGCCACCAAGGTAAAGAAACGGACTGGTTTCCTTCGAAAATACCGCTGGAACTTGACCCAGAGTTTGGCCATAGCAGGTTCATTCCGGACTCACCTCTTGGGGTCTAGTTGTGGGACTCAAAGAGGGAAGGAGTCATGTGGTAGAGGACTGGGAGGGGAGAATTCTCATCCAAAGCAGGCAGCCGTAGACCCAAGGTAGGTCTAGGTGGGTGTACTGCTTGTTATGGCTTAGATAAGACTATGAATAGCTCCTAATCTCTACAAGTTTGGGCTAACACAGTCAAGGTCAAGACCTCTTTCCAAGGGAGGTTGAAATGACAGAACAGTCTAGCAGGACTGTTAGCTCATGTCCAACACTGGCTGAAGATGGATCTTTAAGGAAGAAGAAACTAGAAAAGGTGGGTGTGAGGAGAACATCACCTGGGCTTCTGCTGGATGTTTTGAGCTAAGGAAAGAAGGATTCTGTCCTCAGAACATATCACGGGTATTCTTCTTTTGCTACATTTGATTCTTCAGCTCTGAAAGTTCTGGAGAAGGAAGGATCTTGTTACAGAAAGGCAGCTTGAAAGTTAATTGGCTGGTTCAAGTTTCTTCTCCCAATTTCTCAGCCTGAGATTGTAGGGCTGGTGACTTTTGGCTCCCTCCACAGAGGGTAAAGGCTCAGTGGACTCTCCAGGTGCACACCAACACAGCGATGGAGAGCTTTGGGCTAACAGATCTCCTTGCATGAGTGTTCCTAGGGCCAGGTCCCTGCAAAGCCAACAAAAACACTTATCAGAGGTGGGCTCATCTACCTCAAGGCTGCAGATAAGCAAACATTTTCCAACAATGCAAGGATAGGGGTTAGGGAGCAGGAATTTGAAATCAGATGCCTTGAGTTCAAATATTAGTTCTGTGAACTTAGGCAAGTGATTCGAACTCTATGGGACTCAGTTTCCTTCTTTGTTGGATTGGATTGAACCAATCAATTGACAATCATGTATTAAGTGCATACTATATACCAGAAATTATGCTTGGCACTGGGGAATACAAAGAAAAGCAAGTTAGGATTCTTTACACCCCACCATAATTCACCATGAGAAAATCAGAACTGAAATAGACCTTCCAGATTCTATTCCTTCACTCCAAAAAGGAGGAAACTGAGGCCCAGAGAAATGAAATGTCTACCCAAGGTCACACAGCAAATTCATGGCAGAGCCACGATCCAGGGTTACAAAACCCTATATACCCTTTACAACTCAGTGACTGGTTACTTTAAGGGAAATGAAGGCTGATGATTGGAAGGGCAGTGTCTGACCATCCAGTGCCATGTTCCTAGCCCCTGAGCATTGAAACACAACCTATTTTTAGCTCTACAGAAAAGCATTGGAGCACAAACCCATTAAAGAGCCCTGGCAGAGTAGATCCCCTCTACCCAAAGTGTAAGCACAGAATATCATTCTGGGACAGTCACTCCCTCCCCTGAGCAGGCAATTTGAAGAATTACTCAGAGTGCCTTTCCATTGTCTGAATGGGATCCAAGTGTTAGGAACTAGACACACCACTAGACCTCATTTTATGTGCCACTCAAAGGCTGCCTTCCTTGGACATTTGGACTTCTCAGAGTCCCTAGATTGACCTGAGAGGGCAGGTCTGGTGAGCTTCCCACACACTCTGGGGCAGTAAGGAACAAAGGGCTAGGAGCTAGAATGCAGCATGATTCTCAGGATTTAAACTCACAGAACTGTGCCTTAGAATCTCCCCTTAGTATACACACACACACACGCACACATGCATGCACACACGTGCACCCACACATGTACTTGTCCCGCCATTTAGGATTGTTATTGCTGTTGTTTGACCTGAGCCTATTAATTTCATTGGTTTGGGGGGAAACTCCTAGTGAGAAAGTTCTCCACGCTAGTTCAGATCAGAAACTCATTTATAACTTAAGCTCTTAGATACTGGGCTCTTGAGTCTTGTCATTGAAAGTCCAATTTTCCATTCAACTCTGGTCTTTTCATCAGAAATGCTTGAAAGTCCTCCATTTTATTGAATATCTACTTTTTCCCCAGAAGGATTATACTCAGTTTTGCTGGACAGGTGATTCTTGGTTGTAATCCTAGTTCTTTTACCCTCTAGATTATCATATTCTAAGCATTCTGATCCTTTAATGTAGAAACTGCTAATTCTTGTGTTATCCTGACTGTAGCTCCACAATATCTGGATTGTTTCTTTCTGGCTGCTTGCAATATTTTCTCCTTGACCTGGGAGCTCTGGAATTTGACTGTAATATTCCTGGGAGTTTTCATTCTGGGATCTCTTTCAAGGGGTGATTGGTAGATTCCTTCCATTTCTATTTTACCTTCTGGTTCTAGAAAATCAGGACAGCGTTTCTTGATAATTTCTTGAAAGATGATGTCTAGGCTCTTTTTTTTAAATCATAGCTTTCAGGTAGTCCAATAATTCTTAAATTATCTCTCCTGGATCTTTTTCTGCTCTTTGCTTATTTTTTTCTATACTATTTGTTGACTTTTAACTCTATGCTTCAGTGGGGCTCTACTTTCAGAGTAGAGGGGGCACTGTCCCAAGCTTCAAGTTTCAGCTGTTTTCAGAGATAATTCTGGAGACCTGCAAGTTTTCAGTTCATCCAAGGTTGTATGATTTAGGGAGAGCTGTGTTTACCTGGCCTGTGCTCTGGTCTGTGAGTGATCACAAGCACTCTTTTCTGCCCAAGAACTGTGACCAGATTCCCTGCTCTCCTTGTAGTTGCAAGCTCTTGTCATGCGACTAGCTCAGCTCACCACAAGAGCAAGGATCCTATAAACTCTGAAGGGATAAGGCCAGCTTAACCTTCTATCTTGAATGTGCACTAACGAGGCAGGAGACAAGATGGGAGACAAGATGGAAGCAACTCCGTTTAATTTTAACAAAGCATTCACTTAAGTAGGAAGGTAACAGGAACTTCTTCTCAAGTCCTGAGGACGTAGAGCTCATGCTGTGCTAAGGACAGTGCCTGTACATCCTGTGCACTTATCTGACTCCAATCCCAGATAAACTGTTAATGACCATACAATAAGTAGGGGAGTTAAAGATTGTTAAAGATCCACAGAATGGAGCACCGAACCAGGCAACCTTTGCTCATAGATCAGTCACCTGAGAGAGGCCTCTGCCCATCAGTGAGACCTCATGAGCAGCCTGTGGCCCTCAACACCCTTACGGATCCCCGGCAACTCCCCCTTTTTGTTTTTCTTGGAGATGGAGCATATGAAGCTCAGTATCAAAGTCCTTTATCTGATTAGCTATGCACCTGAGCAAACACGGTCCAAAACAGCATGGCCAGCAAAATCAAACATAATGGCAATAAAGAAGACAATAGAGATATAAACCCATGTCCAAGGTTATTAAAAGGGTTATGGAGTTTATCTAGCCAATCAAGTATATGTTGGGCAGTTTTATCTGGCATCAAATCCTTATCAGCCGCCCTTGTAATATCTTTAGCAATGTTGTATAAGTCATCAATATCCACTGCAATAGTAGAATTCCCAAACAGCCCATTTAGATGTCTACGTATTCTTTGCCAATCCCATTGGGATTTATTGTATTTAACATTGGTAAGGCAAATGAATTCATACCTATAATCACATTTCAAACGTGTTCTATATTCTAAAATATCCAATTCATCACCTATTTCGATAATGGTTTCCTTCATTCCCTCAAGTATATGGTAAAATTCATCATCTATCCTTTTTTGTGTTTGAAAACCCTTTGATACATTATGAGCTAATTGATTCATAAAATCAGCTTGAACCATTTCATTTCTTGTGATAGATGTAGATTGAGATAAAGATACAAAAGCAGTTATGATAGCTATAAGTGAAACAATTCCTAATACTACACAAGAAATACATCTCTTTTTCCTAGCAACTGCTAATTGATTACTTTGGTCTATTATTCCAAAAATATGATCAGAACGTGACTCATACCAATCTTTGCTTTTCATAGGCACCAAGGCAAACTTTTGTTGTGTAATAACAAAAATAATTTGGTCTCTAATCTTGGTTCCTATACATTCAGACACCCTGCAATTAATACAAGTGACATTATATTCCCCTGAATCCATGGCCGTTATATTAACATTCTGTGCTCTTCCCCACATAAATGCATGATTATCAGTCAAACAAGCTCACATTGTCATATTATCCTGGAAGGTCCCTTGCAAAATCATGATGTTTATGGGGCCTAAGGCTGCCCACGCCTTCCACAACTGATTTTCAACCCCTCTGTCATGAAGGGAAACCCACTGAGGAAATGGAAACCCGCCAAAAGCCCAAGTATGATTGTTTTTCTCCCTAATATAATTGTGCCAGGATTGTAACGTAAATTTCTTTTGTAACACAACACCATGATGTTCTGAAGTATGACAAGATAACCAAGGAGGATACCCTAAGCTCTTGCTAATCGGTGTCACATGATAGCATGGCTTTGAATTACTTGGACGTCTGATAGGTGTGTCATTAACACACTGTGACCCCAAGATGCCCATGTAAGTAACCTTATAAAATTGAAAAAAGATAACAGTATAAGGAGGGGGTGCTGTGTTATTAAACACATACCCATCAAAACGGTGGTGACATTAAATAATTGTAAACACATGGAGTTTTTGGTGTCATTGCCTTTTGTAACACAAATAGGCGGCACCAAAGCCACACCAGTAAAGTTCATTTTTACAATGTGTTGAGAGAGGTTCTTAAGTGATATCAAATGAAATTCCTTGCCAAAACCTGTGGAGGTATTTCCTTGCAGAATGACCTCAGGTATTGTCTCTCCCCATGTAACTAGTCTGGGCCATCGTGGTTTTGTCACAAAAGCCCATCATGTTGTATTTCCTGTCTCTGCTGCTGCTGTATTCTGTATCCCTGCTGATGATAACGACAAGAGGCACAGCTTGGTTAAAAGTTCTCGTAGTGCCTTCTTCTTATTCTTTCGGTTCATTCAATTCCTGGCCAGCCTGTGTTTTCTTTTCTGCTTGCCTTGTTCCTTCTGAATGGATAATACAGACATCCTTTGTTCTGACCCAAAGTTCTCCATCACCTGTGAAAATAAGAACAAACCCTTGCCCCCAGGTTAGCACTTGCCCTGGGCCCTGCCAGACACCTTCAACTATTTAGTGGTGTCATTAGTACTTTTGTCATTTCCTGCCAGATATTTCATTGCAGGGGAGAGGTTACAACTATCAAATTTTAAATAATTTATAGTTTAGAGTGCAGTGTTCAATTGATGCCAAGGGGATCCCTTAGCTCCCCCTTTTTGTTTTTGAAGCACCATTTTCAAGGTACGATTGGCACATTCAACTATGGCCTGACCACGAGGATTATAAGGAAGGCCAGTAGTGTGACTAATAGAGAACTCAGTACAAAACTTTTTAAAACCCTGCAAAATATATGCAGGACCATTATCAGTTTTTAAGCATTGAGGTGGGCCAGCAAAGGAAAAACAATGAAGCAAATGATTAATAACATTGTGAACAGCCTCACCCACTTGAGCAGTAGCAAAAATAAAGCCTGAATAAGTATCAATAGAAACATGAACATATTTTTGTCTTCCAAAAGGAGAATAATGAGTAACATCCATTTGCCATAAGGTGGTAGGTGTAAGTCCCTTGGGGTTATGGACATCAACATGGAAAAGGGGCTGAAAAGGCACACAAGTAGCACAGCATTTAACAATTTCATGTGCTTGTGATTTTGTTATGCCATATAAAGTTCTTGAAGACCTAGCAGATAAATGTAATTTGTTATGACTATTCCTTGCTATTTCCACATTCGTTGTTAAAGACTTATCAACAATATCATTACCTTCAAAAATTGGTCCTGGGGCAAGAGTGTGGGAACAAACATGCAAAACATAAAATTTTTCTGTCCTATTCTGTATCATAAGTTGTATATCATTAAGCAGCTGATATATATTGTTACCAATATTTTTTATTACAGCAGTCTTTAGATGTTTTAGAATTCCTTTAACATATTTACTATCTGTGCTAATATTCATTGGCTCCTCATATTTTTGAAATGCACAATAGACAGCATATAATTCATTCTGTTGTGTGGATATAAAGGGTGTTTCAATCACATGTAACTCCTTTCTTTTAGGGCACCAGATAGAGGCCTTATTCATCTTAGTGGCATCAGTAAAGACATTAATCCCATGTACGGTTCACCTGCTGTAAGTGTGGGTTGTATCCAAGGCCAATTCTCAAAGATTGCATGATATTTAAGGGGTTTCCCATACACAATTTTCAAATTGATATTCACTTGCCAGTTAGGCATTGTTTGTATTGCCATTTCAAGTATTTGTTGAGAAAATGGAAGGTGTATGACTTCCGGATGTGCACCACATAATGTTAAACACCTGTTATCAATTTTATATATTGAGTCCCCTATTAAGGCCATATAATTACTTAAAGCATTTTTTGACTGAGATGGTAAATATACCCATTCTAAAAGCCTTTGTTTCTGATGTATCACTGCTGTTGGAGAATTTGGGGTGCTAAATATAGAAGCCTCCACACTTTCATGCCTATCAATCCTGTTTGTGTGTGCTCCAACTACTTGTTCCTGAATATACAACAATGTTTGCTTTACCTCAGGGGGTCAGTATCCAGGGTGAATCTAATTGAGGATCACCTCTAAGGCAATCATACAAGGGTATCAATTCATAATTTGGAATGCCTATCTGTGATGGAAGCCACTGTATATCTCCTATAAGCTTCTGAAAATCATTAAGTGTTTTCAATTTTTGTAGGTTTATTGTTGGAGGATGTAGAACTATTTTTTCTTGAAGTATCTGGTGACCTAAGTATTGATATGGAGGATGTTTTTGAATTTTTTCTGGGGCTATTTGAAGCCCATGACTTTGCAACAAATTTTGTATTTTTAACAAGATTTCTTCCAACACTTCAGGATTGGGATGAGCACATAAAATGTCATCCATGTAATGTATCATTTTTAGCTTTTAGTAAAAAAGCAATCTTTTAAATCAATAACTATCAAAGGCTAGGAAGTCATAAAGCATCGTTAATTTTCCTGACTTCTTTGCAATAATAAAAACAGGTGAATTTTAAGGAACCCAAACAAGTTCATTAGATTTCATTTTGTATTTTGTCAGTTTTATGGATAGAAAAAGCACAAACAGTGAGTAGGAGAAAATAACAGCTCTCAGTAAATGTAAAATATCGTGCCCACAAATTAAGGGGAAATGAATTGAGTTTAAGCTATCTGTTATCCTAGTAGTTTAACTTCACCTTAAAATAATTTACTAGTGGTGATTTATTAGGCAAGCTAAAGGTAATTAATATCTGTAAAAAGTCATATGAAACTTATTAAAAATTATCAAGGAATCTTGATTAATTTGTAACATTTTAGTGGTATACCTGCAGATTGTAGAACAATATACCTAAAGTAAGCAAAGGGTGACACCCTCTGTACCCTTTCAGAGGTAATTATAAATCTATGAGACTGAAAGGCTTGTTGACTGAAAAGCTTGTTAAAACTTGGGCATTAATAAGGAGAGTTTGGTAGTAGTAGGACAACTGCAAAGTTTGCCATCCATATAATAAATTATTTTTGTCTGGGAATATTTCTGACTAACAAGTTTAATAGTGTTATGAACAAAATTTCTGCACATGGTAAGAAAAATTCCTCCTTAAAGGATCATAATAGGGAAAATGGGAAATACTGATTTAATGAGACAACCATACCCAAATTCAAGCTCAAAACAAAGTTATTTATAGTTCTAACAGTCTTTTACCTCAAGCAGTAAGTTTCACTGATTATGGCTTAAAGCCAGATACAGTTAATTATTTTCATAGAAGAGTAATAAGCAATAAAGATTTACTAGGACTCACATACATAAGAAATTTTGCTTAACATCCTTTCTTTCCCACATTTAAACTTGTCTTGGTGAAAAAGCCAATTATTAGAAATTATTTACATAAAGTTGCAATTTCTCAGTAAGCTACATGAATTGTTTAGGAACTCAATGACATAAACAAATTCTTCTCTCAGAGCAGATGACCTTGGTGCACAGCTGTTAGGAGCTTTTGGCAAGCTTACAAAGTTAAGGGAATTGCCTTGTGCCCCTCCTTTTCACTCAGAAGTAATTAAGAATTCTAGGTCTTAACTTTAAAACAGTAACTTCAAATAACTTAGTTAACAATTTGGTAATTTTCCTGAGTGATAGTTAAATTGTTTTAGCTCTAAGCTGTTCTTTAATCATAGGCAAAGACGGAAATACCTGCTTTTCTAAATGACAGTTATAAAACCTCATAGAACAAGATTAACCGGACTTGATAAAATAATTTAGCTGGATTTACACAGTTATTTCACTACCTTTCAGTTTCTTTTAGTTCATGTTTTAATAACATCTAAATTATTAAAAATTGCTTGATATAACACATAAAAGTGTACCAATTTGTAATGAGACTAGATTTTTAAAACTTGAAACATGCATATCGCTAATGTGAATGAACTAAATTATCTTTAGATTGTGTTCCAATATTTGATTTGAAGAGGAAAACTCCTCCTTATCTTCTCCTTCTTTCTCCCCCACCCCAACCTGGCCAGGGTTGGAATTTGAGAGAAAGGAAGAGAATATTTTTCAACATAATCTTTCAATCTTACACCCAAAGCTTTGGCCAGAGCTTTAGAATGCAAAAAAGAAAGAGATTTTTTTCTCCAAAAGTTTCCAAATCTTTTACTCTCAAATCATCTACTTCTGCTATTCATGCAAACAGATTATACTATTCTTTCTACCCATACTTTTCTTATTCTTGTATGCTTAAACTTTCTTGCCTTTTTTCAAATTATAAAACCTAAATAATGAAGTACCTTTTTCTCCCATTCTCTGCCCCATCCACCCGCTCCTGGGAATGCGGCTGGTGTTAGGGAGGGGGAAGGGGAGAAAGTCACTAACAGCATTTCAGCACAGACCATCATTCACACAGACACAGACAAACATAGAATCAAATGAGAGGGAGAATCCAAAAGTGAGAAACTTGTCAGAAATTCCCTACACAAATGAAATAATACCATTTTTATTTTATTTTATCTTTTCTTTTCATGGTATTCTAAAACCAGGCAAAATCTCTTAAGGTTTTGGTTTTTATAAAAGGAAACTTTTTCACTTTGTAATGCTCCACAATGTCTACAATATGGTGCTGTGACTACAAGTTTCTTTTCTACTTCCCCTTGGGGATTTTTGAAATTCCTCACGGCACATGGCAGGAGCTTCCTTTGTTCTCACAGCTCCTGAAACTTTCTAATTCTTTGTGCATCTAATATCCTCCCATGGGGGAGGGGGTTCTGGCCATTCCTCTGCCTGCTCCGTTTTTAATCCAGCTAAGTCAGAATATAACCTATAAATCTTGGGTCTGTTCTCTCAGGAGATCCAGCTCTACTATTGTTAGGTGAGCACAAAAGAGGAAGTTGAGTACAGGCAAGTAACTTTCTTTTCTCACCCTGTATTTCAGCTTGCAAGCCCATTTTTATAAGATTACAGATAGTAAAAGTAGCCAGAGGGACTGATTTCGGGCCTTTGGTGTTATAAAATTCTGTCAATTGTTCTCCCACTATTTTCCATTGTTCTAAATCTAAATTCCCTTCTCTGGGGTGCTGTGGAGATTTTATATCAATAATATCTAGAAACTCTCTTATTTTCTTAGGAGTTACCAAGCACCCCTGTTCCTCAATCACTTTATATATTACTCTAACATTCTGTTCCTTATCTGAGAGTTTACCTAGATTTTGCCTCATGATAAGACTTTATCTTACCTCTCCATAGTCTTCTGCCATGGGATACGATTTGGAGACCTCTCACAAGGAGGCTGCCTGGCTTCCCAAAGACCTTGGTGTCCTGACCGTGGGGTGATTTCTCTGCCTTTTCTCCGGCTTTTCTCCGGCCTGGCCCTTCGCTTTTCAGGCTAAAGAGGGTCCCACATTGTGGATCGTGGGTTGTTTTCTCAGTTTACTCTGCTGCCTACCCTTCAGTCTTCAGACTGCCAAAGGGGGCCCCACGTTGGGAGCCAGTTTGTCGCGTGACTAGCTCAGCTCACCACAAGAGCAAGGATCCTACACTGACTCTGAAGGGATAAGGCCAGCTTAGCCTCTATCTCGAATGTGCACTAATGAGGCGGGAGACAAGATGGGAGACAAGATGGAGGCAACTCTGTTTAATTTTAACAAAGCATTCACTTAAGTAGGAAGGTAACAGGAACTTCTTCTCAAGTCCTGAGGACGTAGAGCTCATGCTGTGCGAAGGGCAGTGCATGCACATCCTGTGCACTTATAAACTGCTAATGACCATACACTAAGTAGGGGAGTTAAAGATTGTTAAAGATCCACAGAATGGAGCATCCAACCAGGCGACCTTTGCTCATGGATCAGTCACCCGACAGGGGCCTCAGCCCATCAGGGAGACCTCCTGAGCAGCCTGTGGCCCTCTATATCCTTACCGATCCCCAGCAAGCTCTGATGCGCTAGTGCTCCCCCCTCACCCTGAGACTGAGAGGGAGGACTGCGACCCAGGTCTAAGAATGGGCAACACAAGAGTCTGCCCCTGCTGCATGCAAGAAGAACCCTACAATCTTCCGACCAGTTGTCTGACCCCCACTTACCGTCTGTGGACTGAGACATCCAGGCCACTGCCGCCACTGATCCTGCTACCCCCAAGGCCTGTTCCTGATCTCCTGAGGTCCAGGTCTGTGCAGTAGCAACCTGTGCTGGACTGCACTCCACTCTCACTCCAGGAGAGACTTTTTTGGCCGACTTTTTATGGTCCCAGGCCAAGCCTTACTAGGTCATTGTTTGGGTCATCATCAACTTAGAATGAATGTAAATAGCAATTGTTTCTGTTTTGGCCAGAGACCCTGAGGGTCTTCCCCTCCCAGATTAAATTTTTTTTTAAAGAAGTCATTCTCAACTTCTTTTCTTTTTAAGCCTTAATCATTGAATGGGTGTTTCCTCAGTCAAACTGAGACCCATTAAATACTTTAGCTTAAAAAGGCCAAGGTCCCCTTCTGCTTCCTGGGCCATCTCCAGTCATCCTGATCCATATCTGGCCACTGAAACCAGGTGGCTCCGGAAGATAAAGTGAGGCTGGTGACTGCACCGCCCTCCCTCACTTAAATCCAATTCATTTGCATGTCACTGTATCACCTCCCTGAGGTCATGGTCCTCTTTACGAATGAAAGACAAACAGCAAGCAAGCCAAGCTTCTAAGTTGCCTTGGACTGGAAAATTGTTTCACTCAGTCCTTTTGTGTGTTCTGCTGCTCCAGAATTTGTCTTGAGACATTATTTAAAGTGTTTTGGAGGAGTTTTGGAGAGAGAGATCTTTTTGTCCACTATCTTGGCTCTGTTCATAGATATAGGGCTCTCAACCCTGTGTGTATGTGTGTGTGTGTGTGTGTGTGTGTGTGTGTGTGTGTGTGAGTGTGTGTGTAGAAGGTGAGGGAAAGAGGGTGTGGACTCCATCTCAGAGTGTTTTTATTTTTTTTAATAATTAATTTACTTATTTTTAGTTTTCAACATTCACTTCCGTAAGATTTTGAGTTTTAAATTTTCTCCCTCTCCTTCCTCCCTTCTCCCCAAGACAGCATGCAATCTGATATAGGCTCTACTTAAACATTCATATTAAACCTATTTTCACATTAGTCATGATGACTACAAGAAAGAAGAAACAAAACAAAACAACAAAGGAAAAGGAGAACAAATAGTCTGCTTCCATCTGCATTCAGACTCCAAAGTTCTTTCTCTGGCTATGGGTAGCATTTTCCATTGTGAGTCTTTTGGAGTTGTCTTAGATCCTTGCGTTGCTGAGAAGAGCTAAGTCTCTCAAAGTCAGTCATCACACAATGTGGCTGTCACTGTGCACAATGTTCTCCTGGTTCTGCTTGCTTCACTCAGCACCAGTTCATATTAAGTCTTTCCAGGTTTTTCAGAGGGATTTTAAATGTGTAAAATACATTTACAAGAAAGGATTACAAAAGAAATCAATCAACCAACACTGAAATACAATGATCAGAATACATATTTTTTAAAAACAAGTTTGCAAAGCCTGAGTCTAAGAACTTTGCTTTTGCCCTAGGATGCTGTCAGAAGGGTAAACCATGAAAGTGTGAAGTCCTTAGGGCTAGAAGTCACCCAGATGCCCCCTTGCCTTCACATTGGGCCACTTCAACAAGTTAAGACTCTTATCTGTTTGTTAAGAATTTCTCCCTGCTCTCATACCAAACAACTCTAATTCTTGGTTTTTCCCTGGACAATCAATAAGCATTTATCAAAAACCAACTATGTACCAGGGGCTAAAGACACAAAGACAACGTCAAAATCTCTGCCCTCAGGAGCTTACTATCTAGCTGAGGGAGACATGCCCCCAGTCTCTATCTTATTTGTACATAACTGTTTTTGTGTTCTCTCTCCCATTAAATTATGAGCTGATTTGGGGCAGGGACTGTCTGTTGCCCCTTTATGTGCCCCTAGAGCTTGGCACAGTGCCTAGCACAGAGTAGGCACTTAATAAATGCTTATTGACTAATTTGAGGGAGAAGATTATAAACTAAGCTAAATTGGAATTAGAGGGTCTGGATTAAAATCCTGGCTCTGTAAATAAACCACTTGTGTGACCTTGGACAAGTCATTTAATAGCACTAAGCTTCAGTTTCCTCTTTAAAATGAGGGGATTTGGGGGCAGCTAGGTGGCACAGTGGATAGAATAGTGGCCCTGGAGACAGGAGGACCTGAGTTCAAATCCAGCCTCAGACATTTGACAGTTAGTAGCTGTGTAACCCTGGCCAAATCACTTAACCCCATTGCCTGGCTAAATACATACATACACACATACATACATACATATGCATATATGTGTGTGTATATATGTATGTGTGTATGTGTGTGTGTGTGTGTGTGTGTGTGTGTGTGTATACATATATATGTATTTTTAAAGGGGGCAGCTAGGTGGCACAATGGATAGAGCACTGGCTCTAGAGTCAAGAGGACCTGAGTTCAAGTTCAACCTCAGACACATAATACTCACTAGTTGTGTGACTCTGGGTGAGTCACTTAACCCCAATTGCCTCACCAAAAAAGAAAAAAGAGGGGATTTGACTAAATGGCCTTAAGTCTCTTCCCACCTTCTATCTACGATCTTATAAAATCACATTTTCTTGAAGTTTCCATTTCTTCATCTGTAAGGAGTTGGATTAGACCATCCCAATGATCTTAATTCCTTAATACAAACCCTTCTCCTTGAGGTTTAGTAGAAAGATAACTGGATTTAGAGTCAGAAGTTGTTGTTCAATGGTATCTAACTCTTCGTGACCCCTTTTGGGGTTTTCTTGGCAGAGATACTGGAGCAGTTTGCCATTTCCTTCTCCAGCTCATTTTACAAATGAGGAAACGGAGGTAGACAGGGTAAAGTGACTTGCCCAAGACCACACAGCTACTAAGTGTCTGAAGCTGGATTTGAACTCAAGTCTTCTTGACTCCAGGCCCAGTACTCTATCCACTGTACCACCTGCTAGCTGCTATTGGATTCAGGTGACCCAGTTCAAATCCTGGCTCAGCCATTCACCAGATCTGGGACATTGGTCAAGGCATTCAAACTCTCTAGGCCTCCGTTTCTTTTTCTGTAGGATGAGAGAGTTGGACTAGGTTCCAGAAGGGACCCCAGAGGTCATTTGCTCCGACCCCCTCATTTGACAGAGGAGGAATCTGAAGTCAAGTAATTCACCAAAGGTCACACGGGTAGTAAACTTCAGCTAGGGCACTTAAACCCGGGTCTTCTGACTCCAGCAGCTGGTTCTGGCCACTGTACTGTACTGCCCCCTTAGAGAATGGCCATTCCAAGTCCAAATCCAAACTAGATCTCCTCTGGGTACAGTGAAAACATTGTGTAAGTTGGAAGTCAGTAGAGCTGGGTTCAATTCCCAGCTCTGACCTTTCTACTTTTGTGACCTTGGCCAATCCCTTCTCAGACTCCCTTTTCTCATATGTAAAATAAAGAGGTTGAAATGGATGGTTTTTCTGGCCCCATCCAGCTCTAAAATCAGTGATTCCCCTCATTCTGTTTTTCTTGGAAAACCTCTATAAAGGCCCTTTATGGATCAGAAAACATAAAATTATCCCCCAGCCTTCTCCTCACCAGGCTTATGGATCCCAGTACCTTGAATCCAAATCCCTTTTTATCCTACTTCAGATTTTCAGAGTATGAAGATTCCAGGACCCTGGAGAGGGCCAGCTAGCCTGGCCCTCGGCCTCTCCTACTGGCTTCCTCCTTCCCCTCAGCACAGAGTTCTCATACTAGGATGGCCAATTGTTTAAGCAAAGGGCATAATGAAATACCCTTAGAAGGCTACAGTAAAAGCCGATTTGGTGTTGTTTTCTAGGCGTCCTTCCTAAGCCCAGAATTTCATCAGTCAACCCAGTTTCAGGGAAGGCTCTTTGGTCCATTCAGAGAAATTCATCAGTTTTCCTGTTTGTCATTGCCAGCCAGCTCCCATGGAGAGGGGGTGATCATTAGCCTGAGGGAATGTCACTCCACAGGGACTGAAATGGGATGTCAGCAGGACACATGCAGGTGGGCCAGGCTTAGGAAGTCAGGCCACTAGACAGTGCCCAGGGGCTTGTGCCATCACTGATCAACAACCCACAACCCCCCTTTTCAGCTCCTAAGCCTCTTGGGGGCCCAAACCAGCTCTTTTTTGCTCATTATTTATATTCCTAGTACTTAGCCGAGTGCCCAGAACATAAGAAGGGCTTAAGAAGCAGAATCACAACAGGCTAAGATGGGGAGATTCTTGGAAATTGTCCAACACCAATCCTACATTTTATACAAGATGATACTGAAGCCCACATAGGGAAATGGTCTTGCTCAAGTCAAGAGCAAGGTCGTTGCAAGTCAGTGGCAAAATGAGGACTAGATTCCAGATTTCCTAATGCTTCTTCCATCATTTTCACTACAACAACCCATTGTCAGCCCTCAGAAGCAATATTTAAAATGCAGCCACCTCTCAATTATTTGTGCATGGTTGCCCTACCTTGCCAGGTATCCACAACAAGTTTTGGGTTCTAGGGTTGGCTTTCCCACAGCTGTTCAGCCCAAATCTAGGCCTTCTCTCCCTGGACTTAGAGCAAGCTTATCATTGTTTCAGTCAGTTTTCAGTTTTGTCTGATTCTTCCTGACCCCATTTGGGGTTTTCTTGGCAAAGATACTGGAGTGGTTTAACCTTTTCTTCTCAGCTCATATCACAGATGAGGAAACTGAGGCAAACAGGGAGAAGTGACTTGCTCAGGGTCCCACAACTAGTAAATGTCTGAGGCCAGATTTAAACTCATGATTCCAAGCCCAGTGCCCTATCCACTGTGCCACCTAGCTGCCCTGGGCCTCAACTTTCCCATCTGTAAAATGAGGAATCACTAATTTAGAGCTAGAAGAGGTCTAAAGGGTAATCAAATCCCCCTCATTTTACAGGTGAGGAGGCTGAGGCCCAGAAATACTAAGTAACCCACTCAGGGTCACACAGTGGATCAGCAAGTGCCCGAGACAGGATTCAAACCCAAGTCTTCCTGAATCCAAGCCCATTATTCCATCCACTATGCCTTGATGAAGGTTTGGGGCTATATGATCTTTCAAGTCAATTCCAACTCTATCACTATAATTATTATAATATTAACCGTCATTATCATCAACAACAGCTAGGGGTACATGGCTACTTGAAGGTGTCGCTTCAGGCCTCTGATTCTTTGCAAATGAGGCTCTCAGGTAATGGTATTGATTGGTTAGAAATTCCATCAATTTCATTGATTTGGACCTGAGGGGGAGGAAGTCCTATTATTCTTCCCTGAGAGAGTTTGGGGGGGGGGGAAGGGCCCCAGTTATTGGAACTAGCCTCATGACCCACAGAGTGCTACCTAACACTAATCAAATACTATCTTTTCCTTCCCTCATCACTCCAGCCTAGAGTAACTCCTCTCTCCTCTCCCGCTTGTCTGGACCACCCTTTTGGCACTGACCCTTTGATAGGGAGTCAACTTGGTATAGTGGACTCTTGCCAGGAAGACCCGGGTTCAAATCCTTCCTTTGATATTTATGAGCTGTGTGACCCTGGGCAAGTTACTTAACCTCTATTGGCCTCAGTTTCCTCAACTGGACAATAGGGATAATAATGGCAACACCCCACATACACCCACAGACAAGAGTGTTGTGAAGATCAAATGAGATATTTGTAAAAAGTGTTTGGCACATAGTAGGTGCTTAATAAATACTTACTTCTTTCCTTCTTGAAAGGAGGAAGGAACTTAAAGGTCATCTGGTCCAGGTGTGTCAAACTCATATAGACTCAGAAAACCACAAATTATCATTATGTATGTTGTATTACATTTTTGTGTATTTTGTTAAATACGTTCCAGTTACATTTTAATCTGGTTCCCTGACACAAAGGAGCTTTCCTGGCCAAAGGAGTTTTGTTGGACTAATCTAGTCCAATCCCCTCATTTTTTAGGAAACTGAAGTCTAAGTTAAGTGACTTGCCCAAGGTCACACAGGGAAAAAATGGTAGAACCAGTATTGAAACCCAAATCTGGGCTTCCTTGTGAGTTGTTGGGTCCTCCTTTAGAAGACCAGTGTGCCCGAGAGATTTGGTGGCCAAAAATTCCACTCCATTTGAGCCTTTGTGTAGAGGCTGAAGGGAGAGAGGAGAGAGAAAGGAGACAGGGCAGAGCTGCTATGATATCTGCCTGCACTGGGGACTAAGTCAGAGCTGTCTGCAGAGAGTAGTATTGAGAATCAGTGGTGCCCAGGCTCCCAGTCTTCCTGAGCTGGTCCTGTCAGAGTTCTCTTGTTAGAAAACCCAAATCCCTGGCCCTTCGGATTTCCATTCCAGATATAACAGTCCTTGTAGAGTTACAGGGATCTAGGAACTCAGACTTAGAAAATGTCCCTGAGCCGAAGACAAGAGAAGCGTGTACTGACTTGGACTTGGACCCAGATGGGGTCTTAGACATGGTCTAGTCCAGGGGTGGGGAATCTTCAGCCTCAAGGCCACATGTGAGCCTCTAGGTCTTTGGGTATGTCCTTTTGACCGAGTCTGAGTTTTACAGAACAAAAACTTTTATTAAAGGGATTTATTCTGGGAAGTTTGGATTCAGTCAAAGGGCTGAACTTGAGGACCTAGAGGGCCACATGTGGTCTTGAGGCTGCAGGTTCCCCACCCCTGGTTTAGTCCAACCCCTTTGCACAAATGGGGAAACTGAGGAAGTTACGTGACTTTCTCAAGGTCACCAAGGAAGTTCAAAGCAGAACTAGAATTCTGATCCTAGTTCTTCGACTCTGAAGCCAATGCTCTTTCCATTAGGTCATCTAATTTAGCACTTAGCACACTGCCTGGCACATAGTAGGTGCTTAATAAATATTTATTAATTGATTATTGATTGATTGATAAATCCAACTCCATTGTGCAGGTGAGGAAATTGAGGCAGAGAGAGGGGAAATGACTTGCCCAAAGTCAGACAGAGAAGTAGGGGCAGAGCCAGGAGCCGGAGTGTATCAGATCTCTCAGGTACCATATTTAGAGGGGCCTCTGGCAATGATCCAAAAGAATGACTTTTATAGAGGCAACTTCAGTCCAGGAGTGAAGGACCAAGGGGCAGATTTTTCATCACGCATGAAAGGGTGAGGCCAGCTCAGACTTTACCTTGGTGCACATTGGCCCTATGGATAGTAGAGGGGATGGTGAACAAAAGGGCAGAGGAAAAGGTGGGAGGAGTGGGGGAGGGTGGAAATAAGGAGACAGGAGTCTCTGCCCCATCTGCCGCTCAGAGCTGTTCCAGAAAGTCCTGTGATTCTTTATCATTTCAGTTCATATTTAATTATCTCTTGACAAGCACCAGACCCACCCTAAAGATAGTTCTGGTCCCTAAGGAGCTTCTTCCTGGAAGGAACAGCATCCCGGACAGCTTTGATATTCCCTGTTCTAGGCTTTACCCACCTCTGATATTTCCCCGCTTCTCCCAAGCTCTGACATTCCATGTTCCAAGGCCCCTCCCAGCCCTGACATTTTCAGTTCTATGGAACCATCCTACACTTCCCCAGAGGCAGCTAGGCTGAGAGAGGGCAGAGGCCTGGGGTGCCATTTAGCTGTTGATGTTGGTAAACATTTCCTGACTGGAAACAATAAGACAAGTCCATTATCTCATCTAGACAATTAGCAGAAGTATTAATGAAATATATGCAAATGTGCACTAATTGACCTGAGACACAGCAGTTCCTGGTGGAGAGGGATGAGCTCCAGATGGCTTAATGATAGTGATTTAAGACCCTCCTTCAGACTCTTCACCTCTTCCTATGAATCCAAAAGGAAGATTGGGGCTCTGCTCAATTCCCAGCTGAGAAAATGGCCCTCCCTGCTTGTGTTTAAAAAGGAAAAACAGGCCTGTCTTTGGGCTGTTAATGCCAGGGTTTCAAAAGCTCTGGCTTTTCATGGATTTACTTGAAGGTTGTGTCTGTGGTCATATGGAGCAGCTACAAAAGCTGGAAGGCTCTACCTCAGCTCATCCTCACCCCACTCATGCTCATGTAGGAGCTTCAGATGTAGGAAGCCTTCCAGCTCATTGCCCTAAACTCCTCCTTAGACCTTAGGAAATAGAATGTCAGAGCTGGAAGGAATCTTAGAACAGGGAACGTCAGAGCTGGGAGGGGCCTTAGAACAGAGAATGTTAGGGGTGAAGGACCCTAGAACCTATAATGTCAGAGGTGGAAGGAAACTAGAACAGAAGTCACACCTAGGACTTTACAACCTCGGATGTCAAAGCTGTGAAGGCTCTTAGACCACAGAATGTCAGAGCTGGGAGGGGTCTTAGAATATGGATTGCCTGAGTTGGAAAAGACCCAACAGGTAACCTATTCTAATCTTTACTCCTGTACAATATCCTAAAAAGGGATCATCCGTTTTCCATTTGAATACCTTTAGTGGTGGTGAACTCATTACCCATTTGTATATTCTATTCCAACTTTGGACAGCTATGATTATTAGAAAGTCCCTTCTTACACAAAGCAGAAATCTGTGCCCAACATCCCTAGTCAGTTTTTTTGACTGGTTCTGAGCTGAATGAATTGCAAGCCCTCTAGATCCTGGTTGCCCTGCTCTGGACACATCTTGGTACTTCTCTCTAATTCTTGTGAGCCCCCTCCCCACCCAAGACCTTTTCCTAATAGTTCCTGCTTGTCCAGGTTTTTCCTTCCATGCAGTCGGTACTCAGAATTAGGCACCAAACTCCAGATTCCCCCCATGTGGCACTATCCCAACTGTCTGGCCTCCTGAGCTAGAATCCTCTCCCATGGCCTCCAGCCGTGGCATCCCTGGCATCCGGCAACAAGTGAAGCTGGCCATAACGTTTGCACCCTGGAGCAAGAAGTATCAGAATCATTACCCAAAGAAACAAAATTAAAGTATTTATTTATAATGTGCACCATATGTTCCATCAATATTTCCTTTTTTTATTTAATTAAGTCACGGCAGATGGTAAGGGCGTTCAAGGCCATTAAGCTAATGGCACTTAGTATCCCCATCTATTTCCTTCACTTTTTAGTGGGATAAATGGAAATGGATGAAGGCAGCGAACTGTGACTTTGGGAAGACAGTAAGGTGAGAGAGACACCCAGGAGCAGAGGGCAAGGGCAGCCTGGGCTTAGCCCAGTGCTCACAATCTAGATGCTCAAAGCAGAAAGCGGCAGAGACAGAAGGCCCTCCTCACACACAGAGCCTGCTTGAGCCCTTGGATGTAAGCACAAGGAACTTGGAACTTCGAATGGCATGGCTAGAAAGGACCTTAAAATATAGATGACCAGATTGGGGAAGGGGAGGGGGGATCTTAAAACAGAGAATGTCAGAGCTGGGAGGGGCCTTAGAACAGGGAATGTCAGGGCTGGGAGGGACTTTAGAACAGGGAATGTCAGAGCTGGGAGGGACTTTAGAACACATTGTCAGGGTTGGGAGAATCCTTAAGAACATGGAATGTTAGAATTGACCCTTCAGAGAAAAAAAATCACCATTGTATTATGATCCTATAATCCTGCTCCAATCTCTTCAATGTACATTGGTAGTACTCAAGACCCAGACAGAAATGACTTGGCTGAGGTCACACTGCTAGTAACTAGCCAACTAGGACTAGAACTCCATTCTAATCTAGTCTTGTGGGGCAACAAGGGCGGTGAGGGTGGGGAAAAGATCTGAGTCCATGTCATCTAAGAATAGGGTAGCTAGGGATGGCAGTGGAGACAGTACTGGATCTGGAGTCAGGAACACTCATCTTCCAGAGTTCAAATTTGCCCTCAGACTTTTACTGGCTACGTGACCCTGGGCAAGTCACTTCACCCAGTTTGCCTCAGTTTCCTCACCTGTAAAATGAGCTGGAGAAGGAAATGGCAAAACAATTCAGTGTCCTTGCCAAGAAAACCCCACATGGGGTCACAGAAAGTCAAACATGACCGAACAACATCTAAGAATCAGCTAAGGGAACTGGGGATGTTTAGCCTGAAGGAAAGAAGTCTCAGGGGGACCTGATGTCTTTCTTTGAAGTATTCTTTGAAGGGCTGTCTTGTGGAAAGCGAATTCTACTTGTCCTGGTTCGCTATGGAATACAGTAGCAGAAGTAGGGCAGAGGGGAGGGATCAACGTCTCTGGATTCAGGATTTGGGTTCACTTCCTCTCTTAGATACTAAGTATTGGAATTTGGGTAGGAATTTCCCTTTGTGAGTCTTCAGCTTCCTCCTCTGCAAAATGATCAACCCGCCAACAGGCATTTGTTCAATGCTTACTGTGTGCCAGCCTCGTGCTAATCACTAGAGACAGAAATGTAACGCCCTTAAAACAAGTAGCTCATTTTAAGCCTAAGGGCAATATACTGGCTCCTAAGGCAATATACTGGGGCAGCTAGGTGGTGCAGTGGATAGAACACTGGGCCTAGATTCAAGGAGACATGAGTTCAAATCCAGCCTCAGACACTATAGGTGACCCTGAGCAAGTCACTTAACCCCGTTTGCCTCAGTTTCCCATCTATAAAATGAGCTGGAGAAGGAAATGGCAAACCACTTCAGGATCTTTGCCAAGAAAACCCCAAATGGAGTTATGGAGAGTTGGACACAACCCAACAATAAATATCGATTGACTATTAACAATGACTGTCCTTGATATTCTTTTCTCTGTCACAGCTTAATCATCCTGAGCTCTTCTAAGATGAGCTAGAAATGCTAGGCTGGCTCCAACCTCCAATAGATACTCAGAATCTTTCCCCTTGCATCTGAGATCACATAGTCCTTTTATGCAAAGTCTTAGGGTGTGACCCAGTCTCTTATCCAATGGTTTTGATCATTCCAAGTGGTATGCTGGTCCCTGTTTGATTCAATCCAAAAGTGTTTTCATCACTTTTAAGTGGGTGGTATAATCAATGGAGCCCCATCCTTGTAAGTCAAAAAAGCAAAATCATGATCCCTACCCTTTGGGGTTAATTCAGGAGACAAGTTGCAAAGACCTCTGCACCTACCAGATATTTACAGCATGATGTCAGTGGGAAGGAGCAAGCTTTGAGGGGATTAGGAAAGGCCTCCAGTTGAAGGTGGCATTTGAGCTGAGTCTGGAAAGAAGCTTTATCTATAGTTCTTTCTGTCCTATGAAGTTTGCAAAGGAGCCTATTGAGACTTGATGTCAGGAAAAACTGCCTCACAAAGGAGAGCCCCTTTCCATCCCCCCAACCAAAAAAAAAAAAGCAATTGATAGAAAATGAGGCTGGGTTTCCCTCACTGGAGGTCCCCAAGCTGAGGCTGGATGAAACTGGCTGGTCTACTTGTTCAATATATGGTATCAGGGATTCTTTTTTTTTTTTATCAGTTGGACTGGATGGCTCCTGAGGGTCTAGGGTCCTTGTAAATCCGTATTCTTTTATTTGAGGATTATTTCTAGTATGCTAATACATATATAAATTTACACAGCAAAAGGTTAAAACATCCAGGACCCCTAGAGACTGGATTTGCTGATTTGAAACTGTGGCAGATTCTCATGGTCTAAATGTACGATAACCAAAACGGAATGTCTTGTCTTTTCAACACCAATCCAAACCAGCCAGAGGTAAATGCACTCTCTATGCGTGAGGAAGCATTTAATTAACAACTCATTTAGATCACAGACTAAGGATCACAGAACTTCTGAGTTGGAAGGGACCTCGAGGGCCTCCAGGCCAATCCTAACATGAACAAGAACGTCCCTGAGAAACGGCGAGGATCTTTAGAGCTGTCATTAGGATTGTATGATGAACAGGGGGAAAAATCCAGCATTTACTAAGCAGTTACAATGTGCCAGTCACTGTACTAAGTGAGGGCAGTACAAATACAGGAGTGAAACATTCAGATTACAGTGTAATTCTGGAGTGGGGGAGGCTCTAGTCAGTTGAGACACAGACCTATTGTAGGAGGGGGTGCTTTGGGATGAGCTTTGAGGGAAAGCAAGGATTCTATGAGAGAGAAGGGACTGCATTCTAGACCTGAGGGATAGACTGCACAGAAATGTGGAGACGGGAGATGGCAAGGCGTGTGTGACCTTTTGTAGACCAGTTTGGTTGGACCAGAGAGTGCACAGCTCATTTTACAGATGAAGAAACTGAGACAAACAGGGTCAAACATAGGAGCTTGTATTTGAGCCTCAAAGCAAGCAGAAGCGACTGGCACTTCTAAGCAGGGGAAGGGATACGTTCATCTCTACATTTTGGGGATATCGCATCGACCTCTAGGTGGAGAATAGAGGCAGAGACTGGAAGCAAGGGAACCAGTTAGAGGGTTACTGCCGTAATCCAAGTCCTGAGGGACCAGAAGTAGGGTGGTAGCTGGGCCAGTGGAGAGAGGGGGCTGGGAGCCAGAGATGTTGGAGGAGGCAGAATTGACAAAACGTGCGCCACGCATAGCGGGCTGGATCTGGAATCAGCAAAGCTTAAGTTGCTGTTGTTCTTGGAGGGGGGTTTCTGAGGTAATTGGGTTTGTGACTTGCCCAGGGTCATACAGCTAGTGTTATGTGTCTGAGGCAGCATTTGAACTCAGGTCCCCCTGACTCCAGGACCAGAGCTCTATTTGCTCCACCATCTAGCTGCCCCAAAGTTTGAATTTTAATCCTGCCGCCCAGATAGGGCGGTCCACTTCACCTGACTAAACCTGCAAGCTTCAGAGAAGATGCCAACAGACATTGGTAGAGGAAATTTCCTACCCATCACTCCCACACTAATGAAATTCTAGGTCCCGTTCAAAAAAGGAGAAAAAGAGAAAGGAACGATGCAGCAGAGAGTTCAACAGCAAGTTTATAACTCAGCTGAAATTTCTTCAGTGCTTTCAAATTTGCAAAAATATGTATACTCTATGTACTCCCTTTAAGCCTCACCACACACCTGGGAGGTGGGGATTACTGATTTTATTATGATTCCATTTTACAGTCAAGGAAACAGAGACCCAGAAAAATTAAAAGATTAGCCCAGGGTCACACAGCTAGCAAATGTCACAGGCAGGATTCCAACCCATTAAAATGATGTATGTATGTATGTATGTATGTATGTATGTATGTGCATATGCATGAATGCATGTGGTGGTGGTGGTGTTGAGTCATTTCAGTTGTGTCTGATTCTCCATGACTCCATTTGGGGTTTTCTTGGCAAGGATATTGGAGCAGTTTGCCATTTCTTTCTCCAGCTTATTTTATAAATGAAGAAACTGAGGCAAACAGGGTAAAGTGACTTGTCCTAGATCACAAAGCTAGTAAGTATCTAAGATTAGATTTGAACTCAGGTATTCCTGATTCCAGGCTTGGCTCTATATTGACTTTGATACCTAGCTGCCCTATGTATGCATGTATATGTGTGTGTGTGTGTGTGTGTGTGTGTGTGTGTGTGTGTGTGTATATACGCATATACACATTTATACATACACACGTTTATATGCCACACTGTATACTATAATGCCATGCCATATACTATAATGAAATGTAATGTGTATATTAAGTTATGTTGTGTTACATTATATTATAATACTATTATATTGTATCATATTACATCATGTCATGTTATATTATGTTATATGTTTTTTCCTCATCTGTTTCTGGCTATATTCCTCCCTCCACCCTCTCCCAAAGAACCATCCATAATAATAAGAAGAAGAAATGATAAGGCAACTTCATGTTTGCAGAATCTTTTAACTGTTACCTCACTTGATAGCTATGATAATTGTGAATTTTGAAATATATTGTTTAATGTTGTAGTTATAAATGATAGGGCTTCAATAGGGAGTCACTTAGGCTAAGTGGGTTTTATACATAAAACATTATAAGCAATGATACACAGTTGTGCTTGTCCACTGTCCTGGCCCATTCTGACCCCAAGTTAAGCAGTTTAATGATGGAAGCTTCTGATTGGCTAGAACTCCAGGCTCATTACAGTGCCTTGTGAGCCACACCTCTTCCCACTATCTCAGATTACCAACTCAAACCCTTGCCCAATTTCTGATGCAGATAAGGACACTCCTCCTACCCAAGTCTGGCATTAATACATGGCTCCAGGAATTTCCCCATCACATCTGAGTCTGGTTAGGAATTCCCCCTTCCACATCTGGCATCAATGACCTGTTCTCAACCAAGCCTATTTTTAAGGTATAAAACTTCCCTGCTCAAACCCCCTATGCTGAGCACACACATGCTCCCTGAGATCTTTGCCAGCATGCAGGTCTTCCTCCCCCTCAAGCTGGGTAAATGTCTTTGCATCTTGGGACTGAACTCTGTCGATATTACCACATAGCGGTTTTGTTTTATTTTTTTTTTCCTGCGAATCCCGGAACTTGAGTCTTTGTTTTAGCCTGAGCTGTGAATAACATCTAATAAAGAATAAAAGGAAAAAGAAAAAAACTTTTATAAAACTATCAAAGAAGTCTGAAGAGTTTATATGTAGAATTCCACACTGCGATCTCCCACTTCTGCAAGAAGAGGAGGAAGGCATCTTCTGCTATCTCTTCTTTGGGATTAAGCCCAGTCATGATAATTTCACAATGTTCTACTTTATTGTTCTGTGAAACCCAAGGATTTTTTTTTTTTACTTCGGGTCCAGCACACTAAACTGCAGAGTGGAACACCTTACCAGAGGTATGTTAAGAAGAAAGTGATCTCCCCTACAAGGCAAGAGAGGGCAAATCTGGTGGAGGAGAAAGAAGGGTGAACCAAAGTAAGGAATCCTAGACTCAAGTCTTTCCATCAACAGTGTAGGGCAGGGGTGGGGAAGGCCACATGTGGCCCTCTAGGTCCTCAAGTGCAGCCCTTTGACTGAATCCAAACTTCACAGAAGAAATCCCCTTCACAAAAGGCGGGGATTGGAGCAAATCCGCATTTCAAGTCAAAGAACCTGGGAACAAATTGTGACACTTCATTTCTACCCTCTGTACCTTGGTGTCTGTTTTTGTAAATTTTGATGACCTCTAAGGTCTTCAGCAGTTCTGAATCTTTCAGTTTTTGATTCTTTTATTTCTTGTTTGTTGCTGTGCAGTCATTTCCGTCTCTTCGAGATCCCGTTTTTGGGTTTTCTTGGCAAAGGTACTGGAGTGCTTGGTATTTCCTTCTCCAGCTCACTTTACAGATGAGGAAACCGAGGCAAACAGGGTGAAGTGATTTGTCCAGGGTGACAAATGTCTAAGGCTGGATTGGAACTCATGAAGATAAGTCTTCCTGATTCCAAGCCCATCACTCTATCCACTATGCCACCAACTGTCCTAGAAATAATACGATCAGTGTCTTCCAGGACCATGGTGAGGATGAGACAAACAGGACTTTACTTACCTCTGATAATCACCAGGTGTGTGACTTTGGGCAAATCACTTACTGGGCCTCAGTTTCCTCATCTGTAAAATGGGGGTGGGTAGGACTAGATGTACCTTCTGGCTCTAAGATTAGCATCCTATAATCATACAGTTTTCTCGAAGACCTCATGGGCAGGTAAGTTCTGGTCAGTAGCCATTGGAACACCTGCTCTCCATCCCCATTGTGGGATGGAGGCCCTGCTCTCAGCTCATAGCCCACTCCTGGCTCCAAAAAGCAATGACTGTTAGTGTTCAACTTGGGACTCATGCCATCTCTGTTCCAAGACTCCTTCTCTGCAGGCAGCCACCACCCCATGCTGTGTTTACACGAAAACACATTTGAAGAGAGCTTTGTTTTATACTTCCTGCAGCATTGATTCTATTAAACTTGGGGAGATGAGATTATCTGGATAACAGCTGGTGGGAGCTGGGGGGGGGGAAAGCATGCCTTGGAATGGGGCATCACAATCATTCTACATCACCTGGGGAAAGACTTCCAGACACCAAAATGGTAGGCACACACAGGTAAGGGGTGGTGGTGGAAATTGTTTCCAGTAATGGGAAAATCATGGAATGTCTGAGTCAGAAGAAACTTCAGAGTGCATCTAATCAACTCCATACACAAAACTCAAATAAGGGATCTGCTATTTGCTAACCATGTGACCTCGAACAAATCTTTTCTCTTGACCTCAGTTTCCTCCTTTGGAAGATGAGGGGGTGGCCTGAGTGACCCCTAAGATTCCTCTAAGTCTAGATCTATGATCTTATAATTGACACCAATGAATACATGGCTTTTCCCGTTGGTCTCCTTTACTTTCAAGAAGTATGGAGATCTGTTTCAGATGTGAAATATATGGCAAAGAATCCGAGACTAAGTTACAACTAGTAAAAATGAAGTGGATAAAACCCAAGGAAGGAGTGAGTGAAGAGGAGGCAGCAGCCATTTTCCTTCCTTTGGAATTAGTCAGTCCGCAAGCATTTATCAAGCACCTACTATGTGCCAGGTGTTGTGCTAAACGCTGGAAATCCAAAGAAAGGCAAAAAGACAATTTCGTTCCTGAAGGAGCAAATGTGCAACTAGATACAAACAAGATACTTATTCAGTTGTTTTTCACTTATGTTGGGGTCCTCTTGGCAAAGATACTGGAGTGGTTTGCTATTTCCTTCTCCAGATCATTTTACAGATGAGGAAACTGAGGCAAACAGGGTGAAGTGATTTGCCCAGGGTCACACAGTTAGTAAGTGTCTAAGGCCAGATTTGAACTCAGGAAGATGAGTCTCTATTCACTGCGCCACCTAGCTATCCCCCAAATAGATATAGACGGGATAAATTGGTGGTAGTCTCAGAGGGAAGGCACTGGCACTCAGGAAGGTCTGGAAAGGCTTCCTGTTAAAGGTGAGATTTTAGCTGGGACTTGAAGGAAGCTAGGGAAGCCAGGATGTGGACATGAGTCAGGAGAGTATGCCCCCAAATGCCTGGAAACAGAAGATGAGAAGCTGTGAGCAGAGTAACAGCAAAGAGGCCGGTGTCCATCACAGAACACCAAAGAGGTGGGGTGGGGAATAAGGTGTAAGAAGACTGGAAAGGTAAGAAGGGTTCCAGTTGTAAGGGGTTTTCAATGATAAACAGAGCTTTATATTTGATCCTGGAGGTGAAGGTAGTGACTCCAGCTTAGTGGAGGGGGAGGGAGGGAGGAGGTGACATGGTCAGACTTACACTTTAGTAAAATCGCTTTGGTAGCTGAATGGAGGATGGGCTGGAGTGGGGAGAGAAGAGGCAGGCAGAGCCACCAACAGACTAGTCTAGCAGTCCATTTGGGAAGTGGTGGGTCTGCATCAAGATGAGAGAAGGGGTTTATTGGCAGAGAACACGGGTTTGGAAAGAAATACATGACCCATGATGGGAATGAGTTGCTAGGAAGTTGCTGGTCTTGTGAGAAGAGAGGGAAGTGAATTTCTTATCCCTGCACTCTCAGGGTGCAAGGCTCAAGGGTACTTGAGCTAGGCCTGCCTGCCTTGCTCACTAGTACCACCTGGTGGTGATACTTAAAAGCCCTCAAAAAGATTTTCTACTTTTGCCGCTTCCATCTTTTGTCCTCCTTCTGTCTGTTGAGGTCAAATAGGGAAAGTTATTTCCTCTTTCACTAGAACATTTTTCAAGCCTTTGAATTAAAATGAATCAGCATTTAAATGCTTGCTTGGTGCCAGGTTCTGGGTATACAAGAACAGAAGAAAACTGTTTATGCCCTACCTTTCATTCTTTTAAGGAATATGACGTCTACAGAGAGACCAGTCAGAATAAAATATAAAGTAATGCAAAATATTGATTATGAAAAGATTGTTTTAAAAAAGTTTTCCGTGGGGTTTTATCTATTAAGGAGTCTTCTATGTTCTTAATGTACACATGGGAAGATAAGCATCTTTGTGGAGAAGAACCACCAATCTACACACACACACACACACACACACACACACACACACACACACACACACACTGCCCAAGGTGATGCCTTGCTTCATCAAATCAAATGCCTTAAAACCAACCAAACAATAAACACAGAAAACTGTTGTGCTCTCGATACCAACTGTGTAACTGTGGAAATATGGTCTGCTATAGAAAATCATCTGTGAAAAAAAAGAAAATCATCTGTGAAAGGCTACCACTTACTTTCACATGTTTTCATCAAGGATACCTTTGATATCTGCATAGACCATTCACATAATGATTTTATAATTGTAATGATTTTACAGAGATGAGAAAGTAAGCCTATGAGTCAATAGTTACTGATATAGTATCAAAGAATTTAGAACCAGAAAGGACCCATTTTACAAATTAGGAAACTGAGGCCCAATGAGAATTACTTCACCCAGAGAGTAATTATAAGGGTCAGGATTTTAACCCAGGTCCTTTGACTCCAAATCTCTGAGTTCTTTTCATCCCACCACATTGTAAGCAATTTTTCTTAGTTGCTCAGTTTGTTTTTTATTATATCATGGAAGCATAGAATTTTTAACATTGAAACCTTCCTCAGAGTTTTTGAATGGTTCACCAGTCTGTTCTGGTAAGACTTCAAAGATATCTGACTATAGTCAATAAGCTTTCTGCATGTTCAGACAGCTATAAGTGTTGCCAGTCTAGTCTCAAGATGAAAGAGGATTGTTGTGTCCATTCATTGAACAACAATTCAGCAGACTCCTACAGGCTGGAATCCACAATGGGTCTTTATTTTATCTCAATGACAAGGTACCAGGATTACAAAGGTAGTATTCTAACTCTCACTGCCCTATAGTATTGTAAAGATGGACCTTTGCTGTGATAGGAAACTTGATGATTTCCAAAGGGCTTTGTAATTTCCCCAAAACAATACAGTCCACTCTCTTTCTCCTTTTCGACTCTGAGCTCTGCTCACTGCCCAGCTGTATTGTCTATATCAGATACACATGCTATTTTTGGACAAATCCATTCAGATGTACGTTGACATATAGGCAAATAGACAGTCTTCTGCCATGTGGTCTTTCCTGAGGGGAGGACACGGGAGATACATAAACAGAGAAAAGTGAATTCATCTCTGCCCTCAAGAACTTACATCCTAGAGTAAAGACATTTGGAACCTTCCCTCCCACATCCCTTTTTACCTGGATGGCCTGAGCCTAAGTGGGCTGATGGGAAGAGACTATATCTCATTAGGTCTTTGGGGGTAGGTTAGACACACTTAATGCTAACTCACCTCAGGTTGCTCATAGGTCCATACAATTTTGGGCCCTGAAAGAGCCTATAGAGGTCAAATAGGATCAAGTGCATGGCCTGCTTGGGGGGTAAGGGGGTACTGAATTTAAAGTCAGAAGATGAGGATTCAAGTCCTACCCCCATCATAGCAAAATGGGGGTACTAGTTTATGTATGTTTAATATGTGTCATCTCCTCTATTAGAATGCAAGTTCCTTGAGGACAGGGACTATCTTTTGCCTTTTTTTTTAACCCTAGGCTTAGCACAGCACCAGGAATGTAGTAGATACTTAATAAAAGTTGATTGATTGATTCTCAATATGGTGGAGTGCTATGATCATGTTGGACAATATAGTCAAAAAAGACAGTCAAAGACAAAATCAAAACAGTCCTTGACCTTAGGGAGTTTATATTCTGTTATGGGAGATACATACAGAAGTACACAAAACACCATATAATTTTTTGAAGGGAGGACACTAGCAAAGAGAGAGATCATGGTTACAAGTAATAATAATATTCAACAACAGTTCAACAAACATTGATATTGTGTTAGCTTCTAGGGACATGAAAAAGAAATAGTCCCCTTACATTGTGATGGGGTAGGGGTGGGGGACAGGACAGGACACTGACATTCATATAACTCCTTAAGTTTTTTAAAGTGTTTTTATACACAGTGTTACATTTAATTCTCACAAAAGTTCAGCAGTCATGGGGGCATATATTTGAAGCTGTAATGGACCTTAGAAATCACTGAGTCCAATCTGCTCATTTTACAGATGAGAAAACAGAGGCCCACAGAAGTTAAGAGGTTTGCCCGGGGTCACACAGCAAGTAAGTGTCTGAGGCAGGATTTTAACTCAGGTCTTCCCAACACCAAGTCCAGTGCACCAACCATTGTGCTACCTAGCAGCCTCTGGTTCTATGAGACTGGTACTACAAGCACCACCATCCCCACATTACGGATATGGCAACTGAGCCTTGAAGAAGTGCCTTTGCCCATGGTTTCATGGTAAGCAAAGAGTTAGAGGTAGAACTTGGCTGCAGTTCTATCCCGAATTGATATCTAGCATTCTTTCAGCTTAATGTTAAAAGGCTATTCCAGAAGGTTGGGACATCAGCCCCACGTCCCAACATGAGCCTCCTAAAGAGATTCTAACGGACCACCCAAATGACAATGGAGAGATGAGAGAGAGGAGAAGGCTGGGGTGAAAAAAAAGTCATACAACACACACACACACACACACACACACACACACACACACACACACAGAGGCCCACACCCTAAATCCAAACCTACAGGGTTTTCTTTGGCAGTCAGTCCTACCATGGCCAGAAACAGACAGGGCTATTTTGAGAACACTTTGAGTGAGAAAAAGTGGAGAGTTGCAGGTTTTCCAAAGTTTATCCCCCCTCCTCCAACTCTCCAACTCACAAGAGGGCCCATTGATCAGAGACCTCACCCCTCTCCTCCCCTAGAGCCAGCCAGATCACAGAGCAGGCTTCTAGGTGCTAGACCTCTCAGGGCTGCTGACCGATTAAAGAATCTGTCTGAAACCATAGGTGGGCTGAAACAGAGAGCACCTTGTTAGCTCCTTCTTCCTATAGCCATCCTGGTTTACAAGTTGGCATCAGGGCAGGCCCCCCCAGGCATCAGTAGGGGGCCCCTGCTCCCTCCCAGGGAGTCATGCCTGCAGGATGCCTAGGATGCCTGTCTTCCCACCCTTGGCTTTCTGTAGCCTGGCCTTCTGAGCCCTGCCAAGTCCAACTTGCCTCAAAATGTTCTCTCTTCCAACACCAGCTAAATCTGTCTTCTGGGGACCTGATAACTGGAGGCAGAGAACATGGCTTATTGGAGTAGAATGTAAAGGACTTTACTTTCACCGGCTTTGAGGATGGGCAGGACTTTGAAGATTGCTTAGGCCAACTCCCGTGTGTGGCAGATGGGGAAATGAAGGTCAGAGGGGAAGTGACTTAGTCAGAGCCACTGTGCAAACCTGGGTCCAGTGAGTGCAAATCTAGTTTTCTTTTCACTGACAAAGAGACCCATAAATGAAGAGATTCTTAGAGCTGGGAGGAACCCAACCATCATAGGATATGAAAACTGGGAGGGGCCTTAGAACAGGGAATGTCAGAGCAGGCAGGGCCCTTAGAACAGGGAATGTGAGAGCTGAAAGTGAACCAAGTTTATATTATCCGGATTGATTGAAGGAATTAGGAATGTTTAGCCTGGAGAAAAGGAGACTTTGGGGGTGTGCTGAATGTGACTCTGGCTTGACTCTAACTGTGTTAGCTGTCTTTGGGTTTCTGAGAGGTGCAGACTGGCTGACGAGAATACCTAGCTCGGTACCTCCAGCTTCTGAGTGACTCAGGGATCAATAACAGCTGGGCCTATCAGGTTTCTGGCCTCGTGTACAATGTCTCTGCTACCATCCTAGACACCAAGACAAGCCACCACCACCCCAAACACTGGGATGAGTTTTATGTTAGCTCAGGAGAAACTCTAGCAATAGCCACTGGAGGGTGTCAAGTCTGTCCCCATGCCAATCCAACCTCCATTCAGCTGGATTTTCTTAAGGCACAGATCTGACCGTATCACGCTCTCCCCCACCCCTCCTTCCATAACCTTGAATGGCTTCCTATTAACTCCAGGATCAAATCTAAAATCCTCCATTGGTCATTCAAAGCCATGCACACCCTGGCCCATCCTACCTTTGTAGGCAGGGTGTCATTATACCCCTTGCTCTCCTCCACACCCTCTCTCACCCAGCTGCCCTGCTGTACTGCATTCTTCACACAGAACACTTTTTGCCTATACCCTTACCTTCATTTACTATCCCCCTGCATAGAACGTTCAATCTCTTTCCCCATCACTTCCTCCTCTGCCGCTTAATTTTCCTTTCTCCTAAAAACTCAGATTTAGAATTACTTTCGGCAGAACCCTTTCCAAAGCTGTGAATGCCCACCTGTCTAAGACCATGTTGGGTTTGCTTTGTTTATTTCTTGTATTTTATGCTAATATAAGCAATATTGTCTTCCCTGGGAGAATGCAAGCTTAGGGCAGAGACGTTTTCTATTTTGTCTCTGTAACCTCAGTGCTTGGCACATAAGAGGTGCTTCAGAAATGCCTGTTGATTAATTTATTAGCATCCTGAGTTCTCCTAGCCCTGAAGGTTGGGACATTAGCCCAATCCCCCAACATGAGCCTCCTAAAGAGATTCTAATGGACCATCCAAACGACAACAGGGAGATGAGAGAGAGGAGAAGGCTGTTCTAAGGAGGAGAAGGTTCCTTGTTCTAAAGCCCCTCTCAGCTCTGACAGTTTGTGATCCTCTGGCTTAGACATGATGTTATTTCTGTGTGTTCTAGACACACTCTCAGCCTAAACCTCCCAAAGGTTCTTCCCTCCACCCCCCAGTTATTCTCTACATGTGGGTATACTATCAGAGAGGTCTCAGGTTCTATTTACATGATCCCTGAAGGGAGGAGAAGAGTGAAAATTACTGGAGTAAGTCATGGAAGCTGATCTGCTTGGCCCTAATCGTGACTCTGTGACTTAACACATGGAGGAGGCAGAATCTCCTCTGAGTCTGAGGATCCTACCCCAATGCATTCAAGAATTTTGTGATGACAAGCACATTCTCCGATCGCCTCATTCTCCAATCAATGGGCATTTGTTAAGCACCTATAATGCCAACTACTGGGCTAGACTTGGGAAACAGACAAAAATGAAGGATTCCCTGCCCTCAAGGAACTTTCATTCTACTAGTTTTAATGCAGAGATGAATAGAGTCTTAGAGCTGGAAGGGTCCTTAGAGATCATCTAGTCCAGTCCACTCATTTGGCAAATGGGGAAACTGAGGCCCAGAGATGGCAGGTGACTTGGTTGTTGTGAGAAACAAATGAGATAACATGTTTTGTGAACTTTAAAAAGTCATATGTTAGCTATTAATATTCTTCATACTGTGCCCCTCCCATCCTCAAATGACCATGTATGTACTTGTCCACTTACATGACACATACCTCAGTAGAAGGTAAATGCTTGGACAGGGCGGGGGAGGGATCAGTCATATTTGTTTATCCATTTCACCTTTGTATTCCTTCATATCCAACGTGGCCCCTTACACACACATAGCCCCACCAACAGGGAACTTCTGGGGAAAGTGAAGGCAGGCTCATGGTTCCTCTTTGGTCTTTCTTGTCATTTGCCAGTTTTAGTCTATTATCCAATGATTTTCCAAGGGTCTTCTTGGCATGTGCTTTCTTCCTCCCAGCTGGCAACCTTGCCCTTCAGAATGTCTTCTCATGGAGGGTGGGTCTGCAGGGTAGAGACACTGAACTGCTGAAGGGGATCATTTTATATCAATTTCCCCTGGGAAGAAAAAGTGGGTAATACCAACTGGCATACTCCAATGGTATCATTGAGGCTGTCAGGTATTGCCTCTAGTGATAGAAACCACAGGACATCCAAGCCCCTAAGTCTTGTGCAGCCCCCATCCATGCCTTCCCATAAGTTCACAATAGATGGTCCACCCAATATGCTGGGAGCCTTTCTTATTTTTCTCTTGACATTGTAAGGGAACCAGTGTGAGCATATAAGCTGTCCACAGGTCACACAGAGCTTATAGCTCCATGCTACCACCACCCCATTCCTCATGTATACAGCCCTACATTTCTCTGATCACATTTTTTTTTGCCCACTGTTGCACACTGCACTGGAGAAACAGTTTACAAAATTGAATAAAATTAATACAGTTAAGGTATGTGGCAATAGGCATTGTTTCTTCTGCTAACCCAAGCCACCATTTTTTTTCTTTTTTAAAAATTTTTATTAATTTATTTTGATTTATCAACAATCACTTCCATATGCTTTTGAGTTGAAAATTTTTCTTCCCCTTCCTCCCCCCCCCCACCCTCCCCAAGACAGCGCACAATCTGATATAGGCTTTACATTTACATTCCCATTAAACAAATTTTCACATTAGTGAAGTTGTAAGTAAAAATTAAAACCAATGGGAGGAACCATCAGAAAGATGAAACAAAACTCAACAGAAGATAAAAATAAGTGATAGCGATTTGACTTCCATAGTTCTTTCTTTGGATGTGGACAGCATTTTCCATCCCGAGGCCTCTGGAGATGTCTTATTTCCTCATAATGCTGAGAAGGGTTCAGTTTAACAATCTTAGTCATTGCATAATGTGGCTGTTATTGTGTACAAAGTCCTCTTGGTTCTGCTCACTTCACTCAGCATCAGACCATATAAGTCTTTCCAGGTTTTTCTGAAGTCAGCCTGTTCATCATTTCTTATAGCACAATAGTATTGCATTACATTCATATACCACAACTTGCTCAGCCATTCCCCAATCGCTGAGCATCCTCTCAATTTCCAATTCTTTGCCACCACAAAAAGAGCTGCTATGAATACTTTTGTACATGTGGGTCCTTTTCCCATTTGTTTGATCTCTTTGGGATATAGCCTTAGAAGTGCTATTGCTGGATCAAAGGGTATGCGCATTTTTGTAGCCCTTTGGGCATAGTTCCACATTGTTCTCCAAAATGGTTGGATCATTTCACAGCTCCACCAACAATGTATTAGTGTTCCAATTTTCCCACATCTTCTCCAACATTTATCATTTTCCTGTTTTGTCATGTTGGCCAATCTGATAGGTGTGAGGTGGTACCTCAGAGTTGTTTTGATTTGCATTTCTCTAATCAATAACAATTTAGAGCATTTTTTCATATGACTATAGATGGCTTTAATTTCTTCATCTGAGAACTGTCTGTTCATATCCTTTGACCATTTATCAATTCCAAGCCACCATTTTTAAACTGAATTATTTTTTTTCCCCTCAATGCTTCTGAGCATGTTCCTCTACTTAAAAACTTGGTTTAAATCCTAAGGGCAAACTCTGAATGTGGACAAACTCTGAACGGCAAAGAGAAAGAAATAATATTCAAATAAGTTTAAAGCTACATTTAACATTAGTATATTGAGATAGAAAGTAAACATGTTACTTTTTATTATCTAATTTATTATTATGGTAGCCTGGATAAGTCTAACATGGATAAGTGAATCAATAGATTATTGGGAAACTTTGTTTTAGCCTCAAACTTTAACCAATTCTCCAAACAACTCAAGAAACAGCTTCTCCTCTCCCTTCTCCTGACTACTGTTTTTTTGATCAGTAGAATGATTGAAACACTGGCCAGGAGGAAGTAAAAGAAATAAGAAGCCCTGAATAATCAAGAGTTGGACAATAGTAATAATAACAATCTATCTGATTCTACCCTAAAGGCCACCTATCTCTTCACTTTAAAAAGCGCTAGCAAATACTTGTATGATTCTAACTCAATAAAAGTTACATAAATTGAAATGTCTTTATAAATGTGTTTGGTGTTTAGAGGCCTTAGAAAAAATATTTATGAAGTTAGAATTGTTCATCCTAATCAGATATAGTAATTTCTTGTTTCTGTCTTTCAAAGGAGATCTGGACAATGTGGAATATTATGATATTAAGCTGAATGAATGGAAAATGGTGTCACCAATGCTCTGGAAGGGCATAATAATGAAACGCACAGCAATTGGTGCCAGAGTTTATGTCTTTGACCGGTGTCCAGGGTGTGGGTCATTTAGGACATGTCCTTAAACGTAACACTGAAATAGACAAGTGGGTCACCAACTCCGAAGTCCGAGCTTTTCCAGTAACGGGCTGCTTAATTTGCATTGTTGATACTTCAAGTGCTCTACTTTGTTCATATGGGAATTAGGGATAATATTAACACCTCACAGGATGGTTGAGAAAAATAGACTGATCCTCTGTTCTTTAGTTTAAGCTAGGCTTTGTGCAGAATCATCAGATGTGGTTATACAGGATCATGAACTAGAACTGGAAAAGACCCATTGAGTCCTGCTCTCTTATCTTAGGAAACCAACTTGCCCAGGGTTGCCCAGCAATTGACAAAATTTGGGGTCTCTTTGACCCCAAAAGTAGTTTCTCCATTGTCCCCCAAGGCAGACCTTCTCAGTTAAGTCCAACCGACTTGGTAGTAGCCTTCTAATTGTTGTCATGGGGGGGGGGGAGGTCAGTTAGGGTCAGTCCTCAGGCACCATCATGCAATCCTGTGTTTCCTTATTCAAATTATTCCAGGAAATGATTTTTTGCCTCCACCACAGAGGTCAGGGGTCAGGGCTAACTAGAGACAGATGCAGGGACCCCGCCTCTGGCAGGAGTCTTAATTTTACTAACTACGACTGAAATTCTGAGCTTTTCATCTCCCAGAGGAGGGATAACCTTATGCAGGGAACTTGACCTTCCCAGGCTAAATCCCCCAGGAGGGGATTTGAAGTATATGGCTTCAGAAGGTCCCTGCTGTTGGGTCTTAGAGTCTGCCCAGGCCTCAGTTTACTCCTCTGTACAATGGGCAGTGGAAGGGTTGAGGAGTGGCCTTCACAATGTGGAAAAAGAAGGCTCTCAAGGTAGCTTACTCTTTGGGCAACATCTCGCCTGTGGGCAGGCAACTCATTGCCTTTTCGCACTGGTGGTAATCTCAGCATGGCAGAGATGCAGTGAGTTGTCCTACAATAACCGCATTTGTTTCTCATTCCATCTCCAGCCCACACACAGGGCCTCCCTAGTGGCTCCCAGAAAGGAAATGCCAGTAGCTATCTATCTTGCTCTGTAAATAAAACCAGCCACAACTAACTTTAGCCCTGAATAGAAGCAGTGTGTTTTGGTCACAGAGCGTGCTGGAGTCAGAGGGACCTGAGTTTGAATCCTGCCTTTGAAACTTGTTAGTTCTAGGTCAGTGGGCAAGCCACTTCATTTCTGAGTCTGTTTCCTCATCTGTAAAATAGGTTTGAGACTATGCATAGTACCTGCCTTACAGGGTTGGGGTCAGGCTCAAATGGGCACATGCCTGTAAAGCACTTTGCAAAACTAAGAGCATCATACAAATGTCAATTACTGTCATTGTTATTAACAATCCACTTGTGTGGGTCAGATGATTTTTTAATCAGTATGTGTTGATATGAGATGCATAAAGCCTAGAGATGCTAGTGTGTTAAAAGCTGTCAGCTTGCCACTCTGAACACAGCAATGATATCTTGCTATGACTAGACCTGCCTGTGTGATTGCTGGCTGGGGTAGGGGGGCAGGTGTCTGGCACAAAACTGGGGCACAGCATCATGGATTTCACAGGTGCTCCTGCTGCCCTGTGAGGGAGGGATGCTTTTCTGCCTCTGGGAAGGAGGGGAGAACTGTTTTATTTGAGTCAGCATTCTTTTAAGTTTAAGAAATTAATTTTTAAAATTTCTCATTATCAGTAAAGTGATTTTTATTGCATTTTATGATCTGTGAGTGCCTCTTTGCATGCTAACCCCTAATTACTAGACTGGCTTAGGTTAGAGTTGGCCCAGAATATTCTCTCTCTATTTCTCTGCACCAGCTGTTCTCCTGTCTGGAATGCTCTCCCCTCCTCACTTCCATCTCTTAGGATCCCTCATTTCTTTCAAAGCTCAGCTAATTGGCCATCTTGTAGGTGAGGCCTTTCCAGAAATTTCCAGCTGCTAGTACCTCCTCCAGATCAGCTGGTATTTATTTTTTATGTGTGTGTATCACACACACACATATACCACACATACACATTTATAAATAACATGTATCTATCTACAAAGAGGCCATATTGCAAAATAAATAGCAAGTTGGATTCAGAGCCAAGAAGATCTGGGTTCAAATCCTGCCCCTAACACATATTGGCTATGTGGCTCTGAGCCAATTACTTCTTTGTGCCCTAGGAAACTAAGACTGTCTGTTGCAAAGAAGGTATAGACCTGCATTGGTAGAGGGAGTTTCCTCACCTGGGAGCTCCCCACACAAATGAAGTCACAGGTCCAGCCCCTCTTCTCATCCTATACATTTGTGTACATTTTCTTTTCCTGGTTAGAATAGAAGCTTCTTGAGGGCAGTGACCCTTTCACACTTGTCTCTGCATCCCCAGAACCTAGTATAGTGCTTCAGGTGCTTAATAAATGCTTATGGAGATTGTCATTAACCTTCTTCTTGAAGACCTCCAATAATGGGGAATCTACTCCTCAAATATCTCTGAGCCTCAGTTTCCTCCTCTGCGAAACATAGATAATAACCCCTGTGGCACCCACCTACCCAGAGGGCCATGCTCAGGAGTGCATGGATACAAAACACCTTATTAAAAATAACATTAAAATAAGATAGGAATATCTGCCATAATAAAATTAAGCCATAGAAATGTATAAACCTATAATGTTTAAATATTTTAAAAAATGATGTTTTGTTTTCAACCCAAAATTCTATAGAGCACTTCCAGTGAAAGGTTCCCTCTCTCTGTCATGGTCAACATTTATTTTGTGACTTACAGGCTTAAAATAGTATAGAGCACTAAAAAGTTAAGACTTAATCGGGGTCACACAGCCAATATGGGCCAGAAGCAGGACTTGAACTCAGCTCTTTCTGACACCAAAGCCTGGACTCAATCCACTATTCCACGTAGCCATTCACAAAGGATTTTCCTCACCAACCCCCCCCCCAAAGAACAAGTCTTGAAAAGTAAGGAGTCAAGATATTGTTGTTCTCATTTTTGCAGATGAGGAAACTGAGGCTGAGAGAGATACATTGTCCATGTCAGAGGCTAGATTTAATTCCAGGTCTCTTCTAGTATTCTGCTCTTTTGGGGATAACACAATGCCTCTCTATCAGAGGTTGATTGACTGAGTTTGGTGCTTCCAAGGTCAAATGACTGAGTTTTGAAAAGTTTTGTACCAGGTGACCATAAGTTTAAAGCTGCGAAGAGCTGGAAAAATTTTTTTTTTTTTTACTGATAAGGAAAATGAAATTCGGGGTCCTGCAGCCAATACATGCTCCAAGGGAGACTTGAATCCATATCTTTCTCTACCTAAGGCGAACTATCTAGTCTGCTCTACCGGGTACCATCACCATCACCATCACCAACCCTGTGCTCTTCTCATCTTGTGTGCTCTTTCCTGTATCTTTGTATAAATCATGGGATGATGGGATGCACGGTTACACTGGAGCCAGCTTGAACTGAATTAAGAACTGATTGTTAAATTTTCAGCATAAGCATTTATAACCCTCAACCCTTCCACTGCCCATTGTACAGAGGAGTAAACTGAGGCCTGGGCAGGAACCCCCATCTCTGATCTGAGTGGCCTCAGCCATTTTGGCTCTGGGAAATTTCATCAATCTCTTCCCCTCCTCCATGGCTCTACCCTGCCTCCTTACTTCCAACACCCACAGACATTTTTCTCAGGTCCAGAGCACTGTAATCAGAATGCCTTCAGTCTGCAGGTTGAGCCTGTGGGAATCAGCCTTTTTTCCATTCATTGGCAAGAAGAACAGTGGGAGGTCTTGTTAAGCCTGTCCTGCTGAGCAGAAGACAAAAGTCCCGTCCAGCCGCATATTGCACGTGCTATACTTCTTACCCCTTTTCCCCCTACCTGAGGAAATACAATCATTACAGAGAAAACGGACTGTCCAGTTTGTCTTCTCTGGGGCGCTATCTCAGAGCAGGGGGATGGAAAACAAGTTGGAGAGAAGCAGTCGGCAAAACCCTTGAAATCAGAGATGGAGGAGACGTCTTGCGTCAACCAGTCTGTCTCCTCCAGTCAATGAAAGAGTGGGTTGTTTTCTTTCTTAATTGTGTGTGTATGTCTGTGTGAGTATGAGTTTTCCACCTCCAACTTTCTATCCTTCTGGAAGCTTTGTATGGAAGGTCTCAGGGGACCAGGTTCTATTAAATGGCTCCATTGAAAATGGCCTCAGATCAACCCAGGTGCCCATGAGAAGGGATTGATGACAGCCTTATCTAGGCTTACCCTCACCGTCTGGGCTGGGGTGGCTGGAGGAGCAGAGGCGAGAGACTCCAGGGAGTGGTTGGAAGGAATGACTTTGACCTTGGGGGGGGGAGAATGCTTTCTACAAACAGAAGATGAGAGTTGTGATCTGGCCAAAAGGAGCAATGAATAGGCCGTTCTTATCCCATGGAGATGAATTCCTTTTACAAAGCCCACAGACCACTAGTGAGAGAGCAGAAAAACTTTCAGTGACGTGTCTGGAGTAATCCTAGTAATGTTTCTACCTCAAGACTTCAAGGGGCTGGGATTTTTTGAGTGAGAGAATCACCTCCTACTTGCCCTTCCTGTTACTATGGCCAAAACATTTATCCCCCCAAGCAGAACAGTAACTAAGGTGGGCCCAACTGAGCTTTGCTCTGGGGTGCTGACATGGGGCAGGGTATATTAATAGCTGTCATTTAAAGCACTTTAAAAATATTATCTAATTTTTGCCTCATAACAATACTGGGAGGTAGATATTATTGCTCCCATTTTACAGTTGAGGGAACTGAGACTGACAGTTTAAGTGATCACATAGGCTATGATCACATAGCTAATAAGTGTCTTGGCTGGATTTGAAATGAGGTCTTCCTGATCCCAGGCCCAGGACTATAGCCACTGCATCCCCTAGCTAACAGGCATTATGTGTCGGGGAGGGGAATGGGGAGGCAGGAAGAGGCAGTATGTAGAATACTAGATCTAGAATCAGGAAGACCTAGGTTCAAATCCCTTCTCTGACATTTACAAGTATGTGGCTCTAGACATATTCAACCAATCTGGGCCACAGGTAACTTTGTTCCTCCAAATTTTATTAATTAATTTATTTTTAGTTTTCAACATTCACTTCCACAAGATTTTGAGTTCCAAATTTTCTTTTCATCTCATCCCCCTCCCAACCCCAAGATGGCGTGCATTCTGAATACCCCTTCCCCTAACCTGCCTTCCCTTCTATCTCCCCCCACCCTTCTGTTATCCACTTCCCCTTCTATTTTCCTGTACGGCAAGATAGATTTCTATACCCCATTGCACAGGTAACTTTCTAAGACTAAAACTTTCAAATGAGATGTTTCCCAACTCTGAAGCTGCCTTATGAAGAGTTAGTCAATCCACCCTTTAATAAACTCCTTCCGTCTGCCAGGCACTCTGTTAGGCATTGTGAATACAAAAAAAAAAAGTCAAACCCTGCAACAGCTCACGTTTTTGTAGCTCTTTAAATGCTGCGAAATACTTGCTTAATGTAGACTTGGCCGTCTCCCTTTGACAGATGAGGAAAGTGAGGCATAGAGACACAAAGACTTGCTCGAAGTCAACACCACTCTCCTGGTTCTCCTCCTATGTCTCCGACCTCTCCTGGGTCTCCTTTGCTGGATCCTCCTCCAGATCATGCCCTCTAGCCATAGGTGTCCTTCCAGGGTCTGTCCTGGGTCTTCTTATCTCCCTCTATAGTATTTCACTTGGGGAACTCATCATGGACTGAATTACCATCTCTATGTTGATGATTGTCAAACCTCCCCTTCCTTCCCAAATCTCTCTGCTGATGGCAAATCTTACGTCTTCAACTGCCTTTCAGACATCTCAAACTGTATGTCTGGGAGACACCCTAAACTCGAATTCCCCATCTTTCTCCCTAAGCCCTCCTCATCCCAAACTCTTCCATGACTGTCCAGGGCACCACCATCTTCCCGGTCCCTCAGGCTCCCAACCTAGGAGTCATCCAGGATTCCTCCCAACTCTTACCCCCCAGATCAAGATGCTGCCAAGGCCTGTTGATTTCCCCTTTACATTATCTCTTATATACACCTACCTTCTCTCCTCTGATGCTGCCTCCACCCTGGTGCAGACCCTCATCATCTCACAACTGGAATATTGCAGTAACTGTCAGAGGGTCTGCCAACTTGGGGTCTCTCCACACTCCAGTCCACCCTTCATTCAGCTACTAAAGTGATTTTCCTAAGGCACAAGTCCAATCATGTCACTCCCTACTCAATACACCTCAGTTTCTCCCTATGGCCTCCAGGATCAAATAAAAATCCTTTATTTGGCATTCAAAGCCCTTCATAATCTGGTCCCTCATACTTTTCCAGTCTTCTCCCACCTCACTCTCCACCCAGCACATCCTCTTCCATCCAGTGACACTAGCCTCCTGGCTATTCCACAAACAAGACCCTCCATCTGTCAGCTCTGGGCATTTCCTCTGGCTGTCACCCATGCCTGGAATATCCTCCCTTCTCTGCTCTGACTACTGACCTCTCTGGCTTTTTGAAAGTCCCAACCAAAGTCCTACCTACTACAGGAAGCCTTCCCCAACCCCTCTTAATTCTAGTGCCTTCTCTCTGTTAATTATTTTCTATAAATCTTATCTATAGCTTGCTTTGTGTGTGTGTATATATATGTATATATTCATACTTTGTGTGTATATAATATATATTATATAATATATGCATGTGCATATATAATATGTGTATATTATATACGATATGCATATGCATGCATAATATATGTATATTACATAATACAGATGTATATTATATAGCATATATGTATATATAATGTGTATATTATATACTATATGCATATTTTTATATTGCATATATATATATAAAATGTTTGTGTATTATGTCTGTGCATTATCTCTCCCATTAGACTGTGAGCTTCTTGAGGGTTGAAACTATCTTTTGCCTCTTTTTGTATCACCATTGCTTAACACAGGGCTGATGTACTAGGTACACATGGCACATAGTAGGCACATAGTACTATGGCACATAGTAGGCTCTTAATAAATGTGGGCTGACTGACACAGGGACAGAGGATGAGTTTTCACTTGGGTTTTCTGACTCCCAGGCCAACATTCTCTCCACCCTGCTCTAATGGCAGAGTCATCTTCACAGGGTGGGAGAGGTTGGGGGAAACTTAGAAGGAACTGAAAGAAATGAGCTTCAGCTCAGGTGTTCAATTAATCTTAGGGGATCTGTGTTTTCTTTTGAGGGGAAAAAATCCTCTTTGCCATAAGGTTCCCTATTGTTTATCTAGCATGCAGACAGCTAGCTCTCCACTGATTCTCACAAAACTAATCCACAGGCCTGATAATTCTCCCCAAATCCCACTGGTCTCATCCCACTTCTTAGCAAGAAATTTAAAGTAAAAAAGGCCACAGGGCAGATTCAGATTCCTGGCTCTCTATTAATTTTCCATGCTATAGGAGAGAGACACACCTGCTCAGCAACACTGCCCTGAATAATTAAAGCCCAGAGAGATGTGTCCCGGTATATCAACACGATGCCGCCGGTGGGGGCTTTTCTTTGAACCTTTTCATTATCCCTCTGCTGGCATCCAAGAACAAGATGGAATTCACTCCAGTAGGTGGTCCCCCCTTTCCCTGCCTTATTAGTGCCAGGGAGTGAGGTTAGAAGAATACTGGAAGGTAAGGGAGATAATAATGGAGATAATGATCTTACCACCTGCCTGCATCACACACACCACTTGCCTTGTCTTATCATCTCTCATTCACTCCCCTCTTCATTTGCAAGGCCGAGGCACCTAGTTCAAGCCCTTGGCTGCTCTTGCCTGTACCAGTCTCCCAGATGCCAGTCTCTGCCATTCTCTAATTCTCCCTGCCCATAATTACCAAAACCAATCTTCCTTCCTCTTTCCCCTGCTCAAGAGCCTTCATTGGCTCCCTGGTGTGTGATAGGACTGGACCTGTGATTTCATCAGTATAACAAATTCCTGATGAAGAAAATCTTTCCACCAAGGCAAGTTGGTACTTTATCTGCAACATCTAGTCTTAAGAAGTTGCCTGGGGCACAGAGAGGCTAGGAAACTTACTGAGTTGGACAGCAAGGATGTGTCAAAGATAGGACTTGACCCCAAGTCTTCCTGCCCCCAAGCTTGCTTTCTATCCTCTATACATGACTGCTGTTTATGAAATATGTTATTTGTCGTTCAGTTGTTTTTCAGTCTAGTCTGCCTCTCCATGACCCCATTTGGGGTTTTCTTGGCAAAGATACTGGAGTGGTTTGCCATTTGCTTCTCTGGCTCATTTGACAGATGAGGAAACTGAGGCAAACAGGGTGAAGTGACTTGCCCAGGGCCACACAACTAGTAAATGTCTAAGGCTGGAGTTGAACTTGGGAAGATGAGTCATGCTGACCCCAATTCTGCACTCTATCCATTGTGCCACTTAGCTGCCCATGGAATATATTATAAAGTCCTTAATCTGGCATTTCAGACCTCCATAACCTGACCCCTATCTAATTTTTCACATTTTAAAAAAATACTCTTTCCTTTCACAAACTCTGTTTTCACAGTCACACCCACTGTCTCATAGATGTCAGACTCCATTTCCCACCTCCGTCCCTTTGCCTAAGCCATCACTGATGCCTAGGATGCCCTCTCTCCTCATTTCCTCAAGTCAGAATCACTGACTTCCTTCAAGGCTTAGCTCAGTGCTTTTTCTTCTACGAAGCCTTCCCCGTCCAACCGTCATTAGGGTTCCCTCCCTTCTTGTATTACCTCCATATCTGAACAATGCTGCACCCCTCCAATAGGATACAAGCTCCCCAAAGTCAAGGACAAAGTCAATCCTTTGTTTTTGTACCCCCCAGTGCCCAGCACAGTGTCTGACCCTACCGAGCATTAAATTGAATGTGTCCAATGGTGCCCTGGGGACCTGGATCAGTAGCAGGGATGAGTTTCAGGGAAATGTCTGCATTCTTTTGCCCAGTGACCCTTGTGGTTTGCATCCAGTTATTGAAAGAAAGTTGGCTGCGTTGGAGGTGAACTGGGGCAGAGTTTGGGGGTGGCAGTCTGTGGCTCCAGAGATAAAGCTAATCAATATGGACAGGGATTGAACAGGTGACCTTGGCCTAGCTGGTTACCTACTGTTCAAAATCACAGAGATTTTCCTTCTTAAGGAAGTTGTTGAGGACAATTCTCAAAGAAATCATAGAATATCAGAGCTGAGAAGGACCTTAGAACTTGAAATATCAGAGCTGGTAGGGGCCTTAGAACAGGGAATGGCAGAGGTGGGGGGGGCCTTAGAACAGAGGGTGTCAGAGCTGGGAGAGGTCTTAGAACAGGGAATGTCAGAGCAGAAAAAAATAGAAGACACTATTCGAAGTGCCTCAGAATACAAATGAAGCAACATTTGGGCTGACCTGGGGTTCCAGTGCTGGCTCTGGGTGACCTTGGGTGGGATGCTTTCCCTTTCCGTGCCTGTTTCCTCGGCTCTAAAACCAGGGCTGGTACTATATACGAGACTCTGAAGTCTCTTCCCCCAATCTAACTCCTATGAAAGCCACAGATGCAAAGGATGAAGAGGCTTGCAGGGACCTTGGCAGTCACCTAGTCTCATCTTATCTGACCAATGGTGTCACTGAGGCCCAGCAGAGGGACACAACTTCCCCAAGGTCACATAGGTACTTTACCTGTGTCTCCTCCCCAGCTCCTTCCATTCATCCTGGCCACCTTCCAAGTCAGTTTCTACATCTCCTTGCTCACAGAAACCGAAGGCTTCCTTCCAAGCTGCCGTATCCCTAACCAGCACACCTCCAGTCTTTGGTGGAAGCAGAAACCAGGACTATTCAGAGGATGCCTCAGTACAATCAACCCAATGAAATTCTTTTCTCAGCAAGATGGAATCCTGCCACCACGACCTGTAACCCAATCGCTGTTCCCTTATCCCTCCGTGACATCGTCTCACAGTCTTAATTTAAACCAATCCAGAGCCAAACACAAGGATCCTTGTTACCTGACCCTCTCCATCTGTACCATCTTATCTTCCGGTCATAGGGTTTCCTTTAATGGGGCACTTGAAAGGGCTCTCTGGGTGAAATCAACTGCAACCCTTAGCCTTCCAGGAAAGGGGCTAATTGTATCCTCTGAGCAACTGTCTTTTGTTTTAGGAGAACAAAGCCTGATCCCAGGGAGTCCTCCCATACCTAAATGAGCTTCTAGGAGGGAACAGAAGAAGGAAAAGGCCTGTTCAAGCTGGAGAGTTGGTTTCCTTGAAAAATAACATCGTAGACTGTCAGAGAGCCGGGAGGAACCTCGGCACTCTAGAAACACATGGACAATATCGAAGCTGGAGGAAGCCTAAGGTTTGTCTGAGCCAAAGCCTATATTTTCACAGGAGAGGCAGTGGAGACCCAGAAAAGAGCAGGCACTTAGCATGGTGGAGGTTTGAAGGAGCTTAGAGCTCAGAATGCAGGAGTGAGAAAGGGCTTTTGAATGAAGACTGTCTAGGTCAGGAGGGATCTTAGAGATATCAACTTGTCTGACCCCTCACCTTATTGTTGGGTTATAACTTCTCCCCTCCTGGTCAGGTTGGAACCAGGGAGGAGCAATGAAGGCTTTGCTCCAGAAGAGAGAGCTCCAGCCCTGGAGTCAGAAAGATCTGAGTTCAAATCTGGCCTCAGACACTTCCTAGTTGTGTGACCCTGGGCAAGTCACTTCACCCTGTTTGCCTCAGTTTCCTCATCTCTAAATGAGCTGGAGAAGAAAATGGCAAACCCCTCCAGCATCTCTGTCAAGAAAACCCCAAATGGGGTCACAAAGAGTCAGATATGACTGAAAATGACTAAAAAACCAAAATTTAGAGGACATTAACCAGACTTTTAAATAGAAGTGTAGAAAAGCTACTGTCTGTAAGAAGCGTTTCCTGGTCCTCCACTTGAGATTACCTTCATTTTATCCTGTATGCATATATGTAAAACACATACCCATGTGTACACACATGCACACATATGCACACATACATGCAATGTACATATCTATATGTACACAAATACATTTACATCTGTGCACATTTATATACGTATACATATGCTGCCTATGCACAGTTCTTTACATGTTGCTACTCTCATTAGTTTGGAAGCTACTTGAGAGCAGGGACTGTTTTTTGCTTTCTTTGTGCCTCAAGCTCTTAGCTCAGCACCTGGTACATAGTAGGTGCTTAATAAATTCTTGCTGACTTGACTTGACTTGAAAAGCAGAGCTCAGCATCTAACTGGCTGAGCGTAGTTAGCTTACATAGAAATCTGCCTTATGTCCCTTGCTTTCCTCCCTCTTCTGATTTCTACTCCCCACCCCCAACGCCTCTTTTCCCCAAAGCCCAGTGTAGTGGCCTCGCTTTGTCCCAGGGTAGGTTTGTCCTGGATGGAGTGGGGGGGAAGGATGTACTGAGGTCTCTGTCTCTGCACCCCCCCCCACCTACTCTCAACTGAATTTTTCTCCAAAGGTTGACTTGAAGCCCCTTGTGGTACTGAATGTCCAAGGTGCCGAGCATGCTCATTAGGGCATGGAATTCTGGTCACTCTTGTCTGTGAAGACCGTCTGAGACCCAGACTCCCACCCCTGAGGTCCTCAGGGCCCTTACCATCTGATACAAATTCTGCCTGCAAACCATCAGCTAAGCCTTTCTTCTATGGTCAGCCATAGATGAACTGCTCAATTCTGTAGATCTTGTCACTCAGTGATTAACCACGGGGACAGTAGGTAGAGCTCTGGACTTGGAGTCCAGGAGATCTGAGTTCAAATCCAGCTGTAGACACTTACTAGCTGTGTGATCCTGGGCTTGCCTCAGTTTCTTCAACTGTAAAACAAAAATAAGAACAGCATCTACCTACCTCACAGTGTTGTTCTGAGGCTCAATTATTTGTAAAGGTCTCAGCACAGTGCCTGGCATGTAATAGGCCCTTAAAAAATACTTGTGACCTTCCTTCCATCTAGTTTAACCCACTCTTTTACAGAGAAGAAAAGGGAGGCCCAAGAGGTTAGGTGACGGTCATATGAGTAAGGCAGTAGGAGCAGGATTTTGACTCTGGTCCTCTGCCCCCAATCCCTGCTTCATTACTTTGCCCAGAGGGTTCATCTCCTCGCTTAGGTCTGCCACATGATGTGTGGCGTTAGCCAGGTGCCAAGGCCTTGCTGGGCCAACCTGGCATTCCCTGTGTGAAGGAGTCCATTTCTGGGGGATCTCTGCCTTTCTCCAGAGCTAGGCTCAGCGGGGGCTGCTTAAATAGAGCATGTTTGCAGAGCACCACTAACACCTTGCAAAGAAAAGGCAAAATGGAAACAGAGCACTTAATTATTACCGAAATCAGTCCAGATGCCATAAGGAGAGAATCAAAGCATTTGGTGTAGTTTCCCTGGCGCTGCTTTTAATTTTATCTTATCAAAACAGAACTCATTTTAAAAAAAAAAAAGGAGGAGAAAAAACCTTCCTGTAATTAAGTAACTCAACAATCCTCCAATAAATGTTAAAAAATAACCTGCAGGGCATCAAACTACAATGCAGAGAGATGGGGGGGGGGGCTTTTCAACTACGTGGAGTGGATTAAATAACTAATGTGCTGACTTTTTCCCGGAGACTCCCCCCTCCCACAGAAAGGCCTCAGCATTAACAGCTGGGCTTCCCTGCTTGCTAAAGCTGGCCTGTGTGTGCTCCAGACCTCCTGCTCTTGCAGGCGGGTATTTGGCTTTCGGCTCATGGGCGTCTTGCTGAGCGCTTCTTCTTCCTCTCACCCACTTTACTTCAGCAAAGGCATTGAATGCCAAAAAAAAAGGGGTTCAGAATCTGGTGCATTACCCTTGTTCATTAGCTTGGTGGTTAATGAGGATCAGAGTAAACAGATTTCCCAGTTTGAATTCAATTCACTGAATCCCAGCACCTCAGAGATGGAGCAGACCTTAGGGGCCATTCAGCCCTACCTGTAGCAGAGTAGAACAGGGGAAAAGAGCCTTGACTTTAGAGTAAGAGGATGTGAGTTCAGCTCCTGTCTCTGATACTTGCTATGTGTATGACCTTGGGTATTAATGATAACTAATACTTATAGAGGCCCTATTATGTGCTGGGCACTGTGCAGAACACTATGCAAATAATACCTCATTTGATCCTCACAACCACCCTGGGAGGTGGGTGCTGTTATATTCCCATTTTACAATAATTTTTACAAAAATTGGGGAAACTGAGGCAGACAGCAGGAAAGTGACTTGTCTAGGGTCACACAGCTAGGAAGTCTCTGAGGCTGAATTTGAACTCAGGTCTTCCTGACTCCAGTGTTAATGCTCTATCCACCATTCCACCTAGCTGCCCCTAAATCTCTCAATGTCCCTGCGACTCAGTTTCTTCCTTTAGAAAATGATAGATTGAACAAGATGGCTTCTGAATTCTCTTCCAGCTCCAGAACTATGTTTCTATGACCTATCAGAGCATCCTTTGGTTTCCTTTCAGAGGCAGAACCCTGGGTCAGAACTGTTCCAGTATTCTTTCTTTTGTATAGCATCATCATGGTAAAAGAAATGTGGGATTCCTTGTGCAAGCTCCAGGAAAGCATTGGCTATTTCATTACTGTCATTCCATTCCTTTGGGATGCAGAGTCTGCCTGGCAGAACCAATAGATTCCTAGGCTTGGAGCCAGGAAGTCCTGGGTTCAAATTCCACCTCTCACTTTTACTAGTTGTGGAATCCTGGACAAGTTACTCAATCTCTGAGGCTGACTGACCTCCTGAGTCACAGATGGCATTGATAGAGGGGCCTCCTTCAGGGAAGGAAGTCCTGTTCTTACTGGACATCCTCAGAGCCTTGAAAACTGTGGGTGCTTAATAAATGCTTGTTGAATATGTTGACAATTTGTCATCCTCAGCCAAGAAGAGGGGACCATAGAGAATCAGACCTTGGTGGGAGCCAGCCTTGAGGAAAGCAGGGCTGCAGGGCCTGACTTCAAAGAGATCCAAGGCTGAGAGGACATCCATGCATCAAGCTGCCTCACTTCCCTGCCAATTTTCCCCTCACCGGCTCCACTTGAAGCTTGGAGACATTTAGGTCAAGGGGATGGAATTACCCACATTGGAGATGAGTAATGAACACTCTTTCAGTATTGGGAGTCCTCAACAGCAACACTGAAGCATTCTTTGGCCACACCTGGGACTTATCCAAAGACGTGGCTTAAAATTTTTTTTTTGTTTTAGTTAATTTTTAAATTATCAAGCATTTATTTTTCTCTCCCTGCTGCATTGAAAACACAAAGGATCTATCACTAAATATGTTGAAGAGTTCACATTCTCCCTGTGTGACCTAGAGCAAGTCACCTACCCTCTTGGGCTGTGATTTTCCTCCTCCATTAATCAATCAACAATCATTTATTGAATTCTATCAGAATATGATTAATGTTGTAAAGTGAAAGAGTTGAACTAGAAAATGTCCAAGGTCTCTCCCAACTCTAAATATTCTGATTTCCCCTCCCATATGGGATTCTCCCAGCTGGCCATCTGATGTCTGTCCAGAAATATGGGGAGGGGAGGGCCTCTATTTTGGGTAGAGGGAGTGCCTGAGCGCCTCCAAATGGCCCAACTACCTGGCCTGCATGGAGTCTTGGGTTGGGTTAGAATGAGTAACAACTGAACCCAAAGAGAATGCACTGGTCTAAGGTCACATAGGTAGTATGTTAACAAGGACTGGATTTGAACACAGGTCTTCTGACTCTCAATCCAATGCACTTTGTATTTTAAAAGCTGCTACTGAGCAGGAAAAAGATATTGATTGACAGCTTTAGGTCTTTGTGGAGGGGAGAAGAGAGAGTCAGAGGAAGGGAGAAATTGAAGGTATGATATATTTCAGACAGAGAACATTGGAAGTGGCAGAGACTTCAGAGATGGTTTAGTCAGTGTCCTAGGATTTAGAGTGGATGTAATAATGTTATTACCATTGACAGAACATAGAACATGGATGCTGAAAGCAACTTTAAAACTTGGAAGAGGGAATGTCAGAGCTGGGCGGGACCTTAGAACAGGTAATGTCAGAGCAGGGTGCCCAGTGTGTGTTCCACTGTACTCACTTCCTTTGCCCCCACATTTCCCCTATGCCTGTCTGGTCCATTTTATGGAGACTGTCCAGTCTTCAAAGCCTCACTTGCCCATTTTCACATCAAGCAGAGAATGAAATGTGCCTTCCAAACTGCTAAGAGGGTGTTGGGTAGGGAGCAAGAGAGGGGTTCATCTGGGAGTGAGACTGCTCATTGCTATCTCAAAACTTCCGATATATTTTAGTTAATTATTCTTGCCTCCTAGGAAGGAAGGTCCGATGCTACACGTCCTCTCGGTGCCTCCTACATTTCAGAGCTTTGAGATGGAGCCTCAGCTGCCTCACCCTAGCTTTGGATCTGCACCAATCTGGCACCATGGCTGTGATGAGTTCTGCTCATTTGCTATACGATAGAATATATGTGGAAAGTGCACTGATTTCGGAGCCCCAAGTATCTGGGTACAAATTCTGTCTCTTTTTCTACTTGTGTGATCCTGGGCAAGTCATTTAACCCTGTTTGTCTCAGTTGCTTTATCTGTAAAATGAGCTGGAGAAGGAAATGGCAAAGCACTCCAGTACCTCTGCCAAGAAAACCCCAAATAGAGTCATGAAGAGTTGGATATGACTGAACAGTAAGGTGTCAGAAACTGGAAAGGTAGGAAGGGGTCAGCTTGAAAAGATGGTCTGTAAGTGCCTAACAATAGTTTATATTTTACCTGAGAGGTAATAAGAGACCATTACAGTTTACTGAGGGAAAGGGAGTGTCATGGTGGATTTTGCACTGAGGAAGAATCAGAGTGGGCAGGGAAATGAAACACCTCTCTGATCCTGTATGTTCTAAAGAAAATATCCCTACAGAATGGGTGTCTTCCATCAAGCCCAGGCTCCTGAACCCTAATCACTCCTTAGAAGTCTCTCTATCCCTGCCAGCCAGCAAGAGCCTGGCCCGAGCCTCCGAAGCATGTGGTATCCAGAACATCTGAACACACAGAGGGAATGGCTGCAGGCCAGGAGCTGGAGGATGACTAAGAGACTAATACAAATTAATTCCTGTCTCACAGTTATGTTGTGAGTCTTACTTTATTAATATGGGCAAAGGAAGCAGAAAATGAAAGGCATTGTGCAAGAGAAAAGGGGTATTATCATAATACATGTGGCACTTTTCTTCTTCAAAAGGCACTTTGCAAATAGTCACAAATTATCCTCCACACATTCCAGGGAAGGAGGTGTAAGTAAGGATTGTGATCCCCTGCCTGAAAGAGATGCAGAGACAAAGAAACAGAGACAGAGAGACAGAGACAGAGGGAGAGGCACAGAGAGACAGAGAAACACACACAGAGAAAGAAAATAAAAGAGGAGAGGAGAAGAGGAAGAGGAAAAGAGTGAAATAAGGAAGCCCAAGCAGATGGCATCCCCCAGCAAAAGACCACCTGCAAGATCCAGGTCTAGAGAGTTAGTACCTCAGGATCTTGTGCCTGCCTCTAGAGTGGGGACCTGGAGGGAGGAAGTCTCTCATGGCTGCAGGGAAAAGAGTGCAAAACTAAAAGTCAAGAGAATAGGGTCCTTATGTTGGCTCTGCTGTGTGATATTAGGGATAGGTCTTCCTTTCTCTGAGTCTCAGTTTCCTTATCTGTAAAATGAGGGAGTCAGACTGGACCGTGGTCTAAGTGCTGTGGGCTTATGATCACTTAGAGGTCTGACATCTGTATGTGAGTGGAGGAAAAGAATGTTGATGTCACAGAAAGATTGTGCCCAGCAGGCAAAAGAAAGACTAGACAAGAAAGGTGGCCTGGGGTACTGGCCAAAGTGCTGGACCATAGGATCCCAGAGCTGGAAGGGACCTTGGAAGTCATCTTGCACATGAGGAAACTGAGGTCTAAAGAGTTTCTGCTTTGCCCAAGTAGCAAATGGCAGAAATAGGATTCGAACCCAGGCCCACTTGCGTTAAATACAACACTCTTTCCACTCTACCACACTGGATACCTGGGTTTAGGTCTCCCAGCTCTGCCATTAAGTCCTAGCTCTGTGTGACCTTGGGACTCGATTTCTAAACCTCAGCCCCCTCATCTGTAAACCAAAGAGGTTTGAGGAAATCTTCTCCAAAGTCCTCTCCAGCTTGCAAAGAAGAGGTCTATGATTCAAGCAAGCATGACCTTTAGCTGGCTTTCTCAGTGAGCTGATGGAGCTGGTGGGGGGGGGGGCGGGCCAGCACCATGCACCATGCCCAGGCTGTTAGGCACACACGTGCACTCATAATCGTCTGTAGGCGGAAACCGAATGCTCCTATTTAATTAGCCAAATACCAAAGAAAATGTTTCAAACAAGGACATGATTTGAGTCGGGAAGTCAGGGTTTCAGCACTGTCTGAGTGGGAGAGAATTTTAGTGCATGGGAAAAACAGGATGGGGATGAAAGAAAATTTTCTAGAAAATTGAGATGAGGTGAAGCTTGGACTGGCTGGGGGGATGGGGGAGAAAGGGATGCTATAGACAAAGTTGAACTATAAAATCTTGTGTCACCATAAAATATCAGAGCTGGGGACAGGAAGGGACCTTAGAATAGAGAATGTCTGTGTTGAGTATGCCCTTGGAATACAGAATGTCAGAGCTGAGAAGGGCCTTATGGACTACTGAGTGCAGCCCCTTCATTTTACAGATGGGAACACCAAGGTTTCAACAGAGGAAAAGACTTGTTCAAGGTGGCTGAGCTAAGCCATAGACCAGGACTGCTAAATTAATTGGATTTACTCCACTTTAAGGCAGTTCCAGTAGAAGGCTGTTCTTTCTCTGTTGTTTGTCACTGTAACTCAAGGGACCTGGGGGATTTCCTGTAGAAACTACAAACTCTCAGTCCCTCAAACCCTGTGAAGGGCCAAAAATAAATTCTTGGAATCACAGAATCTCAGAGTTTCAAAGGTTTCCACAGCAGCCACCTAGTTCAACCCCTACACAAAAGCTATCCCCAGTACAATTTGCCTGTCTGGGGGTTGTCTAGCTTCTGCCTGAAGAACTCCAAGGAGAAAGAGTCCACCTCCTTTCAATACAGCACATTCTGCTGCTGGACAGCTCCAAGTGCTAGGAAGTTTTCTTCCATCAAATATGATTTGCCTCTTTGAAACTTTCACTCAGTGCTCCTTCATCTTCCCTCTGCGGTTGAACAGAATAAAATTGAATCTCTCCTTTGCTTGACAGTCTTCAAGCTACCACATCCCAGCTCACCTCCTCTCAGTCATTTCCTGCCCAAACTATACATGCCTTTTTCCTTCAACAACATCCTTGTATGGCATGGACTAAAAGCCTTTCCCCATCTTGGTTTCTCTCCTCTGAACAGTCCAGCTTATCAATGCCATTCTTAAACTTTGGTTTCTGGAACTGAATACAATATTCAAGTCAAGTCAACAATCCTTTGTTAATTGCCTATTGTGTACCAGGCACTCCAGATGAGGCCTGATGAGAGCAGAATACAGTAGAATTATCAGACCCATTTTCCTGGAAGCTATGCCCTTCTCAATGCAACTCAAAATCACATTAGCTCTTTGGGCTCCCCCATTATACTGCTGACTCATCTTAAGATTGCTATTTACCAAAAGCCCCAGATGTTTTTTTTTCAGACCAACAGCTGCCTAACTATGTCTCCCCGACCTTGTACTTCTGAAGTTGATTTTTTTTTGTACCCAAGTACAAGACTTGACATTTATCCCTATGGAATTTAATCTTATTAGAGTCAGCTCAATGTTCTAGTCTGCCACTGTGTTAACTGTCCTTCCCAGCGTGATGTCATCTGCAAGTCTGATGACCTCCCCTTATCCAAGTCATTAACAAAAATGTTGATTAGAACAGGACCAAGGATAGATCCCCAAGGTACTCCACTAGACGATGAACTATTAACAACTACTTATCCGGTCTATCCATCTAACCAGTTCTGAAGTCATTCCACTGTATTTTTGTCTCCTCCACAACATTCCAACTTCTCCTCACAAGAATCGTACTTGATACTCCAAAGCTCCTTCCAAAGAAGAAATGAGGTCAGTCCGACATCATTAATAGTTGATGAAATCATGCTTCATTCTCTAAAATCACTGGTTCCCTTTTTAAATGTTCACCAACTATCTCTTTAGTGATCTGTTTTATAATTTTCCCAGAAATGGAAGTCAAACTCATGGACCAATAGTTTTCAGACTCAGTTCTCTTCCCTTTAAAAAAAATCATGTCCGCATCTGCCCTCCTTCAATCATGGGCTTTCTCTCTTATTTCTTGTCATCTTTCAAACATTACCAACAATGGCTCAGCCATTGCATCTATCAATTCTTTCAGGGCCAGAGGCATCTGGGCCAGACAACTTATATTCATCAAGGGTAGGTGAGTGGTTTCTTACTATCTTTTGCTTATCTTAGTGATCAGCCCCTTCTTAGTCATTTTGGTGCTAAGGTTTCTGGTATAAAGGTAATTTTCTTGGGCAGAAAAAAACCAAAGACAAAATTGGCTCTGCCTTCAATCTGTTGTTAGTTATCACTGACTCATCCATTCCAAGCAAAGAACCTATCCTCCTTTTAAGCCTCCTTTTCCCTCTCAATATAGCTTCAAAAGTCCCCTTTGTCATCCATAGCTTTCATTACCAGCCTCACTCATTCTGAGCCTTGGCATTCCTAAATGGTGTTGCCTAGACGTGGACATAGTACTGTGGATGTGGTCTGACCAGAATAGGGTCTAGAAGGATTATCATTCACACCCACACCCACACACACCCACACATACACACTCACTCTCACACACATATACACACCTTCTCATTATGAATACTGTGAATCTTAATCAGACAATCAATTAATAAATATTTACTAAGCACCTGTTATATGCCAAGCAATATACTAGGCACAACAAATACAAAGCAATCTCTGATCTCAAGGAACTTAGCTTTCTTTTTTTTTTTTTTATCAAGGAATAGAGTATAGACACATACATGCAAATACAAAATAGAGTCAAGGTAGATATAAATTAATTAGGGGATGATCCATGAAGTGAGGAGTAGACAAGGTTTTACAAAGAAGACAGCATTTGAGCTGAGCTTTGAGGAGGTGGAGGTGAGAAAGAAAACAGTTTAAGGCATATACCTCTGTAAAGGTATACAGATACATTACCTTTTTCATCTGCCTTGTTAGAGGCAGGTGGTGGCGGCACAGTGGGCAGAGCGCTGGGCTTGGGATCAATACGACCTGAGTCTGAATTTGATCTCAGACACTTACTAGCTGTGTGACCCTGAATAAGTCACTTCATCTCTGCTTCAGTTTCCTCTACTAAAAAAAATAATGAAGATGACAAGAGTACCTATGCTGCAGGGTTATTGTGAGCATGAAACGAAATAATATGTGCAAAAAGCACTCAGCACAGTGCCTGGCATATAGGACATAAATGCTTGCTCTGTTCTCACTCTTTTAACTCATAGGCCTCCTCTATTCCTTCTTCATTGAGCTTGTGGTCCACTAGAACCTCCAGATCTTTCTCAAATGAGCTCCTCTCTAGTAACATCTAGTCACAACTGTTGAGTTGATTTTTTGGAATCTAAGGAAAGGACTCCAGATTTATGCCTATTTATATTTCACATTATGGATTTCAACCTATTGCTCTTGTCTGCCAGTCAATCAAAAAGCAAGTAATGCCTTACATACTTTTTGTGTGTAAAACATTGTGTTAGGCACAGTGAAGAGAAAGAATGAAAAAGTCTCAATATATACAAAATGTAAAATACACGGCGGTGGGTGGGGGTGGGGAGGAGGTGTCAGAAACTGGAAGAATCACCCCAAAGTCAAGCAGAACAGTGAGCCATCCAGCCTGAGTGTGAAGCCCAAAAGCTGCCATACTGAACCAGCAGCTAGGTGGCGCAGTAGGTAGAGCTCGCAACCTGGAGTCAGGAAGACCTGAGTTCAAACATTGCCTCAGACACTCCCTATCTCTGTGACCTGGCACAAGTCATTTAACCTCTGCCTGCTTCAATTTCCTCAACTGTAATATGGAGATCATAGTAGCACCCAGCACCCAGGGTAGTTGTGGGGCTCAAATGGGACACATGCTTGTTCCCTTTCCCTGCCCCCCCATTTCTCTCCCACTTTATAAACAAAGAAACTGAGCTTCAGAGAGTTGAGGTGAGTCACTCAAGGCTAACCAGTCACTGAGTAGCAAAGGTGGTACTTAGGACAGCGGCCCCCTGATTTCACATCTTGTTCTCTTTCTACTACACCATGCTAATTTTGTTGGCAATGAAGATACCCCCATCTCACACACTGGTCATCCTGGTAGGTGACCTCTAGTAGCTAATGAAAGAGGGCAGTGGATCTGAGTTGATCAACTTTTAGAAACAACTTTAAGATGGGATCACCCACGTGATTTAGAGTGACCTCTTCCGGACCATCAAAATCATCTTCCTGAAGCCCAGGTCTGATCATTACTCCCTTGCTCAAACACCTTCAATGGTTCTCTGTTCCCCTTAGAATAAAAACACAAACCAATCTGCTTGGCAGGTGAAGCCTTAAACACTCTGGCTGCAGCCCATCTTTCCAGGTTTGTTTTCCATTACTTCTCTTCCAAGACTCTGCAGACCTTGACACCTTGATGATTTTTTTTTTTTGCCTTTCCATCTCTGGTCTATGGATCTTTACATGGATGGTCCTAGATGCCAGGAGTGCCCTTCTTCCTCAGCTCCATCTCTAATGAGCCTTAGATTTTTTTTTATGACTCCCCCCGAAAGAAGCAAGGAAGCAACACAGCACAGTGGAATCAATGTGGGATTTGGGGTCAGAGGGAATGAGTTCTAATTCAACCTTTTTCATTCCTTATCTATTAGATTTTGGGTAATTCACTTTCCTTCTCTGTTTCTCGGTTTTATTCTCTGAAAAAAACAAAAGGGTTGGACCTAATTTCCCTTTTAACTCCTTAATCTTAAATCACTTCCCCTCTCTGGGCCTCAGTTTCCCCATGTGTAAAAATGTGGAGGTTGAACAGGATGATTTCTAAGGTTCCTCCCACCTCTAAATCCAGTGCTATATTGGCAAATGTTTAACAACCAGATCTCAGTGAGGGGGGGAGAAGCACACATGAAACACTTTTAATTTTAATCTGTATTATTAATATTTTTTCCATCACTTTCTCAAGTCTAAGAAAATCAGCAAAACAATATATCAGTTATGATTTGCAACATCAGTTTCTGGGTCATAAATGCTTATGCTGAAAATTTAACAATCAGTTCTTAATTCAGTTCAAGCTGGCTCCAGTGTATCCTTGCATGCCATGATCCCATGATTTATACAAAGATACAGGAAAGAGCACACAAGATGAGAAGATGTAGAAGGGTGGCAATCTAGACCCTGTGAAAGGAGTGTCCACTTCCATGTAATCCCAGAACAATGGATTTAAGTAGGATTTAGTGTTTTGGAAGAGAATCTTGAGGCACGTTACTGTTGTAATGTAGAAATAATCCAGGGCTAAACTGATCAGCCTGGCTGCTGTTGGACCACTCCCCTGAAGGGGCCATAACTGGGAATCTGGACCTGTCAAATAGACATTCAGAAGTCATGTTGGGGCAGCTAGGTAGCACAGTGGATAGAGCACCAGCCCTGAAGTCAGGAGGACCTGAGTTCAAATCCGACCTCAGACCAAACGCTTGACACTTACTAGCTGTGTGACCCCGGGCAAGTCTCTTAACCCCAATTGCCTAAAAACAAAAACAATGAAATAAAAAAAATTTTTAAAAAGAAGTCATATCTACATTTCTTGGCCAACACCTACTGGACCCCTTCAATGAGTGCAGATGTTTGGTTTGTTTTGGCTGTGTTGACCACAGCTTAAGGCCAAGTCCTACAGTTAGCAGCAAAATGAAGACCCTTCAAGGCTCTCTTGATAGGGGCTTACACAGGGACCAGAAATCTGAGGTGAGGTGGATGGGCAAGTCCCTCTGTCCTCATCATTCTTTGTTGTTGATGTTATTCTTTCTTTAAAAGAATCCAAAGCAGAATTAAGAGCTGGAAGGGCCTCTAGCTCTGAAATTTTCTGTTGTAAGCCCCCTCCCAGCTCTCATATTCTCTGTTCTGAGGCCCCTCCCTGCTCTCACATTCCCAGTTCTATGGCCTTTCCCTGCTTGGACATTATGGTTCTAAGCCTGAATTCTAGAACACAGGCACACCCAGAGCCCATGACGTGGTTTGGACAAACAGTTAGCCAGAAGGTTTGCTGGTGCTCATGGAGAAGTTATAGAGAATTCTCTTGCCATCCTCAGCCCAACCCTGGAGATGAGGGTGATGAGTCAGAAGATTCAGTGAGGAGTGAGCCCAGGACAGGGCCCATCAATCATCTTGACATCCTGACAACGGACACTTAATGAGACTGCTGTGCTCGCCCCAGTTCTAATTGTCTACAATTCTCTTTTATGAAAGAACATGCAGGTTTCCCTTTCATTAGCAGCCAGCTCCAAGATCGAGAGGCTGGGGGAGCGGGAGGGGGAGGGAGAGGAAAGTGCCGAGTTGGCAAGCCCGTGGGCTGGCTGTGGGGGAAGGTTCCTCTGAACACAGTGGCTCCCAAGGGCTCCATCCCTCCGTGTGCAGACAGCATGGGGGTGGGCACGAAGGAGCTATTTTAAGGCTCTCAGAATGAATTCACTTGGGCGCCTATGGGTGCCTACACTGACATAGAGTGGGTGGTGTCTAAAGCTGCAGTTCAGTAGTAGGGCTGGAGATGGAGGAGACAGCAGGCCATGTGTGTGCGCATGCGTGCATGTGTGTGTGTGTGTGTCTGTCTGTCTGTCTGTGCGTGTGTGTCTGTATGTGTGTGTGCTTTTCATTTTTCACATGTATCTACATGCAAAGACTATGAAAAGTAGAAAGGGCATCAGAACTGGGAATGTCAGAGCTGGGACGGCCCTTAGAACAGGGGATGTCAGAGCTGGGAAGGGTGTGAGAACAGGGAATGTCAGAGCTAGAAAGAACCCTAGAACAGGGGATGTCAGGACTGGGGGGACTCTTGGAGTAGACAGAACAGGAAATGGTGACCTAGAGAGGGTATGTGAGTTGTACAAAGTTTAAGAGCTGGTCAGTGACACAGATTGGGCCAGAACCTGGGTCTCCTGACTTATGTCCCAGGCTTCTTTTCCTTCACCATAACCCTGAGGATGTCTTTCATCTTTAAGAAGAGAAGTCAGTTGAAGAATGGAAGATAAAGTTGGGCTCCTGACGATGGGCTCTTCCACCATCAATATCAGGTGTTTGAAATGGGAACTCTCATCCTGTTTCCTCTCCTTCTGCAGCCTGGTCTTCTCACTGCTTCGTGCTCACACAATGCACTGGCCCACCTCCACGTCTTTGCTCAGGCTGTTCCGCAGGCATGTTATGCCCTCCTCATTTCTTTCCACCTGACTAAATGTTCCCTGTCAATCAAATTCTAGCTCAATGCCCCCCCCTCCATGAAGCCTTCCCAGCCCACCCGTGTCTCTGGCTCCTTGGAGCTTTGCTGCCCCTTAATCCTCTACTGTCTTGTGGTTTTGTCCTGCTACTCCCAGTGCCCAGCCCAGTGCCAGACACAGGTGGACACTTAGGAAATTCTTGTGCATTGACTGATTGATTGATTGATCAGACTTTGGTAGATAAAATGTTAGACCTGATGTCAAGAGTCCTACAGTTAAAGCCTATCTTCAACACTCACAGGCTGTGCCTGGGTAAGTGGCTTCATCTGTCTAAGCCTCTGTTGCCTTAGCTGTAAAATGGGGAGATTCTCATAGATGGTCTGTAAGGTCCCCTTTAGTTCTTCCTTCCTTCCTTCCTTCCTTCCTTCCTTCCTTCCTTCCTTCTTCTCCTTCTTCCTTTTACTTCTTCCTCTTCTTCCTCCTCCTCCTTTTCTTCTTCTTCTTCTTCTTCTTCTTCTTCTTCTTCTTCTTCTTCTTCTCTTCTTCCTCCTCCTCCTCCTTCTTCTCCTCCTCCTTCTTCCTCTTCCCTTCCTCCTCTTCCTCTTATTCCTCTTCTTCTTCCTCTTCTTCTTCTTCTTCTTCTTCTTCTTCTTCTTCTTCTCTTCTTCTCCTCCTCCTCTTCCTCCTTCCTTTTCCCCTTCCCCTTCCCCTCCTTCTCCTTCTCCATCTCCTTCTCCTTCTTCTTCTTCCTCTTCCTCCCCTTCCTCCTCCTCCTCCTCTTCCTCCTCTTCTTCTTCTTCTTCTTCTCCTCCTCCTCCCTCTTCCCCTTCCCTTCCTCTTCCCCTCCTTCTCCTCCTCCTTCTTCTTCCTCATTTGCTGCTTCGACTAGATCAGCTTGCCTATCTTGTGGGTGCCAATTGGTAAGGATGGCTGACCCTTTCTTTCTCCCCAGGAATTGCTTCCCCAAGTGCTGGCTGAGAGGGCTGGAAGCAGGACCAGTGATCTTTGGGATGGACCGCTCTCAGGGTTCCTGTGCCCATCTGACTATTGGTGGAAGTCGGGAAGCAATTGTTGCAGTTTGTGATGAAGAAATCAGGTCTTCTCTCCACAATGATTTCTCTCCTCAAGGAGCTGGGCTGGAAGCAGGTCTGCCGGTTTAAGGGGCACTCCTACACCCCAAGCTTTTGGGATTGTGGCTCCAGGCTGGCTCCACTAGGGGCTGAGAAGCTCTATAACTTATAGGATCATTAATTCGGGACCAAGTCATGGTGAGGAATACTAGAAAGAGACAGGCTGACCCAGAGGACACGACTAGGACTGTGTGTCTTGCATCGTCAGTGGAGACTTGCAAATGAAGAAGAAAAGACCTCAGTAAGAGAAGTCTTTTGGATGCCTATTAGGCAGGGCTGAAGGCAGGGAGTATAGTGGGAAGAGCTCTGAGTTTGGAGTCAGAATTCCTCGGTTCACTTCCTGGCCTGACCACCTACTAGCCACGTAACAACAGCCTGGGCCTCCATTTACCCCTCTGTAAAAGGAGGGGGCTAGACGAGATGGTCTTTAAAGCAATTTTCAGCCCTTAGGTCCAAAGGTCACGTGAAGGAGCCACATGTGGAAAATACCCACAGGAAGCATGGCAACACTCCACTTAGCTGCTGGTGCCAGGGGGAACCTGACCCGGAGCACTTTGCCTACAACTCTCTCCGTCGTCCCTATAGTTCAACACCTTGGATCATAGAAATGAGTGTGTATGCCGTATCTCTCCCCATCCCTAGGAAAGGGCTGGGCCTGGAATCAGGAAGACCCGAGTTCAAATCTAGACTCAGACACACCCTGGGTGAGTCCTTTAACCTCTGTTTGTTTCCTCCTTTGTAAAATGGGGATCATAACAGTACCTCCCTCCCAGGGTTGTTGTGACGATCAATGAGATAATGTATGTAAAGTGCTCGGCACCATGCTTGGTACACTGTAAAATGTTAGCTATACTAATAATTACCATTATTAGGATTAGCATTGTTGTCATAATAAACCCCCCCTGAAGTCAGGGACTGTGTCATTTTTCATCTTTGTATGTTTTCCAGCCCCAGAGTCATAGGATTTCCGAATTGAAAGGGACCATGACCTCAGAAACCATCCAGTCCTGGCATTCTAGCCTTTCTGTGCCATGGGTCTCTTTGGGAAGCTATGGGACTCCTCAGATTACTGGTTTTGACTATGTGAAATAAAATACATAGGATGCGAAGAAAACCAATTATATTGAAATACAGTTATGAAAATATTTTTGAGTTATTTATTAATTTAATTAATTAAACATTAATTTAAAATTGAAATAATTTTTTTGTAAATTGTGGTTGAGATAAAATCTGTAAACAGCTTTGCAAACCTTAAGGTACTATATAAATGCTAGTGATTATTACTGAGTCCACTCCACACACAAAAGGAATTTCCACTATGACAAAGCAACCAGTGGATTACCCAGCCTTTACTTGCATATCTCCAGTGAGAGTTTGGCAAATACCAATGGACTTCCATCCCACAACACCTCGTACATACTGTTTGGGGGCAGGGTGGGATAGAACCCATGATTTCATTACTTCAGGGAGCTGCCAGGCTGTTAAAATGAATTGAAATGGAAGGTCTTATCACAATAAGACAAGGAGAGGCTAGGTGGCCCCATAGTGCACAGAGCACCAGGCCTGAAGTCAGGAAGACTGCAGTTGAAACTTGAATTCATTTTACTAGCTGTGGGAACCTGGGCAAGTCACTTCACCCTGTTTGCCTCTATTTCCTCATCTGTAAAATGAGTTAGAGAAGAAAATGGCAAACCACTCTAGTATCTTTGCCAAGAAAACCCCAAATAGGGTTACAGAGAGTTGGACACGACTGAAAATGATTGAACAACAACAATGTGTCACAATATAATTGAAATCATCATTTCCAGTTTCTTTTCCTGGTTTTGGCACCAACCCCCTGTGTGGTCTTGGACAAACCACTTTACCTCTCTTGGTCTCAATTTCCCCATCTGTCAAAAGATGATGTTGGACAAATATTCTCTAAACTCCCTTCCTTCTTTGACATTATACCTTCTATAATTCAAAGGTTCATTTGAAAGCTAACATTCTGTATTGTGTTCTTCTATCCTGGAATTCCACATTCTAAGGCACTTAGAAGCTTTGACATTTCATTGTCTATAAGGGTCCTTCCAGCTCTGCCTATTCTCTGTTCTGAGGCCCTTTCCACCTCTGACATCCCATGTTCTAAGGGTCATTCTAACTCTGACATTCCATGTTCTAAGGGTCCTTTTCCAGCTCTGAAATTCTGTGATTCTTATTATTCCTTAGGTTAGCTGTCATTTTCCAAAGCTATCTAATCAGCTCTTTAAAAACTCTTGAAATGATAACATGCCTCAATGCTTTAATGAGCTCTAAATAAAAACCTTATTTAGGATCTTTCCCTCCTTGGCCTATGACCTCTCCATTCCCTTTTCCCGGTGCCCCCACCTGCCACATCCATCTAGGAGCTTGACAGCCACCGATAAGAGACAATTGTCTTCTTTTCCCCTTGATTTATTTATTTAAGGAAAACAAGTTTCTCCTAATTAGAAACACTAATGTCAAGATGTTTTACTGACTCCCAGGCTGCCTATTTTCAGATGTTCTGCCTAAAATTATACCTGAGCTTTTAACATCTGTAGGTTTATTCAGCAACTCCCAGCAAATGGAGGCTTCTGTTGAGAGGTTTGTGTGATTGAGGAGGAAGGGAAGGGGAAAGGAGGGAGGAAAGGGGCCATGTCCTTTTTTAATGAGGCCAGGGAGAGTAAAAGAGAGGAAAGCTCTGAAATACATGAGGCACTGTAGGATTGCAAGATAGCAGCTCTTTGGGAAAAATTAACTGGCTGGAAAAAAAAAGAAAGGACAAAAAAACACACCCAATCCACCATTCTAGAGCAGTCATCAATTACCATCCAACTTTATGCAACCCTTCAGAAAATGAGGCAACTGAGAGAGAGGGTCTACTTGGAAGAGCATAGAGAGGACTCATCAGACGGGTGTAGAGCTATGACCCTTCTGCCTACTGTCTTGGTCTCTTACACACATAGGCAAAGACACATACACACATATTCACACTGAATCCTGTAGAAGAAAAATTATTACTTTCTCTGCATTTTGTTTAGTCTAGACTAATAGATCGAGAGCTGGAAAAGACGTTAGGGCTCATGCAATTCAACCCCCTCGCATTACAGATGAAGAAACTGAGGTCCAAAGAGGTCATTTGCCCAGAGTTACACAGCTCTTTGGGGTCACAGGCAGGATCTGAACCTACTTCCTGACTCCAGTTCCAGTTCCCTACCCACTACACCATACTTTATCTCAAAGAACTCTGTCAGAGATAAATTTATTAATAAAATTATGAATACACATAGAACCTATATGAATGCTTAACATCTCAGGGATAGGCGAGGGAAGGAAGGAGGGATAGAATTTGCAATTCAAAACTTAAAAAAACTAAATTGTTTTTTATACATAATTGAGGGAAAAGAAAATGTTATTAAATATAAGATTATGAATACACAGACATTGCCAGTGGGGAGACTTGAAGCAGAGCAGAGTGGCCTTTGTTAACTGAAATTCTCTCCCCTCAGCCCAGATGGATAGAACACAAGGCCTAGGGTAATGAAGATCTGTGTTCAAATCCTGCCTAAGACACATCCTAGCTTGTGACCCTGAACAAATCACTCATTCCCTTTTAGCCTCAGTTTCTTCTTCTGTAAAATACGTTATTAATAGCACCTGCCTTTCATTTGTAAAGCACTTTGCAAACCTTAAAGCTGGCTATTATTGTTCTGCCAAAAATTCTTGTAAATGCTAGCTATTATTATTTCATACTATTTAGAACCAAACACAAAATTCAAAGTTTGAGATTTAGTAAGGGTTCAGCATTAGGTAAGTCTTAGCACAGTGCCTGGAACATAGGAGGTGCTACATAAATGCTTATTTCTCACTCCTAAGAGAAAAGGAGATACCTCAATATCCTTCCACCCCACCCCCAGCTGCCTTCCAAGGTCCAGTGCTATCTCTTACACCAGACCCCTAGTTAAGTAACATTCTCCCTCTTGAAATTCCGTTGAGTTACTTTGTTCCTATCTGTGTAACATAGCGGTGTTTGAAGGACCCTTTCACCTCTGACATTCTCTGTTCAAAGGTCTTATTTAGCTCTGACATTTCATGTTCCATGATCTCTCTGTTAGAACGTAACCTCTTTGAGGTCAGGAATCGTTTCATCTTTGTCACTTAATCTTCAGCCCCTGGAACAGTGTCTGCTCCCTTCCCACCCACCCCCTATCCCCTTTTAAACTAGGATCATCAGTCTGGTTGCCTCTCCAGTGCTCAATAAATAGGCTGCTGTAGTGGACAGAGTGCTGGGCCTGAAGTCAGGAAGACTCATGTTCATGAGTTCAAATCAGGCTTCAGACTTACTAGATGTGTGACCTTGGGCAAGTCCCTTAACCCTATTTGCCTCAGTTTCCTCATTTGTAAAATTAGTAGGAAATGGCAAAGCACTCCAGTATTTTTGCCAAGAAGACCCTAAATGGGGTCACGAAGAGTTGGACATGAGTGAAACAACTACAATAAAAACTGAATTGAATCCCCTTCTATTGTTGTTTAGTGGTTTCTGACTAGTAAGCGTCTCAGGCCAGATTTGAACTCAAGAATGTGAGTTTTTCTGACTCCAGGCCCGGCACTCTATCCATGCGCCCCCTAGCTGCTCCAAATCCCACTCTACCTAGAAAGAAAATCATTTTTCCAGGGTGGGAAAGGTAAGGCCCAATCTTCCTTATCTCTACAATGCTTCTCCTTTCTTCCCTAGTGTCTCCAAGTCAGTGAAGATGAGCCAGCTTTCCCCCAGGTTCATACTTCCTATATGTGATGCCCTCAGTTTGGGAAAGGACCCCAAATCTTTTCCGCCTCAGAATCCCAGCTCTCATTTCCTCTAGCACTACTAAACTGATGAAGCTTTTTTTTTTCTCACAGCAGCCCTGTGAGATAGGAAACATGAATGGTATTATTCACATTTGCAGACAAGAGGGAAAAGCTTCCTGGCTGAATACTGAGAGCTTGCAGTACGGTCAGGATGACCCAGGTTCATAGGATGGTGAAAGGAACTCAGAGGTCATCTCTAACTCCCTCATTTTACAGACGAGGAAACTGAGACCCAGAGGGATTAGGTGACTTGCCCAAGATCACACATTCAGCCTACTGTTTTGCCCCTTACCATACTGACACTGGAGCTTCCATCACCTAACCCCCATCCCCAGGCTGCTGTTTGGCTTGCAAGTTCTTCTCCAATATTCCTTTTCCAGCCTGGAAACAATAAGCTTCATCCACTAGAACTGGGCAAAACAGTCAGGGAAGGTCTTTCTGCCCAAATGAGCAGTGGGGATTACTGGCAACACAAAGCCACTGAGTCTTTCCACCTGGCTCCCAGGGAGTGCCCCCCCCCAAATCTGAAGCCATTGGAGACAGCCTACCTCCACCTCATGTTGTCATGGTGACCCAGCAGCTGGCTGGGTGGCTCCAGCACTCCCACTCTCTCACAGCTGGCTTCCTCACTGCCCACTGGGGCTCCCCACACAGACACAGCTGCCCCACTCAGGGATTTATAGGGAGCTGGGTAGGTGGAGCCTTCAGGGATAAGGCTATTGGGCATGGGATGAGGCGGGACTGCTGGATGACCTCACCTGGGGTATGGGCAGAGTTGGCTTGGCCTTGCAGGGCCCCAGCAGGACAACAGGTACCATAACACAAGCCTGGAAAAGCCCATCTGTAAACCCGTCCTTGCCCCTGACTGAGCTGTGGCTGCTGAATGGAATCACAGAATGTCAGGGAACCTTAGAACAGAGAATGTGAGTGATGGGAAAGAATCTTAGAACACAAGATATCAGAGCTGGGTGGGCCCTTAGAATACCGAATTTTAGATCTGAGAGGGCCCTTGGGACAGAGAATGTCAGAGCTAGGTGGGTTCTTAGAATAGAAAATGTCAGAGCTGAGAATGGTTCAGTCCCTGGAAGGGACTTTAGAAAACAGAGCATGGAACGTTAGAGATGGACAATGCCTTAGAATATATCATGTCAGAGGGGAGAGAGACCTTAGAACAGTAAGTGTTAAAAGAGAGCATTAGAAAATCAGAGATTCATCCAAAATGGTTCATCTGTCAGATGAGGAAACTGAGGCATCGAGCAGTTGAGTGATTTGCCCAAGGTACAGCTGGGTTGTGGCAGAGCCTGGGCAAGAGCGGACATCTCTCAACTCCCAGGCCAGAGCTGATACAACTTGACCATGCTGTCTGGGATTGGCGTCTGCCTTTGACACCTGGTTTCAGCAGTCCTCTAGAAATAACTCTGAGGTTAGCCCCAGCTAGGGGGGGCCTTGTCAATCCAGGGTGGTGGCAATCCCCCACCCCCTGGCTCTGGAGGAATGCCTCCCTGGCCTGTCTAGAGGCCAAAGTGGGATCATTTTCCTGATGTCTGCCTTTCAGGCAAACCACAGGACACAATCACCCTCTTCATTCAGGGCCAGCATGGGATTGGGGGGGAGGTCCAGTTAACATTTCCAGTGGCTTGGCAGAAAGCCAATCCCACTCTAGGTCAGAGCCTCTCCCCATGTTGTCACTGACTAGCCCACAGGAGGATAGAAGAGCAAGGTCTGCTTGAGTTAGAACTCCAAGAACGAGCTAAGGGCCTCAGGAAAGAATGCTTCAGGGAGGAGCTCGGGGCAGAAAGGATGCTTCCATGCAGGTGGTCCTCTTAGAGCATCCATCATGCTGGGCTCCAGCACCTGGCCAGACTCACACATTGGCCGCTGAGCCCCCATGGCTCCCAGCCACAGTGCAGCAAGAAGTGCAGGCTGTATCCAGGAGGGTGGCGTACAGCCTTCAGGAGACATTGGGAGACAGAGAACGTAAGTTCGAATCCTGATTTTCCCACTTCCTAGCTGTGTGACCATGGGCAAGCCACCATAGTTCCTCCAGCTTCAATTTCCTCATCTGTAAAATCTAAATCTATAATCCTAACATCTTTCAAACGGGAGAGGATTGGACTAGATGGCGTCCAAGGGCCCTTCTGGCACTCAATCTATGCTTCTATGGTCATCGCTGTGGATCTCTGTTTCCCCATATGTAAAATGAAAGGATTATGGCCTTTGGGGGCCCTTCCCGTCCCAGATCTAGGATCTTTTGTCATGGGGCTATCAAGATGAAAGTGCTGTGCGTTGGCTGGAGGCCCGAGCACCTTCAAACTACCTTCCCTGTCCCAGCCCTTCACTTGCAGAAAAGTTTGGCCTTCTCAGGTTCTGACCTTCTCCCACCTCAGCGCCAATGAGGAGCTACCCTGAAGGCTCTGTGGGCCTCAATTTCCTTTCCTGTCAAACACAGGGGTTGAATTAGATGCTTGGGAAGGTCCTCTTACAATTCTAAAAATCTTCTCTTGAGGGTGAGGAATGGGAATATACCTTGAGCCCTTCTATTCAATCTTCTCCTTGCTGGCAGACTTCCACCCTTTCCTCTCCCCAGTAGCAATGCTTTGTACTTGAGGGAGCCAGCAGGGTCTTTGGAGACCCCCAGCTGTTTGGGCTCTGAACAATGAGTGAGCGTCTTGAGAGATGAGGAGCAGAGCTCTGGTTGTTTTTTACCCCTTGTTCTGTGACACCCCTGCCCCTAACCCAAACACACACACACACACACACACACACACACACACACACACACACGCACGCACGACCATGTTAGCCGTCCACAATTTCATCTAATCTTCAAATCTCTTACATTTGGTTTTCTGTACTGGTAGAAAATGGGATAGCAAACAGTGCCTATGACTAGTGTCTTTCCCAACCTGCCCCAAATCTTGCCTGGCTCAAACTCGTGGAGGGTCTCGTCTCCAGAAATCTCCAAGACATCCCATTATCAACCACAAACTTGGCCTCCCAGACAATCCCTATCATTTCCCTTAATAGGGCTGTTAACAAGTGTAACTGAAAGGACCCATTTATTCTTTATGACACTCTTCCTTTTTAGGCATAAGGTCTCCAAAACTGTCCATCTCGCCCTCGGAAAAAGAGCCGGGTTCCACGCAGTGGAGAAACCCCCTAGCTGCCTGCCGGCAGACAGAGCTCTACTGTGCTCCAAATGCCACTTCATTTTCCCCTGGGGAAGCGAAAGTTTCTCCCTGAACCTGGTCAGGTCTGTCTGTCACCTTCCCCAAGCCATCCCTGACTAATAATGAACCAATGGCTCGGTTCCCCCACCCCCATGGTGGGGGGGAGGGTGTTGCCTGGAGATGCAATTCCAGTTCCTGGGGATGAAACCCTCCGTTCTTCCGATCTTAGTTTGGTCCCTTTGCCTCTCGCCCACCCCCACCTCTGTCTTTCAGTTTTCCAAATACACACTCCCCCCCTCCCCCTTTGCCCTGTTACCTGTAGGGTCGTCCGGAGCCTCCCAACTCTGCCAGTAGATGTGCAGCGAGCTTAGCCAATCTCTTCCCCTCATCGCTCGAGCCCAGCCGGGCTCTCCGTGCTGCCCCAAGCTCCTTCCAGGTCTAAGATTGCTGCAATTGCGCGGAGGAGATCCGTGTGTGTGTGTGTGTGTGTGTGTGTGTGTGTGTGTACGCGCGTGTGTGCGTATACGTGTGTATAATTGTGTGTGTGTGTGTGTGTGTGTGTTTAAAAGAAAAAAAAAACAGAAGCTAGCTCTTCCCCGAGCTGAGCTCTGAGCTCACTGTTATTTTCCCTGCCCGGGCGAGAAGCCGCAGGGGGGAGGAAAAGTAACTGTGGGGAGCAGCGGAGACGGGGTGGGGGGCCTGCGCCCCCCAATGCAGCCGCAGCAGCAGCACTGGCGCCCCCCGAGCCAGGATGGCTAGAGCGGTGGCCGCAGCAGCCTCCCACTCACGCAGCCGAGGCTGGGCAGGGGGCAGAGCCCGTGCCCATCCCGGGCAGCCGCCTGCCCGTGCAGAGATGCAGCCTGTGCCACCGATCGGGGGCCCGATGGGTGGGCAGGGGGCGCGGGCCGTGGGAGCAGGGCAAGGCGCGGAGTCTACTGATGCTCCGGTGGGAGGCTCGCGGGCTCTCGCTTAGTTAACATCTCTATCGGGCTGACTGGGCTCTGCTCTGCTCGGCTCTGCTCTCTCCTCCGCTGCTGCTGCAGCGGCTCCCTCCGCTGCCACTCTATTCAGCAGGCCTACAGCACTACCTACTGCTTAACTCTTTAAAGACTGGCCTTCTAGTCGGAAAAAGCACAGGGCTTCGATCTAGCTCCAAGTGGGATGGGGTGGGGGTGGGGGCGCCCGGGCAGCTACCACTTGCTGAGAGCAGGTCTGGGGGACTGGGGGCGGGATACCCAAGGCAGACACTGACAGCCAGTATCTGGGCAGGCAGGCCCTTGGGGGGACACCCCCCACCCCCACCCTCATACCCCTCCAGGAGATCCCCACGTGGGAAGTCTGCAACAATCTTCCCTACCCTGCAAGTCTCAACTCTAATGGCACCCTTTCCAAGAGATCTCCTCTAATCTCCCCCACCTCAGCACCCCCTCCCAAGAATGATGCTGAATATATATCTGTGTGTATATATGTGTATATATACATGCACATACATACACAACATATATGTACATATACAGACCTGTATGTTTACATAGATACACACATATTTATATGTATATGTTTATGTGGCTAGCTATGCCTCATCTCACAGAACAGTTTTCTCTGCTTGGTAAGCACCCTCTCCAATTAAGGGCTATTTTTTCTCCTTTCTTTGTAACTTCAGCACTTGTCACAGTGCCTGGCACATAGTAGGCACTTAACAAATACTTATTGACTGACTGACTAGACCCAATGATGCAGACCCACTATCATTCTAGAGACAGCTGTAGTGCAATAGAAAGAGCATTGCTTCTTCCCACCATGGGTCTGGATTTAAATCCTGCCTCTGCCAGTTACTACCAGTTTGACCTTGGACATACGGCTTCACTTCCCTGGCCCTTTCTACTGCTCTAAAGCAGGAGGAAGTCTTAAACTTTCTGGGTGTGTCCTGGACCCCTTTTGTCAGCCTGCTGATGCCTATGGACCCCTTCTTAGCATAATGTTTTTAAATGCACAAAATGCGTAGCATTACAAAGGGAAAAGATTATATTAAAATAATTATCAACATGTAAAACAAACAAACAAAACAACCAAGTTATAGACTCCAGGCTAAGAAATTGTTCTAGACTTAGGATCCTATGATCTGTCAAATGGGATGGAGACAATGTGAAGAAAGTCCTAGCCTTGGAGACAAGAGAATAGGTTTCAAGCCTGTGCTTTGGGATCCTGGACAAGTCACTTCACTGCCTCCTGCCTCAGTTTATTTTGATGTAAAAGGAAGATAATTATACTGGCACCACCTTGAAAGGCAGTGTTGTATAATGGGTAGAGAGCTGGTCTTGGAATGAGGAACACCTGAGTGTAAGCCCTGCTTGTGACACATACCAGCTGTGTGACCTTGGGCAGATCACTTAATATCCCAGTGCTCTAGGTAACTAAGTTGCAGAGAAGGTACCAATCTGCATTGGTGGAGGGAGTTTCTTCATCAGGGAATTTCCTACACAAAAGAAATCATGGGTCTAGTCCACATCCCAATCTCCCTACATAGATCATAGGATTGTCTTGGGGACAGTTTATAAGCACTAAAACATTCTAGAAATGGGGATACAGACCAGATTTGTGACTTCAATGTCTGGAACTCCCAGTGGTGTGGTGAACAGAACACTGGTTCTGGATTCAGAAGACCTGAGTTCAAATCCAGCCTCTGAGCCTTACAACCTATATGATCTTGAGAAAGTCCCATAAATCTCTCTGAGTTTCAGTTTACTCATCTGTAAAATGAGGGGACTGGGCTAGTTGGCTTCTTCCAAAGTCCCTTTCAACTCTGAATCTATAATCCTATGAATTCCATCTACCCATGCAACTCAGCATCTCCTCTGAAACTTTTCATCTGTGGGCACTGTCCCCGGGATCACACAGCCAGCATATGTCAGAGGCAGACTTCCCAGGTCATCCTGCCTCCCAACCCAGCTCTCTATCCACCATGCCATGCAGCCTATAGAAATGGCACTTATCCTTAATATCTCCAAGGTCCCCAGTCAGCTCTAAATCCTATGATCTCCCATCTACACTTATCACATTCTATTTTTAAAATAACGGCTGATGTTTCTATAGCGTTTTAAGGTTTGTTGAACTCTCTACCTCATTTGATCCCAGCAATGGCTCTGGGAAAAGGATACTATTGGTATCCCCATTTTGTAGATGAGGAAACTGAGGCTGAAAGACATTAATGGATTGAGCACGGGATGTGAGATTCAAACCCAGGTCTCTCCTGACCCAGGCCAATTGATCTTTTAACTACACCACATTGACTTCGATCATGTTCCTACGTCTTTCCCTCAACTAGATTGTAAAGTACATGATGGCAGAGACCATGCCTAATTTAGCTTGGTATCTATTCATGTGGCTAGAACTGTGTTCTGTACTTAGTAAGCACTGACTACAATTCTGGAATTATTCATTGGAGCCACCAAATGCAGCACAAGGCAGGAAGAGAAGGAGAAGGACAATGGAGAGAATCTCAGCTCCCGGCCGATGTCCTTCTGTTGGGTCATCCCTGAGTGCTCCTAAATATGGGGGTGCGTTTGTCTCTTGTCCTACGCCCTCCTCAGTACAGCAAGAACAGGCAGAGTTCCATTCACCTCTGCACAATGGTCACATCCGTGTTGGCAGGGAGGCTCCCACTTACACCGAAAAGAATCATAGAGTGTCCGAGTTAGACAGAATCTTAAAGTATAGGAAACAAATGGAACAAGGGATTCTCAGGTCAGAGGATGTCAGAGGTGGGAGGGATCTTAGAAGAGAGAGCATTAGAAGCAGGAGGTACCTTAAAACAGAGATTGTCAGAGCAGAAAGGGTACTTAGGACATAGAATGTCAGATCTAGGAGGGGTCCTAGAACAGAGAATGTCAGAGCTGGGTGGGGGATATAGAATAAAACACTCTAGGTAATTATTAAGCTCCATCCATAGTAGGAAGAACCTTGACCTGGAAGCTAAGAGGCCTATGTTCTTGTCCTTATCCTTCATGACTTTGGTAAGTCATTTCCCTTCCACAGATCTCAGATCTATCCTCTGTAAAATGAGGGATTTGGACTGAATGATTTCTAAAGTCTTTGTTTTGGTAGTCTATAATTCTCTAATATCTATCACTCCACACCATCTACCTTTTTATATTCTCCCTTTTCATATTTCTATGCTACTCTAAGGTACATTAAGCACATTCTTTGCAATAGCTCTATGAGTGCAGGTATTACTATCCTCTTTTTCCAAAGGGAGAAACTGAGGCCCAGAGAAGTCAAATAATTTGACCACAGGGACACATGGACTGAGTGGTAGAGCCCAGATTCACATCCAAGGGTCTTAGCTGCAAGTCCAGGGCTCTTTTTTTCCTCCACTACCCTACATAACACAACCCTCTCCTGACTTTCTTCTTTTTTCTGTCTCCCCTACCCTCCTCCTCTCTCCTTCTCTCTCTCATTCACTCTTTCTCTCTCTCTGTCTCTCTTTCTCCATCTTCTCTCCTTCTCTCTCTCCTTTCTTTCCCTCCTCTTTGTCTCTCTCTGCCAGTTTCTCTTCTGTCCCTTCTTTCCCATACTCCTTCTGCCTTCCTATCTCTGGTTCTGTCTCTGTCTCTTAGAATTCTTTGTTCTTCATTGACCTTGAATTAGACATACAAGTTGTGGTCCATGGATGTACGTAACATTCCTATGGTATAAGAAATGATGAATATGCTAAATAGAAAGGAGCATAGAAAGACTTATCTGAACTGATGCAAAGTAAAGTAAGGGGACACCACATACCCAACGACCACAACAATGTAAATGGAAGGAGCGAGAACAAGGACAAAACGATGGAACCAGAGCATCGCGAAGCTGTCGAACACAAGTTTGGCCCTGAAGAAGAGAAGGACCTACTCCCTGCTCCCTGACACAAGCAAGCGTCTCTGGGTGTTCAATACCACATGGAATGTCAAACTTTGTTGGACATGATTGTTCTGCTGAAATTTCTTTTTCTTCCTTTTTCTTTTCTTCTTTATTATAAGGGATGTTTCTCCAGGATAGGGCAGGGCAAAGGAAACAAAGGAAAATGCAGTGATGTGAAACACAAGAGATCAATAAAAATCTATTTTTAAAAATTGGGAAATAAGAATTCCTCGTTTCCTTCAAAATCCTTACGAAGCACCACCTTCTACATGAAACCTTGTAAGATACACTGTTAACAAGTAACTCTTCTGCTCAAAGAGGTTGCCTTGTATTTCTTTTGTATACATTCTATATACTTTTTTTTTTGGTGAGGCAAGCAGGGTTAAGTGACTTGCCCAGAGTCAAGTATCTGAGACCAGATTTGAATTCAGGTCCTCCTGACTCCAGGGCCAGTGCTCTATCCACTGCATCATCCACCTGCCCCTCATATCCCATATACTTTTTTTTTTGGTGAGGCAATTGGGGTTAAGTGACTTGCCCAGGGTCACACAGCTAGTAAGTGTTAAGTGTCTGAGGTCACATTTGAACTCAGGTCCTCCTGACTCCAAGGCCAGAGCTTTATCCACTGTGCCACCTAGTTGCCCCCCCCATACTTTCAAAAGTACATGCTGCTTTCCTCAAAAGAATGCAAGAATCCTGAAAGCAGGAGTTTATATTCCCAGCCCATGGCACAGGGCCTACTGCATTTTAGGAACTTAGTAAATGTTTATTGATTGAAGGATGGATTGTCTTCATTGCCCAGTCTCCCTCTTTCTCTCTCTTACCCATCTTCCCATTTTCCCTCTGTATTTCCCCTCTTCTCCTCCACCCTCACAGCTTATCAAAGCTGAACAAAATCCTCGAGGTAATACAGTACACACTCTTCCTCCCCTCCCCATTTTCTCCTGTCCTACCCCCCACCCATACCGCAGGCTTGTGCAGGGCACCCTCAGGGCTCTGTTTAGCCAAACTGGTGGTTCTCAGGGCTAATGAGGTTGCTGGCCCCTGGTACAAACAGCTGATGGAGCATAAACAGCACTGAACAAATGTCTAATTTTTGTAAGAAACAGTTGTCCAATCGACACCAATAAGGGAAAGGACATGTTCGGTTTTCCTCCTCTCCACACCCTGCCCCAACTTTGCCAAACACAGCCAAGGAGAGGCTACACCAAATGTTTGTAAAACAAAGCCCTCTCCCTTTCCCACTCATCCCTGTCATGGTTACTCTATCCGCAGTGTTCAGAGATGAGGCTCATTTCACAGATGGGTCATCTTTCCAGGTCAGAATTTTATTGCTTTGGGCCCAAGGCAAGACTTAGAAAGCAGAAAGGAGAGGTCCTATAGGCCTGAAAAGTTAAGTCACAAACACACAAAGACGTGTGTTTGAGGGAGTTTCTGAGAGAAGGATGACAGAATTCTTTAGAGCTGATTTCAGGGAAAAAGTCAGCTGACTAATACATCACTGTTGATTTCACTGAAGCCTCTAAAATCACTTCAGGTTCAATACTGAAAGTACTCCAATAGTTATAGCAGTACCCACATTGGAGAGTAACTTATCCCCTTGGTATTATTCTAAAGGACAGCATTTCTTACCTCCCTCCCAAAGGGCCTTCTGTTACTATCCCCTGCCTCCTACAGCTTCACCAAATCTTACTGCATTTGTCTCCATCCTGTATTTATGTATCTATGAATAGCTTCCTAGTAGAATGCAAGCTCCCTGAGGGCAGGGACTGTTTTTTTTTTTAATCCTTGTGTCCCCAGTGCCAAGTACAGTGCCTGGAGCATAGGAGATACTTAAGAAATGCTTGAAGAAGAGTGCTAGAAGGCAGGTGGGGGACTTGGAAAAATGATTTATTTGGTGTCAGGAACTCCCAAGAAGGAACTTCCTCTGCAAAGTCTATGAGAATGTAAGACCCTGGAAGGCAAGAAGCATTTTGTGTATCCTCAACCCTAACACAGTGCTTAGAAAATGTCCTTTCATTCATTGATTTAATGTCCCCATTTTACAGAGGAGAAGACAGTCTCAGATTGATGAAATGACATGGGAAGGCAGGAAGTTAGTGGTAGAACAGGGACTAGAACATTCAGTCATAGGTCAGAATAGAAGGAAATAGGGAAGTTCCACAAGGTGCCACAGACCCAGGGACACTGAGCTGTAGACTCCACAGGATGACCGAGCTGGGAATGTCCTTAGAACAAGGGATGTCAGGGCTGGGAGGGGCTTTATTTAGGCCATAGAACTTTAGAGCCAGAAGGAATCTTGAAGCTCTTTTAATCTAAGTCTTTAATTTTTTTCTAACTCTAATTTTGCAGAGAGGTCGATAGACTTGCTCAATGTCACACAGTGCATTAATGTTGGATTCAGGGTTTGAACCCCAGTTCATCCTCTTGCCACTGAACCTGAGCATCTGGGTGTGGGGAGGGGGAGTTGGCTGCCTGAGTGCGTAACAGGCTTGGGCCAAAAGCCCTGTCTTTCAAAATCCTTCAATATAATCCCCCTCCCCACCAGGAACAAGATGCATGCAAACACCACACCTGATTCCCTAATTATTGTTAAATTGCAGAAGAACCAAATGCAGGTGGGAAAGCAGAAGCACCTTCAGACACTGGTTCATCTCCAAACTTATGGGAAGCCTGGGTGAGATGACTTTGTCTGGCTTCCCCCCAATCCCCCAATCTGTGTTTTTGTTTTATTGGCAAAATCTACCTGGGGTTGTCATCGACAACAACAGTTCAGTGTCTCTGAGACATCAGGTGATCCTCCGGAAATCTCAGCTATTTCAGGATGGCAGATGTAAGGATGCACTGTCAAGCACATGGAATGTTAGCGCCAAAAGGCACCTTCAAAGTTATCCTGTCCATCCCACTCTGTGTCCGACTTAGAGGAGGAAACAGAAGCCCAGACAGTCAGAGGGACTTATCCAAGGTCACGCAATAAGTGAGAGGCAGAGCCAGAGTCAAAATCCAGGCCTCACTCAATCTGTCAACAAATATTTCTCGAGCACTCACCATGTTCAAGGTAACATGCTAGGCCATCTCCATTCTGTGCCCTTTCCACCACTCTGGGTTATCCAAATATCAGTTATTTCTCAAGTACTCTGGAACAAAGCCAGGCAGCTTCACAGAAGCAGGGACTGGGCAGGCACCAAGGTCAGAACATACTGGCTGTGTGACCCTGGACACACCTCAAAGTGGTCCAGGTACCTCTCTAAGATAACACTTTTTTTTTAGGCAACTGGGGTTAAGGTCACACAGCTAGTAAGTGTCAAGTATTTGGTCTGAGGCCAGATTTGAACTCAGGTCCTCCTGACTTCAGGGCCAGTGCTCTATCCACTGTACCACCTAGCTGCCCCAATAACACATTTTAGAACAGCATCTGACATGCATCAGTTGAGGGAAGTCCCTCACTGGAAATTCCCTACATGAATGAAATCACAGGTTTGGACAAAAAAAAAATCCTACTTGAGACTCACAACAACCTTGCAAAGTACCTATAACTGGTATATAAGTGTTATACCCATTTTGCAGATGTGGAATACCAACCCTCAGAGAAGTTTTCACTTTCCCCAGAGTGAGTGTCTGAGGAAGGATTTAAACCCAGTTCTTCTTGAATACAGAGCCAACCCTCATACAATATACCAATATACTAGAAAATGAGTAATAGATTCGACACTGTCCTTGCAAATCATTCAACTTTCCCATACTTCAATCCCATCATCCTAAGGCTATGTTTGAGAGCCCATATCTTATAACAGTCCTTCAACATTTTGAGAAATCCAACATTCATTCCCCATTACTGCCACACAAGCCTTCTCTTTTCCAGACTCCACATCCTTCTTTCTTGCATGCAATCTTTATAAGGTGGTTTCAAGTCCCTTCACCATTTTAATCATCCTTGTCTGAGCACTTCCCATTTTGTCATTGTCTTCCTTAAAATGTGGTACTCAGACCTCTACACAATAATCCATTGGGTACTAGGAATCCATCATTCTGCACTCTGCAGCTTCTATTCACAAAGCCTAATGCAACAAGGCTAAGATCTGTAATGAGGGGGGCATAGGTCACAGAAAGAGTCATTGTTGTGTTTGTCCTTTGTTCTCGAAGAGGACCATGACATCAGGGAGATGATGACATGACTTGCAGTTGACTTTGATTTGAGCAGGGGAAGGCTGTGCAGGGTCACCAGCCTCACTTTCTCCTCCAGAGCCATCTGGGTCCAGTGGCCAGATATTCACCCAGTCAACTGGAGGTGGCCCAGCCATAGAAAGAGCATAGTCAAAACCCATTTTGTATAGGACCCTCCCACCTCTCACCCAGTTCTCTCCAAGTTTGGCTTGCTTAGTCCAATCTGCTCTTACATGAGCAGATCTAAGCTCTCATAGGGTAGACCATTATCCCATGGCTCTGTTCATACTCTCTGAGATCTAGGCTTCTCACTACTCTAGCCTGAGCCTCCAGCCCATGCATTTCCTATTCATACAACCAACCAACCAATCAGTACTGATTAAGTGCCTATACTATGTGCCAGGCACTGTGCTAAGCCACTCCTGAGATAACAAACTCATACAGCACATGATTTCCCAAACCAGCCGTTTATAATAATGACACTTAGATCTCAAACACAACCATTAATTTAAGCAAGAGAATAATATTTAGATGATGATATTTTATAGCAATATATAAATAATAAAATATATCAAAATACACATATCAAACCCAGATTAAACCATGTTCCACCATAAAAATAAAAATAACTATAGTGAATGGTGGGTACATACTTATGCAAGCTTCAAAGGGATGAATATGAGAGAGGAAAACTCAGGGTGTCTCATAACTTGATTACAGGCATCAATATTATGGGTCCACTCAGGAATCTACATGACATACTTCTCTGTTCACTGCCTGACTACTAGTCCTCAGCACTTTTCAGCCAGGAAAATTCTCTTCTCTACTCAAACACAGCCTTTCCAAACTCTTTCATGAGCCCACACCTTTGGAAGTGTGTTTAGAAAGTATCAGCACAATATTATAAAGATAATCAACTTTGAAAGACTTAGGAACTCTAATCAACAGAATGACCAGCCATGATTCCAAAGGACTCATGATGAAATATGCTGCCCACCTCCAGTAGGGAGCTGAAAGACTAAGTGCAGATTAAAATATGTTTTCTTTCTTTTCTCCTTTTCTTTCTTTGTTTATTTCTGTTCTCTCTCTCTCTCTCTCTCTCTCTCCCCCAACATAGATAATGTGGGGATTTGTTTCCCGTGACAATATAAAGTATTTGTAGTGGGTTTTATTTTTCTTGCTTTCTCAATATGGGGAGGGGGTAGGAGAAGGGATGGAGACAATTTGACACTGAAAACAAAATTTTAAAAAGAATTGGTTAAACATTTTTAAAAGAAACAAGAAAACATTAGCTCTTAATGTGGTAGCAGTTCTCTTTAAACCGGAGAAATGCAAGCTCACCAAACTAGATGCCTGTGGGTAATGCAGCCAGTCATTGATATGGATGCTGTGCTGTGCGATCAGAATCGAGCTCACAGCAAACAGTTGTGCAGGTGTATTCTTTCAAGCCAGCTCACCAGGACACCAGAGCAGCTGCAAACCCCACTCTGCTTTTCCTTTCCAAGTCAGAGGAAGCAAAAGGGAGCACCAAGTCCTCACGAAAAGCCTCATTCCTTTTCAATAATGGGCAACACTGAAGGTTAATAGCCATCACTGGAGCTCTTGGCCAATGAAACCAAATCTCTCTCTGACCAATGAGGAATCGCTCCCTGAAGCCCACTTCCACATGACTGTTTCTGAATGTTTTAGCCCCACATGGAGCATCTCCCCAGTCCCCTTCTTGTGTTTTCTCAGATTTCTGGCTCCTGTAGCTTACTTGAGAGCCAGCCTCCAGTCGCTTGGTAACTCACCTTTCACTTTAAAACTCCCAGGTTACCAAATTTCCCCCTTCAAATTGGTTGTCCTTTTAAAATCATGGCTGTCTGTAAATGTGTATGTGATTTCTCGTTTGAAAAATTCCACTCTTTTAAGTTATAAAACAGCATACGAAAATTATCCAAAATACCCATCATGCTTTGCAGTTACAGTATTTAATAAAGTTCTCCATCTCATTGGTGCCCTTGAAACTGTGTTTCTTTACATTCACATTTCTCTAGTTTTTAATATAAGTAGAAGTGCTTTCTCTGCCTGTTTATGAAATTAAACTTTCCCCACGTAAGTGAGTCATCACTCCACATCATTGATGAAGTAATCTGAGTCCTCATATCTAGACCACAAGTCATTTTCTCTTCAACATTGTCTAAATCCCTTCTGAAAGTTGTGAGGGTGTATATTAGTGGTGTTTATGAAAACAAAGTTATTTTTCTATTTTCAGTAGTTATCAAAATGTTCATCTATAACAGGGATAATATCTTACATCATTTAACAATTTAGATATCTTTTAAAATATTTTACATATCTTTTTCCTTTACACAAATCCACTTTTTCTGTCCCTCTCATCACTAAACTGCTCCATTTCTTTTAAAAGGAGGGTTTGCACTAAGATTTGGCTTTGGCTGCCTGTCACACCTGTCACACACACAGACTTCTATCAAGCCTGCAACCCTTACTAACCTTCAACCACATCTCTATCTTCCAGTTTTTTCAAGGACTAGAAGAAGATTTTCATAAAGGACCAGGCAGAGACATCACCACTGTGTTGATCTGTTTTGTTTGACTGTATTTCTAGGCTAAGAGTTTGATTCGGGTGGTGAGGGGGTGGGGTAGGTGAATGGGGGGGCAAAAGAGATGCAAAAAGAAGAAGAATATCGATAAAACATGTGAAGACAGCATAATGATGTTTAGAAGGGAACACATCCATATAGAACAACCCTGTAAAATTCTGCATATACTTAAAAAAACTATACAAACAGAAACTCAGCTTCATACTCATTTTTTCTTTTTTGTTCTTTGTATTTTTAATGTTTATGTTTAGTAATAATTGTTTAATTCATAATAAAAATAATTTTTAAAAAGAACCAAACAGACCTACAAGGCATAGAACAATTGGCCTTTCTAATAGTACGTCTCAAACAATGGAAGGCTGAAGGCCCGGTGAGTTACCAGTGGGCAGGGGTATGGAGGAACAGCAGCAAGGGAAGGAGGGATTCAGGGCAGAGACCACTACTGGATCTCAGTGGTCGAAAAGGGAAGGATACAAGCGGGTCTCACTTACTGGTTGGGGTGGATAACACTGGGGCTTGGTTGCTGGAAGCAATGGGTCTAACCAGATCTTGATGATTTGAAGGGGTCAATAGCATATCATTTCAGTAGCTGGAGGCAACTGTTGCTGGAATCTCAGATATGATGGGCTTCAGGGAATGGCAGAAGGAAGAATGGGGGTCACAGTGTTTCTTTGGTTGCCTGCACTTGGACTCAGCAGACTCAGGCTCCAACATGCTCCCCGTCTTTCTTTTTCTCAGTTTATCGGGGGTGTCTGGGTCCCTTGAGCAGCTAAATGCAACACCTGATCTCCTATCCTAGCGCCTTCGCATAAGCTCTGCATCTACACCTGGAAAGCTCCCCCTCCCCTACCTCTTAGAATCTCTAAGTCCTTTGGGAGTCCTCTCTTAATATCAGTCAGTCCAGCCAGAAACATTTATTAAGTAGCTACTATGTGTCAGGCACTGTGCTAAGTGCTAGGGATACAAAAAGAGGCAAAAGACAGTCTCTAATGCCTTCCTTTCCCTAAATTATCTTGTATTCAAGTATTCATTTTGTATTTGTTTTACAAGAGGCAGTATGATGTAATAGATAGAATCCTGACCTTGGAGTCAAAAAAACCTGGGTAATAATAGTCAGCATTAGATAGCACTTTACAAATATCATTTCCTGGGGCAGCTAGGTGGCAAAGTGGATAGAGCGCTGACTCTGAAGTCAAATCTGGCCTTAGACCAAACATTTGACACTAGCTGTGTGACCCTGGGCAAGTCACTTAACCCAATTGCCTAAAAATATAAAATAAACAAATATCATCTCTTTTGATCCTCACAACAACCCTGTGCGGTAGGTACTATTAAGTTGTTCCCATTTTACACACGAGGAAACGGAGGCATAGAGAGATATTAAGTGACCTGTTCAGGGTCACACAGCTAGGAAGTATCTTCAGTAGGATTCAAACTCAAGTCTTGTAGACTCAGAATTCTTCTCTCTATCCAGTGCTCTACCTAGCTTCCTAGCCACTCAGGCTTGAGGCCTGTCTCTGCCACACACTGGCTCTGTGACCCTGGGCAAATTGTCTCTCAGGATCCCCACTCAACTCTCTGAGATTGTAAGTGACAAAGAAGGTACCCAAAGAAGGTAGAGGGATTTTCCACACTGGGAATTTCCTTTAAGCAATAAAATATATGGAAAAACTGGTCTGGGGGTGTGTGTGTGCATGCGTGCGTGCATGTGTGTGTGTGTCTGTGTGTGTGTGTGTGTGTGTGTGTGTGTGTGTTCAATGTTGGACCTGGAGTCAAGAAGACCCAAATTCAAATCCTGCCTCAGAGACTTAACTGTATGCCCTAAGCAAGTCAGTCAACCTCTCTGTGCCTCAGTTTTCTCATGTCAAAATGGGGATATTAGCACCCACCTCCCAGGATTGTCATGAGGATTAAACAAGATAATGTACGTAAAGAATTCTGCAAAATTTAAAGTATTATATAAATGATAGTTTTATTGTTGTTATTACACTAATTACATTATTACATAATTACAAAATTAATTCTATGAGTTACAGAAGGTGTTGGTAAGGAAAGTCTCTTGTGTGGTGCTCCCTACATCAATGAAATCACAAGTCTCAGTAAAAAATGAAATATGATAGGTGGCATTTACATAGTTCTGCAAAGCACTTTGCAAACACATTGTTTGATCCTTACAACAACCTGAGAAGTAGGTGTTATCATGATCCCCATTTTACAGATAAGAAAACTAAGGCACAGAGTCACTTGTCTAAGACTATTATTATCTATATTATTAGCTATTATTATCCCCATTTTGTTGTTGTTCAGTCATTTCCTACTCTTCATGACCCCATTTGGGGTTTTTCTTGGCAAAGATGCTGGAGTGGTTGACCATTTCCTTCTCCACCTCATTTTACAGATGGGGAAACTGAGGCAAACAGGATGACATGACTTGCGCAGGATCACATAATTAGTAAGTGTCTGAGGTTGAATTTGAACTCAGGTCTTCCTGACCCCAGGCCCAACACTCAATCCAAACAAAACAGTCTCTATTTTTCTGGTGAGGCAATTGGGTTTAAGTGAGTTAGCCAGAGTCACACAGCTAGTGAGTGTTATGCATCTGAGGCTGGATTTGAACTCAGATCCTCCTCACTCCAGGGCAAGCACTTTATCCATTGCTCCATGTAGCTGCCCCTAACAGTCCCTTTATTAAAGGAGAATTCTCCCTATTCTCCCCCTGCAAAAGCTTGGAGCTACAGTGAGCTTAGAGGACACCACCTACATTGAACTTCACTGAAGACTCCTGTGAAGCTTTCTGTGAAAATCTATTTAAAAACACATTTCAACTAATTAATAGCATCCAACCATAGCCAGAATTAAAAAAAAAAAATAAGGCAACAAGCCACCAATTTAAATTGCAGATGATGACCTTTATGTTGGAGACCTTTTCAAACATCCTGGTTACAGCGCTGGGGGTTCACCACTCGATAATCCTCTGAGTGATTTTCTGCAGTTGGTTTTATGATTGTCATTATGTATTGAAATCCCCAATTTTTATGCCTCACCCCAGTTGGTATCTCCTGAGAGCCTGGGTAATTAAAAAATGCCTGGAGCAAGACGAGCTCCCCATCTCCCCACCCCCTGCTGCTACATTCTTCTAGCCTTATCTTTGCAAAAGCCACCAAAATGATCTGCCCATAAACTGGGTTCACATGGGGAAACTGAGACCCAGAGAAACAAAGGCATAGAGCTAGTCAAACAGCAAGGTAAAATTAAACTCCTGGGCTCACGAATGGTGTTTTGGAGCAGGATGCCAATCATTGAGATTCCTCAAACTGGTTCTCCTTTGTGAATTGAGCAAAGAAAGATACTTAAAATGGGAGGAGGGGAGAAGATGGAGCAAGAAAGGTAGGCAGGGAAGGAATATGGGATAAGCAACTCTTCCAAATTATTCTTGGGAATGATTTTTAAAGAACGGGAAGCAGATAGCCAGCCAGCCAATTAGCATTTATTAAGTGCCTACTATGTTCCAGGCACTATACCAAGAAAGGCAAAAAACATTGGGAGCTCATACTCTGAGACAAGTCGACTTACTAACAGCTATGTACAAAGAAGCCATAGAAAGGATAACATAGTCCTGAACGACTCTTTGTGACCCTGTTCAGGGTTTTGTTGGCAAAGACACTGGAGTGATTTGCCATTTCCTTCTCCAGTTCGTTTTACTGATGAGGAAACTGAGGCAAACAGGTTAAGTGACTTGCCCAGGGTCACACAGCTAGGAAGTGTGAGGTTGGATTTGAACTTAAATCTTCCTGACTCCAGGCTCAGCATTCTATCTACTGCATCACCTAGCTTCCCTAGAAAGGATAAATAGGAAATAAATGGAAGAGGGAAGGCAATAGCATTAAAAGAGAAGGTTAGATTTTAGCTGGAACTTGAAGGAAACCAGGAAAGCCAGGAGAAAGGAGGGAGAAAATTCCAGGCATGTGGGACATCTGGTGAAAATATCCAACATTGGCAGATGGAGTGTCCTGTGTAAGGAATAGCCAGGAGGCCAGCGTCACTGGATTGCAAAGAATGAGGTTGGGGGGAGGGGACTGGGAATAATGTGTAGGATGGCTGAAAAGGTAGGAGGGGACTGCCTGTTCATATCCTTTGATATGCCCTTTTCTAGTATCCATTAAATTATAGCTCTTGGAAAAGACCTCCATATTTCCTTGATAGCAACCTGGTACAGTGGATTGAATGATGTATTGGGAATGAGAGGACCTGGGTCTGATTCTCATCTTTGTCACTGCATGTTCTTGAAAAAGAGACTTAAGTTTTCTGGGCCTCAGTTAATGAGGAGGTTGGACTAAATGTTCTTTAAGGACCTTTCTAGACCCTCTGATTCTATAAACCCCGAATGGTCATCATTCAACTTCTGCTCGAATACCTCCAGTGATGGGAGCTCAGCCTCTCAGCTTATTCCATTCCTGGACAGTTAGATTTAGTTCAGAGGTGACAGACTGGGACACATTTTTTGGGCATGGTCAATGTGGGAATTTGTTTTGCTTGACTCTGGTTATTTGTTACATATTTATTTTATTTCTCTTTTTTTCCAATGGGGAAGGGATGAAAGGGAAAAATAGATTTTTATTAATTAAAAATAAAACAAATATAATAAAAGATGAGGAAGTCGAACTTTGTAGCTTCTAAGATCCCTATCAGCTCTAAATGTATAATCCTATGATCACTTTGGATCTCAGTTTCCTTCTCTGTAAAATGAGGAAATTGGGTTAGATAGCCTCTAAGGGTCCTTCCAGGTCTAAATCTCTCATGCTATGAAGCCACTTTCTGTCTCAGAGCCTCTGTAGAAATAAGAGGTTGAAGGACATGGTCCCTTCCAGCTCTAAAATCTAATTGCTATGATTTGTCTTCAGGAAACACTTCTGTGCTGCTAGGCTTGGAGGGGAACATGGGTTTTGAGAACCAAGTCACAATCCTAAAATACTTTAGGGTTTGCAAAGCAATTTACACGCCTTAGCTTGTTCTATCCTCAAGAGAACCCTATGAGGTAAGTTCAATTGGTATTATTATCCCCACTATACAGATGATAAAGTTGAGGCTCAGACAGGTTCAGTGACTTGCTCCAGGGTCACCCAGGGCTAGTATGAGGTGGACGAATTCTCAGTTATTCCTCAATTCATCTTGCTATTCATTAGACCTGTAGGTTCCTGTATGGGTCAGAGGAATTGTGGGGGGAGACAGGGAAGGATTTCTGGGAATGGGGCCCACCACTAGTGCCAGTGTTATGTGCAGCATCTCCGTCATGCTCAGAGCCAGTTCTGGCAAGAGCCACAGAGAGGAGCTGCATTGAACCACCACGAGCTGGCTCCACATTCTCCCCATTGGCAGAAGTGATTCTGCAGAGTCTGAACTGCAGAAGGCAGAGAATTTCAGTACTGGAACTTATCAGGGCAGCCAAAGGCCCCCTTCCCTTCTAAGTCCTGATATTGCTCTGACAGCTAAAAGTGCCTTCCTGAGCTCCCCTGCTGCCGATGACAATGCCACCTCATGTTTGTACTGGGCTTTATACTTTTCAAAGCCCTCTCCCGGGCATTTCCTCACTTGATCACTGCAAAAAGGCAGGTAGGGAATATTATCCCCATTTCGCAGATCAGAAACGAAGGCATGTAGAGGTTAAATGACTTGCCTAATGTCACACAGCTCATACTTGGCAGAGATTGGACTCAGGTCCAATTGTCCTGACGCCATCGCATGACCTCTCCCTCTGCCATGCTGTCTGTCTCCCCCAGCTAGACTTGTCCCTTGGTGATCCTTTGACGGGCAATCAGAGCTCGATTTCCCTATTCATCTAATCTTACCCCCACTCCTGATTCCCTAACAGCTGGGATTCATCAGCAAACTCTCCTGCCAATTCCAGACACAGAATTATTTGTTTTGAACTCTTCTTGCTTGTGGCCATAGATCTTTCTCTGCCAAACACATATGCCAGACACAGGGACATATTCAGTCAAATAAGATTGGCTGAGCTCCTACTATGTGCAAGGCACATCCTGCAGGCCAGAGAGTTGGAAAGAGTGAGAAGAGAGCTAGCCAGTGAGTCAGGGAGCTGAGGTTCAAGCCAGGCAATGCATTCTTCCACTGGATGGTTGGGTGTCCCTGGTCTTGTGTGTCCTCTCTGAATAGTAGCTCCCCATTTATAAAGTGAAGGGGCTATACTGGGTGATGAAGAAATAGTCAGCACAAAGAATAAAGCAGTAGATTTGGATCTAGGGAGACTTGGGTTCAAATCTTGTCTCAGCCACTTACTAGGCATGTAACCCTATGTAAATTACATAAGCTCTCTGAGCCTCAGTTTCCTCATCTGTAAAATGAGGATAATAATAGCACCTACCTCATAAGATAACTGTAAGGATCAATCTAGATATCATATATAAAGTTCTTTGCAAATCACGAAAAGCTATATAAACACTAGCTATTATTATTATTATTATTCTAAGGTCCCTCCCAAGTTCTCTGTTCTAACCTAGCTGTGTCATTCCTTGTTTTAAGATTCCTTCCAGCTCAGATATTCTGTATTCTAAGGACCCTTGTAGCTCTGACATTCTGTTCTGAGGCTCCTTCCACTTCTGACATTCCATGTTCTTTTTTTTTTTTTTTTGTGAGGCAATTGGGGTTAAGTGACTTGCCCAGGGTCACACAGCTAGTAATTGTCAATATCAAATATTTGATCAGATTTGAACTCAGGTCCTCCTGACTCCAGAATCCGTGCTCTATCCACTGTGCCACCTAGGTGCCCCTACATTCCATGTTCTAAGGATTCTCCCAGCTTGACATTCTCTGTTCTAACCTAGCTCTATCGTTCCTTGTTCAAAGGCTCCTTCCAACTCAGATATTCTGTGTTCAATGTTCTAGGAACCTCTGTCCCTCCCCCCCCCCGGCATTTTCTGTTCTGAGGCCCCTCCCACCTCTGACATTTCATTTTCTAAGGTCTCTCTGACATTCCCTGTTCTAAGACACCTTCAAGCTGTAATATTCTATGTTCTGAGCCCCTCCACCTTGAGCTCTGAACATTGGTGTTCTAATCATATATTCCTGTGCCAAAGCACAGACAAGAGATGGAATGTTATACTTGGGGAAGGAGAAGCCAGCTTAACTGAAATGTAAAATGCACTTGGAGGAGTAATGTGTAATAAATCTTGAAAGGTAAGTTGGAGGTTGGTGGTAACGGGCTTTAAAAACTAGCCAGAGGAGCTCATATTCAGCCTTCGACCTCAGTATCCTGGTCCGAGGTTTTGCTCTGGAAAATCTCGCCATCTCTCTGCTCATTTCTTCCCAGAACCTCCATTTAAGGACGTCCCAAAGACAGCCAGGTTCACTCCTTCACTCCTCTCTGGGTTCCATGCCTGAATCTCTTGCCTTCTTTCTCCGCCATGCTCCTCTGCCAGTAACTTCTCTCCTCACTTCCACCCCCTCAACACTTTTCCGCTCCCTATGTGTTATCTTCCCCCCTTTAAAATGTAAGCCCCTTGAGGGCAGTTTTTGTCTATTTGCTTGTATTTGTATCCCCGGTGCTTAGCACAGTGCCTGGACCTGAGTTCTAATCCAACCTCAGACACTGGGCAAGTCATTTCACCCTGTTTGCCTCAGTTTCCTCATCTGTAAAATGAACTGGAGAAGGAAATGGCAAACCACTCCAATATCTCTGCCAAGAAAACCCCAAATGGGGCCACAAAGAGTCAGTCAGACATGACTGAAAACAACAAGTGCTTAATAAATGCTTATTGACTTGATTTGTCCTAAAAGCAATAGAGAGTCCTAGAACTTATCGAGCAAGGAAGTGACTTGGTCAGATGTGCGCTTTAGGAACACCAATTTAATAACTATGTGAGTGATTGATAGGAGAATCAGTCAATCAACAAACATGTATTTATTTATTTGTTTGTTTGTTTGTTTGTTTATTTATTTATTTATAGGCAATTGGGGTTAAGTGACTTGCCCAGGGTCACACAGCTAGTAAGTGTGTCAAGTGTTTGGTCTGAGGCCGGATTTGAACTCAGGTACTCCTGACTTCAGGGTCGGTGGTCTATCCACTGCGCCACCCAGCTGCCCCTCAACAAACATTTATTAGGCATTTATTGTACAACAGATTGTGTTGGGTGCTGGGGATACAAAGAAAGACAAAAACATGGTCTCTGCTCTCAAGGAGCTTTCATTCTAAGGAGGTAGACAACATGCTGATGAGTATTCTCGATCTGGCTAACTACAGAGTGGGGGAGGGTAATATCGGAGAGGGGAGGCACTAGTAGTTGGGAGAGGAGGGGAAGGGACCAGGAAATGTCTCCTACTGAAGGTAGTATTTGAGCTGAGACTTGAAAGAAGCCAGGAGATGGAGCCACTCAGTCCTGCAGTCTTCCTCTGATCCCCTGAGTACTTCCTGCGTGCTAGTCATTCCCTCCACCTGTCCATCTGTTATTATCCATTCTTCTTTGTATGTGAGCAAACTATCTCCTTTTATGGTCACACAGGTCCTTACTAATGTCCTTTAAACCATCCCTCAATGACCAATGATCACTGTTTATGTGCTGCAGTCCCCATACCCTCACCTGGCATCTTTTCATCGTCCTTAACATTCCCTGAAATCAATTTGTATCCTTAGAGTTTTTGTTGTTCCATGGTATGAAGACATGTAGCCTCATTGGAAATATATTACCATTAAAATAATGTGCTCTTGTAGCAACTTGGGACCATTAAAAGCACAAAATTTCCCCAACGCAATCCAGTTCAATCTCTTTGTCCAATTTCAATTCTGGGCCCAGGACATAGTACTCTCAGGGCACCTGGCGCCTCCAAGACACATACACTGATGAACTAATCCTGTGGGCTACCCGGTCAACTGTATGTCCTAATCTGGGTCTCATGCATTCTTCATCCACTTGGCTTTTCCCATGTAGATAGCTAGGAGAGTTGATTTGAAATTGCTTGTCTCATTAAGAAAGTCATATGGTGTGCCAGGGCCAGATTTAGTCAAAGGCAGTGTGGTATCATGGAGAAAAGATGTGAGTCCCCTCTATGACACTCACTAGCTATGTGGATGAGGTCACATAAACTTTTTGTGCCTCAGTTTCCTCTTCCTAAAATGAGGGAGTTGGACTAAACAGTTTCTGAGGTCTCTTCCAACTCTAAAGCTAAGGTCCTATGACATGTCATCACCAATTATTTGGACCAGGTTCTGTTGTCCCCAGATCTATAATATACGTCACATCTGTCCACTTCTCTACATGTCCTTGGCAACCATCCTAGTTAAGCCCCTGTTACCACTCACTCAAACTGCAGGAGTAAGGTCCTAATGGGTTTTCTCCTCCTGTTCTGGTCTGTCCTCCATACCCTATCAGACTATACTTTCTTAGACATAGATCTTGGATACATGTCACTCCTCCAATTAAAAGAAATCTTCGGTGAATACTTTATTGTCTCTTGAATTGGCCTCTTTGCTTGGCATTGAAGACCTGCCACAGCCTGGTGCCATCTCGTCTTCATCGCCTCACCTTGTGTTTAGTCCCCTCCACATACTCTATACATGTCAGATACTATTCATCTCAAATATACATACACTGGGAGGTCCTGCCTTCCTTTGCTCAGGTTAACCCATATGCTTGAAATGTCTTCTCTGCCTAACTTCACTTATTGAACTGTCACTCAACTTTTTAATGCCCACATCAAATGTCTCCTCTGCCAGTTAGCCTTCTTTCCCCCTTAGACCTTCCTGTGTGCCTCATTAGCACTTATTCTATGCATTTATCATCACAGTTATAATGAGAAATTCTTGTACCTAGAGCAAATGCAGACAGAGACAGCATTGCAATATAAAGGACAGTTTAACAATGGGGGCAGCTGTGCCAGGAGAGGGGACTGCCTTTCCCCTAGAATAAACATTTCATTCCTGTAATTGTTGGGCAGGGAGGACATGAGACCAAGAAAAGAGATTTATTTGTGGCTTAACTATGAGGATGATTGTGCCACGTAGCAACATGGGCAAGTCTTGGGGATAGCATTTATAGTAAAAATAGAGTATACTTCTGTTTTCAGTACCCTGGGACAAAGCCCTAGTTACTTTTTACTAGTTACAATTTGCTTATTATGTAATTTTGTATTTTATAGTTTGTATCTCATCCACCACCTAGACTGAGCTCCAAGAGGTCAGATGCCAAGGCGTCTAAACTTTGTATCACTCATTACCACTAGGGTCGCTGTCATCAAGCAAGCAAGTCATTAATCAACAACATTTATTAAACATCAACTCTGTTCCAGGGGCCATGCTGGGTACTAAGTATACAAAGACAAATCCTAAATAATCCCTGCCCTTGAGGGGCTTACATTTTGCTAGCATAAAGTATACAGGTTATATTGATAGAGAGACATGGCTATATGACTTTGACTCCATCGAAGCTGGTTGAGAAAACACATCTGAGACTGATACAGAAGGAGGGAATTGTGTCTTCTGCAGGAGTTCCCAGGGTACCTTCCCTATGGTTCTCTCTGATTCATTTACCTAATTCCATAGGTACTCCTAGTTATCATTGGATAACTGTATGAAGATTTCTTCCTATAGGTCTCTGTGGAAAAATAAGATTTTTGTACCATGGGCCAAATTTGAAACAAGTTCTCTGAGGAAATGGGCTTCTTTTGTCCTAATTTTTCTTAATTAAACCATTAGGCTGCCTGATAGCTTGGTATTACTCTCTTGGGACAAGATTCAGTTACATAGACCTTCAGGAGGGTAGTGTTTGAGAGCTACTCTCTCTAGAAAGTTGGATGGCCCCTGCTTACCTCTTCCAAGGCACTGACACTCAGGGCTAAATGTTGTTGTTGTTCTTCTTCTTCTTCCCCTCAGAGCAACCTCTTTAAAAAAAAAATTTAATGGAGTGTTATAGTCCAATCATTCTGGAGAACAATTTGGAACTATGTCCAAAGGGCTATAAAACTGTGTATACTCTTTGACCCAGTAATACCACTACTAGATCTGTATCCCAAAGAGATAAAAAAACAGAAAGGAAAAAGACCTATATGTAGAAAAATATTTATAGCAACTCTTTTTGTGGTGGCAAAGAATTGGAAATTGAGGGGATGTCCATCAATTGGGGAATGGCTGAACAAGTTGTGGTATGTGATTGTGCTGTAAGAAATGATGAGGAGAGTGGTTTCAGAAAAACCTGGAAAGACTTACATGAACTGATGCAAAGTTAAGTGAACCAGGCGATCATTGTACACAGTAACAGCAATATTGTAACAAAGATCAGCTGTGAAAGACTTAGCTGTTCTGATCAATATAATGATCTAAGACAATTCCAAAAGACCCATGATGAAAAATGCTATCCATTTCCAGAGAAAGATCTGATGAGCTCTGAATGTAGACTGAAGAATAATTTTTTCACCTTTATTTTTCTTGCTTTTATCAGCATTATGGATAATGTGACCTCACATGTATAATTGGTATCAAATTACATGCCTTGTCAAGAGATAAGGGAGGGGAAGAATTTGGAACTCTTTTTTTTTGTTGTTAAAAATAAATAAATAATGAGATTTTTTTTTAATGGAGTGTTATCATTAACCCCAGGGTGTTGTCTCTGGACTTATTTATAGATGACTATTTACTGGATCTGGTTTGACAGAAAAAGAGGAAATTGGAAAGCAGGAGAAATGAGTTTGGGTGCTTCCATTGACTCCCTGTGAGTCACATAAACAAGTCATGTCTCTGTAGGACTTGGCTTTCTCCTCTGTAAAATGAGGAAGTTGTATTTAATTTACTTAAAAAGACTTTCAGGGTCTGAGGTCCTGTGGTTCTCTGATTTAAGTGCTGCCAGGAAATGCCTTTCTGGCCATGGTGTGATAAGGCCACTGGAGAGTGTCTAGAGGATGGCAGCCAGAATGGTGGAGGGCCTTGAATCAATGTCACATGACAATGAGTTGAAGGAATTATAGTTGTTTAGCCTGGAGATAAGAAGACTCAGGAAGGACATGATAGCTTTCTTCAAGGTTTTAAAGGGCTGTCATGGGGATTAGATTTGCTCTACTTAGGAGGCAGAACCAGGCAAAGAGACAATTTAGACTGGATGGCAAGAGAAAGCTTCCTAATAAATAGAACCATCCAAAAATGGAATGGGATGCCTTGGGAAGTGGTGGGTTCCTCTTCCTTGAAGGTCTTCAAGCAGAGGATGGCTATTTGTTGGGGATGTTATGGCAGAGATTGCTCTTATATGTATGGATTGGACCAGACAGCTACTAAGGCCCTCCTGATGCTGAAATTTTGTAATTCTGTGATATCACTCGTCAACTGACTATACAAGTACCTGAGATTTCACCATTAGTGATTCCTTCCTTCGGGTCTTGAAACCTGTTAAATATTCCATGGGAAAAGGGAACATCTTAAATCCTCATCAATTTACACCATAGCTTTCAAGGACCATGGTGGATCCCAGAGATCAAGGCTCTATTGGGGGAATGATGAATGACCCCTAAATCATTCCATAAGAGAACCAGTTGAAGGGTCAGGGATTTTTACCTTAGAGAAGAGAAGGTGGAGGAGAGACATAACAGCTTCTCTACTGTCTTCAGTTGTTATCAACGTCCACCCAAAATGTTTACGGTGTCTGTATTTTGTATTTTCTTACATCATAGGATCATAAATCTAGACTTGGAAGAATACTTACATGCCATCTTAAAACCCAAAGGAATCCTAGAATAAGAGCTAGAAAACGTTGTGGTTCATCCTTTGTTTTTGAAGAGGGCCGGTGACTTCACAGGGTGATATCTTGAATTGAACTTAAGTGAGGCAGAGCAGCACGACATCATCAGCCTCACTGTTTCCTTCCAGAGTCACTGAAGTTCAACAGCAGGACAAAAGTCAAGAAGTCTGGCAATAGCCCAGAATGCAGTGGATGACCTTGGTATCTTCAATGCCTGACCAAGATCCAAGCCCTCCAGGGTGCCTGCATCAGCCACCTTCGTGGCCATTGGAACAAATTGTTCTTATCCACCTGCTCCTCTGGGGAAAGAATTTATATGTTTAGCGTAGACATATAGCACATGCTACAGCTTCTCGCAGCTGCAAGTGAGAGTTGGGTGAATCAGGTGGACGCCAAAGGTGGATGAGCAACCCTGAAAAGGGCTCAGCAAGTGCTTACATCATAGGTTCTAGTGCTCAATGAACACCCCATAAACCCCAGGGCTAGAACATGTCCTGTGCTTGAACACCTCCTGGGAAGAGGCTTGAAGGTTTGCAAAGTGCTCAGCATACACTGTCCCGTATAATTCTCCTAACAGCCCTGTGAGGTAAGCAGCATTATTATCTCTGTTTTACAAAGGAGTAAAACTGAGGCTTAGCAAAAGTAAGTGATTTGCTCAGGGTCACAAGTTTTTATGTACTCGAGGCAGGGTTCCTCCCCAGGTCTTGCTAGCTCCTGGTCCATCATTCTGTCTAGTATACCATGCTATCAATGTTTCTGATTGTAGCTGCTTGAATTTCCCCTTCTACATGGCCATTTCTTTAGAGAACTGGCCTCTGAGTCACAGAAACCTGGGTTCAAGTCTCTCTCCTGACACACATTGGCTTGTGACCTTGAGCAAGTCATTAACTCACAGAGCTTCCCAGACAACCCTCTTGAGACTATAGGATACAGAGAAAGTGCTGACTTCTGTTGGTAGAGGAAGCCTCCTCCTCTGGGAATCCCTATATGAATCCCTAAATCTGCTGAGTAGACTCAGAAACCAGATAACTAAGTTCATTAGAAATGTTTGTTAAGATTAACCAGCCTTTATGTGAGGGCTGGTGGGCTCCCCTTCAAGTAAAAGGCCTGAGCTTTGTGACTTCTGTCTTGGTAGCTCAAAAGCTTTGAAAAGTGTTTGCCTTCCTGCTTGACTCTCAGACCTGTTGTAGATAAGGGGAGCCTACCACAGAGCTAAATTCCAGATGAATGAAGGTTCCTGCTTTGGAATTCTCACCAGCTCCGAGTTAGTGGGATATACAAAAGTGTGTGTGTGTGTGTGTGTGTGTGTGTGTGTGTGTGTGCATTTGCATGTGTGTGTCTCTCTGCGTATGTCTATGTGTGTCTGTGTCTGTGTTTGTGTGTTCCTGTGTGGACCAGCTACAAGGACCTGGGGGAAAAAGGCTTCCTGTCAACTTTCTGCATTGTTTCTGGGGGTGCTCACTCTCTGCACCCCTGCTCTATTGGTGAACGAAGAGCTGCAATGAGGCTACAAAGCAAATGCATTGGAGGTTCATGATAATGTGCAGAGCACCGGTACAAAACCAAAGGAGAGAGAGAACATCTAGATAAGATTCAGCCACTGACCCCCTGTGGATTTTTACAGTCTAATAGGTGATAATGAAGTTTGACTGAATGAAGGTCAACTGTAACTTAGCTGCAGAAAACATCATTCCCCTGGGGGAAGGGGATAGTGGGGCAGGAATCTGAACTTGTGGATTTCATTGGCATAAGAAACTCCTGGTGTGGAAACTCCCTCCACTGTGCAGATTCACCGTGGTTCTACCAATTATAGCCATGGAGAATTGTTTGGGATGCTGAATGGTTACATGCCACATAAATAGTAAGTAAAATGTTCTTAAGACCAAAGGGCAGCTTATCAGGGATGCCAGGACGAATACAAATGGAGCCAGGGATGAGAAACCAAGTCAGGATGGAGATTGGGAAGGCTTGGGTAACAGCTCCCCATGATGACCTGGAAATCTCTGGCCTTGACTCAGGCAGCTTGGTGGTGTAGTCAGCACTTCTTAAACTGTGGGTCGTGCTGCCATATGGGGTCACAAAGAATTTAGCAACAGTAAAAGGTTTCTGAACATGCAACGACCGAAATTTAATTAATTGAAAACCAAACGCAGAATGAATCCGAGGTGTTTCTGGCAGTGCTCCTCAGTTTGTCATAGGGCAACTTCACTGCAGCCTTGGCTCTGAACACAAAGCACATGCACTTTGTGCTGCACATGCCATCACACCCTGCAATGCCAACCAACATAGCAAAAATTCGCAAAGGGGTTACAAGCAGAAATAGTTGAAGAAGTTCTAGACGGTATTGGATAGACCATTGGGCCTGGAGTTGGGAAGACTTGAGTTCAAATCTGGCCTCAGATTCTTACCAGTTGTATGACCTTAGGCAAGTCATTTAACCTCTGCTTACCTCAGTTTCTTCTACTGTAAAATGGGGATAATAATTAGCACCCATCTCCCAGGGTTGTTGTGATGATTAAATGAGAATACTTGTGAAATGTTAGCACAGTGCCTGGCTCATAGTAAACATTATAGAAGTGCTAGCCAGCATTCTTAGGGGCCTGAGTCATGCTCCCTCATTGACCTCCTGGCTTTGAATGGGCTCTGCCAAGCCCATCTGGAAATGCCATCTCCCTAAATCTAAGACTATTGGTTTGTAAAGAAAGCAGATTAAAAAAAAACCCAATATACTCAACCATAGCCAGGTATGACCCCACATGGCCTCAGATCACAGAGAATGGTAGAAGAATGGGGGACAACAGGTACAGAGTATTGAACATGAATCAGATATTGGCATTTTGACCAATTGGTTTTGTTTCCTTATTTTCCCTTGTGATAATGGAGGATTCAATGGGGATGATATGGGGGTGATTGGAGAGAGAATGGGCTGAGGAATAACTTTGGGGGGAAAAACAAAAAGCATCAGCAAAACAAACCAAAATGAAAAGCTTCTTCCTTGACATGTGGTTTGGTGATCTTGAAGCTGACCTTAGCCAGGCCCAAGGAATGTTCTGGACAGTGCAGGCTGTGTCTGAGCAGCCCTGGCTCTTAGCCTCCTTCCAAGGGAGCGATCAGATGCTGCCTGTTCCCCTCCCACCAGCTCCAGAGTGCTGGGATCATTTTTATATCATGGAGTGAAAACCCCAGGCTTCTAAGTCCAGCTTCTGATCTGTCAGAGGCCCCAAAAAACCAATTCTGTTTTCTGCTAGGTTTTGTCCCAAGAGCTCCAGCCTTCACAACACAGACATGCTCTCACTAGGACCAGACGGCCAAGGGTTGCACTTTACCAGGCTCAAGACTCATCAGGCTGTGATGGGGTTCTGCCTTCCCTGGGCCCCACAGCCTTAATCACCTCTGCAGAAAAGCCACAAACACCAGCATACAAAAATAAACATACTCCAAATTCCTAAAGCAAGAGGTGTTTCTGTAGACAGGACTGGCTTTGTTCTACCCCTACTGTTCCATTTTCTAAAGTCCCATCTAGCTCTGATATGCTATGTACTATAATAACCTATCCAGATCTGCCATTTTGTGTCCTAAAGTTCCTCTCAGCTCTGACATTCCATGTACTAAGACCCCTTCCCAGCTCTGACAGTCTATGTTCTAAAGTCCCTCCTAACCCTGACATTCCATGTTCTAAGGTCTTTCCAGCTTTGACATTCTATTTATTATAAAGTCCCTCCCAGCTCTGACATTCCCTATTCTAAGACCTCTCTCAGCTCTGACATTCTGTGTTCTAAAGTGTCTTCCAGACTTGGCATCCTATGTTCTATATTCTATTCTACTTTCCAGATCTAACACTTGAGGGCTAAGAACAGTGGTGTTTACTGTTTAATTAATAGATGAATAAGTAAATAAATGAATGAACAAATGAAGGCCCATTTCCATCATCAATTCACTGTTTGACCTTGATTCTTAGATCATCATGACATTACAAAGCGCTACAAGATTTTCAGAATTTATTCCATACATCCCCATCAGTTTTTTCCAACAGATCCTCCCCATCTATCATCAATTAGTTCTATGACAGTCCTAGACAGTTTGTTTATTTTTTTTTGTCTGTTCCTCATCTACTAGTTCCTACCCTATAAACAATGCCCAAGTTCCTCTACATTCTTAAAAAAACAAACTCTTACTAGATTCCACCATCCCAAGGAGCTATTGTTCCATAGTTCTCTTTCCTTTATAAGCCAAACACTTTGAGAAACCATCTACCCTTTATCCATCCACTTCCTCTCCTCTCATTTTCTTCATAACCCTCTGCCATCTAACTTCTGACCTCGCCATTCAACTGAAAAATCTCTCCATTTCTCTCCAAAGACACCAATAATCTCTCTCTCTCTCTCTCTCTCTCTCTTCTCTCTCTCTCTCTCTCTCTCTCTCTCTCTCTCTCTCAGGCAATGGGGTTAAGTGACCTGCCCAGGGTCGCACAGCAATAATCTCTTAATTGCCAAATCTCACGACCTCTTCTAAGTCCTAATCCTCCAATCTTCTGCACAATCACTATTTCTTTTTGGATACTCTCTCCTCTTTGGGTTTTCATAACTGTGCACTCTCTTGGTTCTCCTCCTGTGTCTGACTGCTCCCTCTCAAGCTTCTCAATGTCACAACCATTAAGTGAAGGTATATCCCAAGTCTCTGACCTGACCACAACCCACCCCCCATCTTCTATTTCTTTCATTTGATAAACTCATCAATACCCATGAGTCCAATGATAATTTTTAGGTAGATGACTCCCACATCTATACATCCAGCACTAGTCTCTCTCCTAAGTTCCTGTTCCTAATCTCAAACTCAGCATCCCCAAAACAGAATTCACTCTCTCTCTTCCCGTTCCTCTGAATTTCACTCTTATTGTTAAGGGCACCCCCTTCCTCCCAGTCTTCCAGGTTGGAAACATGGGTGTCATCCTCAACTTCCACTCATCTCCACAGCCAATCAGACATGAAATCTTGACATTCCTCTCTCCATAATATCCCTTGTGCCTGTTCCCTCTTCACTATTCACACAGTCACCATCCTAGTCCAGACCCTCTTTGTCTCTCACCTAGACTATTTCAATGGCCTCCTGACATCTTCCTGCCTCAAGTATCTCCCCACTCAAATCCATTATCGAAGGAACTGCCAAAGTGATATTCTGAAAACACAGGTCTGACTGAATCATTGCCCTGCTCAAGCTGTTTCAAGAGCTCCTATATAGCGTTTAAGTTCAAATCCTCTATTTGTCACATGAAGCTCTTTATCACCCAGCCCCTTTCTACCTCATCATCTTATACGTTACGCATTTAATAATCCAGCCCTACTGTCCCACTGGTATTCCTCCTACATAATGCTCCACCTCCCACCTCTGAGCCTTTGTATTGGTTGTCCCTTCCTTGCCTAGAATTCTCTCCTTTCTCACCTCACCTCTTGGTATCCCTGATTTACTTTAAGACTCATCTTAAGCACCAACTTCCAAAGGTCTTTTCTTGTCTTCCCTCTAAGGTTTTTGTGGTTGTTGTTCAGCTGTTTCAGTTGTGTCCACCTCTTTGTGACCCCATTTGGGGTTTCCTTGGCAAGAATACAAAGAGCGTCTTGCCATTTCCTTCTCCAGCTCATTTGATAGATGAGAAAATTGAGGCAAACAGGATGAAGTGACTTTCCCAGGGTCACACAGCTAGTAGGTGTCTGAAATTGGATTTGATTTCTGGTCCTCTGGACTCTAAGCCCAGCACTCTATCCACTAGGCCTCCCGGTTGTCCTCTTCCTCTCCCCCCACCCCTGGTTAGCTTGTGCTTACTTTATATGTATTGTGTATATAACTATTTATTTCCGTGGTGTTTCTTCTATTAGAATGGAAGCTCCTTGAGGGCAGGGTCTGTTTCACTTTCTCTTTGTCACCTAAACACTTGCCACAGTTCCTACTTCATAGCAGGCTCTTGTCAAATAAATGCTTGTTACTTATCCCTTGTGAGATAGCCCTGCTTTGCTGATGAAGGTGTTTTTATTGTTATTAGCCCCACTTTACAAATGATGAAAATTTGAACAGAGAGGTTGTGACTATTCCAAGATCACACGGGTATGTAGAGCCCCATTTAATAAAGGGGATTTCCCCAGCCCAGCCCTCTGAGAAGGATTATCCTCATTTTACCTGTGTAAAAACTGAGGTTGAGAGTAAATCGTTCAGTCACTTACCTAGTAAGCATCAAGGGCAGGATTGCCCCTTCTACTATATCACACTGCCTCAGATGCCTGCAATATCTCACTTCTTATAGCATCCTAGATCTAGATCCAGAAGAAACCTGAAAGGTCGTCTAGTCCAAAGATCTGATTTTACAGAACAGGAAACTAAGGCCCAGAGAGGTCATGGGATCATAGATCCAGAGCTGGAAAAGACCTCAAAGGCCATCCAATCCACACCCCTCATCTTAGAGATGAATAAGTGTTTGTTTCTGACTGGGTAGAGACGCTGTTTTATAGATATCTATATGTTATATATGTATATATGTGTGTTTTAGAACTTTTATATGCTACATATGTATATTTTAGAGATGCTTATATGTTACACATATTTGTATTTTAGAGATATTTATATGTCATACATATAATGTATGTTTTAGTACAGAGATGTTTCTATGTTACGCATGTTTATATGTGTGTTTAGAGATATTTCTGTGTTATATACCTATGACTTACATATGTTTACATGTTACATATGTGTGTGTGTGTTTAGAGATAATTGTATGGTATATGTATAGATCATGTGTTATATATGCATAACATACGTGTGTTTTGTGTGGGGTATTATAGCTAGAGGGATGACCTAGGAGTCAGGAAGGCCTGGAAGGGGGACACTGGCTGTGTGCCCTTGGGGGTGCCACCTTCTCTGTATCCCCAAGCAACTCCAAGACTCTAAGTTGTAGAGAAGGTGCTAATTTGTGCTGGTGGAGGGAATGTCCTTACTGGAAGGTCTCTATCCTAATGATCACAGATCCTGAATTGAATTAGAATGGACTTGCAATCAGAAGGCCAGCTCTGACCTCTGGGCTTGACATTTCACTTCTGTGGGTTTCCGTTTCCTCATCCATAACAATCTATAAAAGGTTGGTGGTCCCAACCTCACAGAGCAGCTGTGAATGGGGCATGATGTGCATTTTAATGTGCAGCATAACTATGAACTTTCAACAGTATTGTTAATGGGACCTGTAAGTTTAATTAGAATGAAGGAGTGGGGAAAGATGGGCAGAAAGGTCTCTGAGGGCAAATACTAGTTTGATTTTTTTTTCTTTGTATCTCCCGGAATGAGGACAATGCTGGTCACATAGCTGGATGGTAGTTAAGTATTTATTGAATCTCCTTGGAGTCCTCATAATGGGCTTCTAGATTTGGGGCGAGGCAAAACCTCAGAGACCATTTAGTCCAGCCACCTCATTTTAAAGAGGAGGAAATTGAGGCCCGGAAAGAAGTGACTTGCCCAAGGTCACACAGCTAGTTTGAAGCAGAGCTAAGATTTAAGCTCACATCCTATGATTTCGATTTCCATTCATATTCCACTGTGCTGCACCATCTCCCAAGTTGACAGCTGAGAAAAATAACACCCAACCTCGTCTCAGTTTTGCTAATTACAGAGTCTCTCCATCTGGAAGCTCACTGTGCCTTGATGCTATCCCGGCTCTGTTGGGTTAATGAGGACCAACTGCCCCTAAAATGAATGGCCAGCTGGGCCCTGGCATCTGGCCATTCAAAATGTCAGTAAAGGGAAAATGAATGGATGCGTTGGACTGTTGGTAATTGGGATTTCAGTGGCCATTGGCCAGGCTGCTTCTATTTGGTTATTTCTTCTGAAATTGAGAATGAGCATGGAAAGGGGATGAAAAAGAAGGGAAGGAGGGGACAGGGAATGGGGTACAGCAGAAAGGAATGGCTATTTTCCTTCCTCAGGGCTAAATGGACTGAGAAATTACCCTTCCAGCAGGCCACACATGTGCCCACTAACTGAGGGACAGTCTCAAAGAGAGCAAACGCTCCCTAGGGCTACAGATCAGGTGAGAAGAAAGATGCTTGTGTTCAGGGCTCAGCAATCTGCCATCCACACACTTTTTTGGATGGACAGGATTGGGGGAGGGGGTACATTTTCCCCTAATTTACCCACAGTTCTGTTTCTCAGTCTGGGGAAAAAATAGGAATGAGGGTGGTATAGCTGCCCATTCTCGGGGAAGGAGAGAAAGGTCCATGAGAGCATGACAAAGGCCATGATGTCTAGCAATGCTGATGATAACAGACATTTATATAGCACCTGAAAGGTGGCAAAGTCCTAATCTCATCTGGACTCACAACTACCCTCTGAAATGGGTATAAAACAACATTATAACTTTGTCACTCTCTACGATATCTGTGTGACCTTGAGCAAGTCCTTAATGTGAGCCTCAATCCGTCAAACAACAAATATTTTAAAATTACCTACTAAGTGCCCAGGGGGGCAACTAGGTGGATAGAGCAGTAGTCAGGAAGAACCGAGTTCAAATTTGGTTTCAGACACTTACTATCTGTGTGAACCTGGGAAAGTCACTTCACCCTGTTTGCCTCAGTTTCCTCATCTATAAAATGAGCTGGAGAAGGAAATGGCAAACCACTCTTTGTATCTTTGCCGAGAAAACCCTAAATGGGATCACAAAGAGTCAGACACAACTAAAAAATGACTGAACAACAATAGGTACTATATTAGGTACTAAGAATACAAAGATAATAGTGAAGCAGTCCCTGCCCTCAAGAAGTTTACATTCTAGTAGGAAAGACAATACATACACATAGATAAGTCTATACAAGATGTGCACAACATAGATAAATGTGATAGGGATGGGAGGGCACTGGGAGAAATTAGGAAAAGAGAGAAGGTCGTCCTCGAGCTGAGCTTTATATTATATGTAAATAGCTATATATAATATGTGCGCGTGTGTGTGTGTGTGTGTGTGTGTGTGTGTGTGTGTGTGTACCTGCCATCTTTCCAATGGAATGTAAGAGCTCTGAGATTAGGAATTGCTACATTTCTGCCTTTATAATCCCATGCTTAGCACAACATCTAGTAGAGAGAATGTGCTTAATTGAGTGATCAATACACACACACACACACACACATATTTAGCACAGCCAATAAATATTTGTAGATTGATTGACTGATAAGAGATGGCTTCTGGTTGGTGTCTGGTTCAGCTGACGAGTCTCAAGGGCTCATTAACCCCCTTTCTCTTCCTGTTGTAATCAAAGGATCATTCTGTGCAAGGTTCCGTGACTCCTCTCTCCATGCGCTCTGTGGTGGAGGTAAGCTGTACGTACTCTCAACCAGTTATATGAAGAAGTGGTTAGGTACACACTGACCCTGGGTCAGAGGACCATCGGTTCGAATGCTCACTACCCATGTGACCTTGGGCAAGTCTCTTTACTTCCATGGGCCTCAGTTTCTTCATCTGTTAAATGAGAGATTTTGACCAGATGAATTCTGAGGTCCCTTCTAGCTCTGGATATATGTTTCAATAATTCATTAAGCACCTGCTACATGCAATCTTCTTATAATTTACTCCCCCTTCCTTAATGCTACAATTCATCACTGGCTTTCTTGCTCTTCTCCAGACAAGGCACTCCATCTCCTGACTTTTTGCCTTTTTTTGTGGGCTTTTCCCCATGCTTGGAATTTACTCCATCTTAACCCCATCTCCTGTATTCCATGGCTTTCTTAAAGTCTCAGCTAAAATCTCACCTTCTACCAGGGGCCTTTCCTAGGCACCAGCACTGACAGCACCTTTTCTTTGGAATAGCTTTTCTTCTACAAAGATCTTGTCTGGACATGGTTGTTTAGACGACTGTGAGCATCTTGAGAGCATCTTTTTGCCTGTCTGTGTATCCTTAGAACTTAGTACAGGGCCTGGCTCATAGTAGGTGCATAATAAAATGTTTGTTGACTGATTGACTGGCCTTGTACAAGTCAATTAGTCTCTTTGGATTTCACTTTCTTTATCTTTAGAATGATGGTGTGGTATGGCATGAGAAAGACTGTTGACTCTAGTCAGAGGACCTGGGTTCAAATCCCATATTGTCATTATGATGAAAGTACCTACTATGTGCTAGGCACATAGTGTTAAGCATTGTAGATATAAAGAAAGGAAACAAAACAATCCTTGTCCTCAAATACTTCTTAGTCTAATGGAAAAGACAACATGCAGACAAACATATACATACAAGTCATACACATATACACACATATGTATGTATATGCACATATGTGTACATAAATGTGTGTATGTATGTGTATATGGCCCATGGGAAGTAATCAGAAAGTATTCTTGGAGGGGAAGGCACTGGGGAGGTGGGGGAGAATAGGACAGGCCTTTTGTTAAAGACATCACCTCTGACATTTACAGTCTGGGTAACCTTGGACAAGTCATTTAACTTCTCTGGGCCTCAGTTTCCTCACTTGCCAAATAAGGAGGCTGGATTCATTGGCCTCTGAGATCCCTTCCAACTGTTGGTCTCTGACTTTATGAATCCAAGATCCCTTCAATCTCTAAGAGTCAGATCCTTAATTCCACAGAAGTTGCCAGTCTTCATCCACAGAGATAATTTCCACCCTGGTAGATCCACACACAAATGAACTCACAGGCTCAGATTCCCTCCCACCCCCATCCCCAAATAAAACTATACCATGACTGGCTTCCATGCTAACCAATGGAACAACCAAGCTCCACCTCCCAAATATTCACTAAAAATACCAAAGGAATACCTCTGATCACATGCCAAGCCCTGAAAATGGC